>NC_141875.1:570931809-571234839 GCF_056163025.1 Triticum urartu | reverse complement strand
TGTCAAAGCCGATAGATCTTGGGTAGGGGGTCCCGAACTGTGCGTCTAGGATTGATGGTAACAGGAGACAGGGTACACGATGTTTACCAAGGTTCGGGCCCTCTTGATGGAGGTAATACCCTACGTCATGCTTGATTGATATTGATGAGTATAAAGATTACAAGAGTTGATCTACTACGAGATCGTTGTAGCTAAACCCTAGAAGTCTAGCCTGTATGATTATGATTGTTCCTATGGACTAAAACCCTCTAGTTTATATAAACACCGGAGGGGATCAGGGTTATACAAAGTCGGTTACAGAGAAAGGAAATAATTCATCTGGACATCTAGCTTGCCTTCCATGCAAAGGAGAGTCCCAACCGCACACGGGAAGAAGTCTTCTATCTTGTATCTTCATGGCCCAATAGTCCGGCCCATGTCACACAGGCCGGACGCCCAAGGACCCCTTAATCCCGGACACCCTCAGTAGCCCCCGAACCAGGCTTCAATGACGATGTGTCCGGCGCGCTGATAGTCTTCGGCATTGCAAGGCGGGTTCTTCGTCCGAAAACTTCTAAGCTTTTGATTGGAAGAGTCATACTTAGCTTTCCATTTAATGTCGTACCCATTGGCTTCTGCGCCTCCACCGCTTCGGCTTCCACGTGTTAAGAGAACACGAACGGTTAGAGTACTTTTTGCACATACCACCCTGGCCATGTAAGAAGGGTGTCTATTTAAAGGGACTGGATCTCAGATCCCATCCCACATCGAGCAAAAAATCCTTAGAGCTTGCTAGGAGAAACCATTCCAGCATGGCTAGCGCTCCCAGTTCTTCCTTGTGCCCCCATGGCTCCGAGAAAGGCGATTGGGAGAGATGTTCCATTTCCCACGATCAGCTGGCCAAGCTTCAAACATAGGGGTTTCTTCCCCCCGCGGATCTAGTCCCTGTTCGAGCAGGGTTAACCTCTTTTACGGGCGAAGCCCTGGTAGAAAATTTCCCCAATCCAGCCAGGGGAGAGCAAGTGTGCTTTACATCCTTCTTAATAAGAGGCGTCAGGTTTCCAATCCGCCCCTTCCTCCGAGGTCTTTTGGAGTACTATGGCCTCCAACTGCACAATCTCACGCCGGGTTCCATCCTGCACATCGCGGGCTACGTGGCTCTTTGCGAGCTATTCCTGGGCTGTGAGGCCCATTTCGAACTATGGAGGAAACTATTCTGCCTCGTCCCTCGCTCCCAAAAGGGATCTATATTTGAGGTTGGCGGCACCGAAATATGGCGCATAGCCGGGACCGGATACTTATCCGGCACGCCGAAGAAGGCGTCCGAAGAGTGGCCCTCGGAGTGGTTCTATATCGAGGACGTCACTCTCCCTGACCCAGTCCAAATGGGCCTTCCCGAATTTACCAGTGCTCCATTGAGGAAACGCCACAGCTAGCGCCCTCGGAGCCTCGAGGAAGAACACAGTGCGGAAGTCCAACAGTTAATGGGCAAGATAAGGACACTTGCACAATCCGGATTATCAATAATCGATGTAATGGCCATTTCCATAGTGCGAGGTGTTCAGCCGCTCCAATTTAGCGGGCTTCCCATGTGGCACTACAATGGGGAGGACGACACCTCGTGCTGTGGACGAAAGGGTCCGGATTCCCTTACCGTCCTGGCCGCAATACTGGTCGATCTGTATAAAGGGGAGAAAGAGGAATTCACTCGTCTTATGCTTCGGGAAGGATTTTCTATGTACAATCCTCCTAGCTGGGTGAGTTTTAATCCCATCACTCTACTCAATCCTCTCCTTGAGTCATGCTTAATTGCCATTAACCCTTATATTTTAACAGGAATGGCGGAAGGTTATAGCGGGGATCTATAGCCCCCCTCCACAGCTGGAGAACCGTAACCGGGACCTTGCCCCCTGATACGAAGAGGATCCATACATATTCACAGAGCTCGAGGAGGGAGTATTCTACGAGGCGAGCTATGATGGCACAGTAGTGCCAATCATGGCCGACAATCCCGGCCTTCCTGCCTCTCATGTAAGTAATCACGAGACATCTCCTCCGAAAGAGCTTCCTCATTGTACCTCACCCACCGCACTGTCTCATGCTTCAAAGGGGAGGTGGTCGGCACGCCATGCTACACCAGAGGCGCTTCATAAGAACGTGTCGCCCGTGCCAAACAAGTCATCGAAGAGGAAGGCCGACGATAACACGGCCGAACCATCATCAAAGAGGTATGGCTTTCTTTTAAAATATGCCTCCTGGTCGTCACATCAAACTGTGACATTACCCGCTGCATTTCATCAGCAAGAGCATCCACCGGACTATGTCTGGGGATCCTGCCGATCGTGCCTCCACTAGTCAGATTCCAGACCTGCCCTAAGGATGGGGGGCTGACACGGGAGTGACGCCGGATTGTCCTTCCATAGAGGATTTAGATTATATGTCCGTCACAAACTCTGAAGTAGAGAGTGCCATGAATCATCAGCGCCGGAGGGTCGCTCTCCACAACCCTGGTTTTCAAAAGAGGCATTCAATGCCTTCAGCTCAGCCGATGCATACATCCGAGTTGCTCGGGATGGACTTGCCAGAGCCACGGACCAGCGTTTAGAAGATATGCGGGTAAGTGTAGATTTGATAATCATATACCAGTAGCCCCCGAGACTTGAAGCAGTTGATACAACTAATTTAAGGATCATTGTATAATCAGGTACTCACGGAGAAGAATAGCCTGCTGTCTCAAGAGCTGGAAAAGTGTCAGACCCAGCTAGCTACGGCTACCGCCGAATTGGAGAAATCCAAGGGGGCACCGCCTGGTAATGTTTCCCCTCATCAGAAAAAAGTATAATCATATACCAGTAATATTAATACTGTTGTGTTTCCGCTGACAGGATCAGTAGATCACTGAGGGAAAAACTGAAAATCGCCCAGGCTGGTGAACAGGAGGCCAAAAGGCAACATGCGGTAGGCGAACGTGTGCTGATGCGGGTCAGGGATGAAAAGAACAAGCTGCATGATTCCAATACCCTGCTGGGCGAAGAACTAAAAGATGTGCGAGCCCAGCTAGCTGACGCCGTCAAGGAGAATATGAGGCTACAAGTCATCATATTCAGTATGTTTTTGACGTTACCTTTATGCATTTTAGCGAAGAAATGATCTGACTGATTTATGTCCGCAGGTATGCTGACTGGCCGTCCCGAAGGGGAAATGTCCGGCTCTCAAGGCGACCTTTTGCAAGAGCTGGCCCAATTGCACAAGCGAGCTTGGCAAGCAATGCGGAGGATTGCCAAAGCTTTGTGGCCGTCCGCCTCTCCTCCAGGAAGTATGGAGGAGCTTGTGAGGCTATTCCAGGGAGCTCGGCGGCGCTTCCAATTATGGAAGATATCGGCCTGTCGAGAAGGTGCATGAGAGGCCTGGGCCATGGTAAAAACACAGTACACCAAGCTCGATCCGAATCATATGGCCTGGGTCGAACCTCAAGGGTCAGATGGAAAAGAAATTCCAGTTAGCCTGATGTATGACCAGGTAAAGATAGCTGCCAAGTATTCCTAACGGGGTTGTAAGCTAGATAACCTGTTAGATGGCATAGAGGAAGAATTTTTTGAGTCCAAGTGATTGTGTACTTCAATTGACAAATTTGTCCCTAGCCGGATTGTAAAACGATTGTCATGGCAGACCTTTTCGCTTCGACCTCTGGACCCAAAGGCTCGGAGTGTTTTCGAATACCCGCTCAGTAATATAAACCTGGGCATGCGTGGAAACCAGTCGTAGGGGTCATAGTTGCTTGAACATGCAAGTTGTATCCGACTAGCTATGTTATATTACATGTTGATTGTAAGAAACATCTTCCAGGGAGAATGGTTCCGTCAAGGGTTCCTTTCCCTGGGCAGATATGCATTAATATGCATGTCCGAACTGTTATTGAAAAAAATCACAGAATACGTAACATCTGGGGGTTCATAGTGTGATGGAGGT
This sequence comes from Triticum urartu, assembly GCF_056163025.1. Classification (NCBI taxonomy): domain Eukaryota; kingdom Viridiplantae; phylum Streptophyta; class Magnoliopsida; order Poales; family Poaceae; genus Triticum; species Triticum urartu. The sequence continues at coordinate 571,230,891 of NC_141875.1, read as the reverse complement.
AAGACGTCTTTAGTCCACCGACCGAATATTTCCTTAAGAATGCTAGCTTTCGGCTTCACCTAGTCTGAGGTACAAGTCCGGATGACCCGGCTGTAACAATCGCAGAGGTGCTCCCTTTATGCCCTAGCCGAACAAACGGGAACGTAGGGCATAAGCACAGGAGCCAGGCAACCCACCTTGGCAAAAACTTAAGTCATAACGATGCATATAATGGCGAAGAAAAGGTGCATATGCGGAAGAGGACACATATGTGTTGAGCTTGATGCTCGGAAAATAATAATAAGCTTCTGTAATAGAAGCCCCCAGGTATTATGAGTGTATACATGTAAGGATGTGCACATCATAGGTGTGCGGTTTGGCCGCACAAGAGCTAAAGAAAAATTAAAGAGGGTTAATAATGAAAACAAAGGGAGAAGAAGACTAAGAAAGAGTACGGCTCTAGGCGTAGAATCTTCGGAGTCTTGCGGCATTGCACGGGTTCGGCTCTAGGCGATTGTCAGATGCATCACGCAGGCGGTACGCTCCTCTAGTGAGAACCTCATTTATGATGAAGGGACCCTCCCACTTGGGCTTGAGTTTGTCCTTTTTCTTTTCTGGCAAGCGTAGAACGAGTTCACCAACATTATAAGTCTGGGCCCGCACTTCTCTGCTTCGGTATCTATGAGCCTGTTGTTGATAGAATGCAGAACGGGCTTTTGCAACATCACACTCCTCCTCCAGGGCATCCAGACTGTCCTGCCGATCGAGCTCGGCCTCTCTCTATTCGTACATGCAAACTCAAGGTGAGTCATGAATGATGTCGCAGGGTAAAACTGCCTCTGCGCCGTACACCATGAAGAATGGTGTGTATCCGGTAGTGCGATTGGGCGTGGCCCGCAGCCCCCAGAGTACGGAGTCGAGCTCCTCAACCCAGTGCTTGTCTGATTCTTTCAACGACCGCACTAGTCTAGGCTTAATGCCGCTCATAATAAGACCATTATCTCGTTCGACTTGACCATTTGTTTGTGGATGATAGACCAAGGCGTAATCGAATTTAATGCCCAATCTAGCACACCAGGATTTCACTTCATCGGCCGTGAAATTGGAGATGTTATCGGTGATGATGCTGTGTGGGACACCATAACGGTGCACGACACCGGATATGAAGTCTATCACCGGTCCAGCTTCGGCCATTTTCACTAGTTTGGCCTCTATCCATTTGGTGAATTTATCTACCATGACTATCAGATATTTTTTCTTATGGCTTCCTCCTTTGGGATCCCACCATATTAAGCACCCTGACCGCAAAAGGCCAAGTAATGGGGATTGTTTGTAGCATAGTAGGCGGCATATGGCTTTGATTGGCGAAGAGCTGGCATCCGACACAACATTGGACCAAGTCCTGTGCATCTGCTCGGGCCATCGGCCAGAAGAAACATGTACGGAAGGCCTTACTTACAAGGGCCCTAGCCGCGGTGTGGTGACCACCGAGGCCAGCATGGATTTCAGCCAGGAGCTGCCGTCCTTCTTCTTCAGAGATACATCTTTGAAGGACTCCGGTAGCACTTTTCTTGTAGAGATCTCCGTTATGGACCTTGTAGGCTTTCGAGCGCTGAACAATGCAGCGAGCCTCATTCTGGTCCGCAGGGAGCTCTCGCCAATTAAGGTAGGCCAAGAATGGTTCGGTCCATGGGGCAATTACTGCCATTATTAGATGGGCCGATGGTGTTATTTCGGTGGCTGAGCCCCTGATGATATTGGTATTGTGTTCGGAATCTGGGGGTATAGTCGGATCGGACTAGTGTTGCCACTCTCATCCTACCACACCAAGGATGGCTTGAAGAGCCTTTCCAAAAAGATGTTAGGCGGGACGAGGTCGCGCTTGGCGCCCATGCGAGCGAGGACGTCCGTCGCTTGATTACTTTCTCTAGCCACATGATGGAACTCGAGTCCCTCGAACCGAGCTGATATTTTGAGTACGGCGTTACGATAGGCCGCCATCTTCAGATCCTTGGCATCGAAGTATCCATTTATTTGGGATATTGCGAGATTTGAATCCCTGCGCACCTCCAGGCGTTTTATGCCCATGGAGGTAGCCATCCGAAGACCATGCAATAAGGCCTCGTATTCGGCTGCATTGTTGGAGTCTGTGTATAATATTTGGAGTACGTATTGGACTGTGTCTCTAGTCGGGGACATTGAAACGACGCCTGCTCCTATACCAGCCAGCATTTTAGAGCGATCGAAGTACATGATCCAGTTGGAATATGTGCTGTACTCTTTAGGGAGTTCGACCTCTGTCCATTCGGCGACAAAGTCGGCTAATACTTGGGATTTAATGGCCCGACATGGTTTGTATGGTAAAATGGTAGGAGTTCAATAGCCCACTTGGCAATCTGACCCGTAGCATCGCGGTTATTTATTATATCATTATGTGGTACTTCCGAAGCCACCATAATCGAACACTCTTGGAAGTAGTGTCATAGCTTCCGGGATGCCATGAATACCGCATGTGCTATCTTTTGGTAATGAGGGTACCGGGATTTGCATGGTGTGAGGACAGTGGATACATAGTATACTGGTTTCTCGAGTGGGAACTTGTGTCCGTCCTCCTCTAGCTCAACGACGAGCACTACGCTCACCACCTGGTGTGTTGCTGAGATGTATAATAACATCGATTCGCCGATGTTTGGCGCGGCCAGGATTGGGTTGCTCGCTAAAAGAGTTTTTATTTCCCCCAGTTCAGCTGTTGCTGCTTCCGTCCACTCGAAGTGGTCGGTACGTCGGAGAAGGCGATAAAGTGGCAATGCTTTTACTCCTAGTCTAGAGATAAAGCGGCTTAAAGCTACCACGCATCCGGCTAGTTTTTGGACCTGTTTAAGGTATGTTGGTGTAGCCAATTGTGAAAAGCTCGGATTTTGGCTGGATTTGCCTCAATTCCTCTATTCGAAACAATGAAGCCCAACAGTTTTTCGGCGGGAACACCGAAAACACATTTTTTCTGGATTGAGCTTGATGTCATATGTCCGGAGATTGTCGGATGAGAGACGCAAGTCGTCTATTAACAACTCGACGTGCTTAGTCTTGATGACGACGTCATCCACATATGCTTCAACTATCTTGCTGATTTGTTTTTCCAGGAATGTTTGAATCATGCGTTGGTAGGTGGCGCCGGCGTTTTTAAGCCCAAAAGGCATAGTGTTGAAGCAGAAAGGTCCGTATGGGGTGATCAATGCCGTTGCATCTTGATCGGACTCCTTTATTTTGATTTGATGGTATCTGGAGTATGCGTCGAGGAAACACAGTGAGTCGTGTCCTGCAGTTGCATCAATAATCTGATCGATGCGGGGAGGGGGAAGGTATCCTTAGGGCAAGCCTTATTAAGGTCTTTGAAATCGACGCACGGGCGCCATGATTTATCCTTCCTTGGAACCATCACCAGGTTTGTTAGCCAGTCTGGGTGTTTTATTTCTCCGATGAATCCAACCTCGATTAACTTGGCTAGCTCCTCCCCGATGGCTTGTCGTTTAGGTTCGGAGAAGCGCCGAAGTGTTTGCTTGACCGGCTTATATCCCTTCAATATATTGAGGTTGTGTTCGGCCAGCCTGCGTGGGATTCCTGGCATATCAGAAGGGTGCCAGGTGAATATGTCCCAGTTCTCGCGCAGGAATGTTCGTAGTGCGGCCTCAACCGTTGGGTCCAGCTGTGCCGCAATGGAACCTGTCTTCTTGGGGTCCATCGGGTGGACTTGAAATTTGGCTATTTCATCTGCTGGTTTGAAGGAGGTGGATTTGGGACGCTTATCAAGGATTACGTCGTCCCTATCCACCGTAGAGCGTAGAGCGGTTAACTCTTCGGCCGCGAGGGCCTCAGACAGTGTCTCGAGGGCCAGGGATGCTATTTTGTTTTCGGCGCGGAGGGCTGTGTCTGGATCACTAGCGAGAGTGATAATACTGTTGGGCCTGGGCATCTTGAGCTTCATCTACCCGTAATGAGGTATAGCTTGAAAGCGTGTGAATGCATCTCACCCCAACAGGGCGTGATATCCACTGTTGAATGGGGCCACTTGGAAAGTTATCTCTTCGGACCGATAGTTCTCCGGCGTGCCAAATACCACATCAAGTGTAATTTTCCCCGCGCATCGCATCTCCCGGCTGGGGATGATCCCTCGGAAGGTCATATTACTATGCTCGATGCGGCTCCTGTCTATTTCCATTTTATTCAGTGTGTCCTTGTAGATGAGGTTTAGTCCGCCGCCGCCGTCCATGAGCACTTTAGTGAGCCGAAAGCTGTCCATAATTGGGTTGAGGACCAAGGTGGCTGGTGCTCGGACTGATCAGATTTTTGGTTCTTCACTGGCGTTGAAAGTTATGGCCGTGTCGTTCCATGGATTTATTGTTGCGACTTGGTAGACTTCGGCGAGGTCGTGGAGTGCCCTCTTGCGCCGACTGTTTGAAGCGAAAGTCTCAAAGAATGTCAATACTCTATGGTCGTCATATTCCGGGGGGGGGGGGGTTGCTCTGCGGTGTTTTTGGTGAAGATATCCTCGCCGCTCTTGGCCACTTGCCGGAGTATCCAACATGCTCTAAGGCTGTGGGTTGGTATGGTATCCGGTGTCGTGTGTATTTTGCACGGCCTATCGAGCCATCCCTCCAGAACGGTTCTGTATCCCGTAATGGGTTTAGTTTTCTTTACTATGGGCTCGGGTGCCCCGCGAGGGTGCATCCATTTTTCTCGCCCAAGGGGTTGGGCGTAGACCGGTGGCTGCCAGCGAGCTGTCTGGGTTTTCCAAGTGCTTTCCATTACGCAGTACTTCTGTACTATGGTTGCCAAGTCCGCGAAGTGTAATACGTGACGGCGGTTGATGGCGTTGAGGATTCCTTATTCCGTGTAATTATTGTAGAATACTGAAATCGCATCCTCGTCGCGTCAATCTTTAATCTTGTCTTTGACAAGGAGGAACCTGGCCCAAAAGTGATGGACTATTTCCTGAGACTGTTGTCATATGCATGTGAGGTCGCATATATCCGGATGACCATAATTTCTTGTTTAATATTGCATTTGGTGGGTGGGTGGCTTTAAATCCGAACCCTGACCCAATTTGGAGTCCGGAGTTTGAGAAGTTTCCGAGCTTATCAGTTCGGGTTCCGGGATGTTCAACGATTTTCCGGGCCACACGCCCGATTCCAGATTCAGAGGGCTTGGAGTGTCGTTCCGTAGACAGGTACCTGGCTCTTCGAGCTCAGAAATCCGAACATAGTTCATCTTCAGCATAGGGGAAGAATTGTTGTTTTGCTCTTCTACGACCTCTAACTGATGGGTGATTGACAGAGATTTGATTTCTCTCTGTTCGGGTTTAAGCCCAATAAGATAATAGTCAGTAGCAACCCCCATGGCGGCGATGCGATCCAGGAGTTTGTTTAAAGACGACCACTCCGCCGGATCCATCCGTCTGGAGTATTTGGAATCAAAACGGAGGTGATTTTCGATGACCTGCGAAGTCATCGTTGGCTTAACGACCGATTGGGCGGTCATGGTAAAGCCGCCCAGCCGGAGGGTTTGGCCTAACGCCAGAGCTCCTCCGGAGGTGATACTGTCTTTGAAAACGAGGCGAGCCATCAACCCTGACTTCGACGTCACAGTGGAACTCTCAATGAAATCACCAATGTCAGTGTCAAAACCGGCGGATCTCAGGTAGGGGGTCCCGAACTGTGCGTCTAGGATCGATGGTAACGGGAGACAGGGGACATGATGTTTACCCAGGTTCGGGCCCTCTTGATGGAGGTAATACCCTATGTCCTGCTTGATTGATATTGATGAGTATGAACATTACAAGAGTTGATCTACCACGAGATCGTTGTAGCTAAACCCTAGAAGTCTAGCCTGTGTGATTATGATTGTTCCTATGGACTAAGACCATCCGGTTTATATAGACACTAGAGGGGAATAATTCATCCGGACGCCTAGCTTGCCTTCCACGCAAAGGAGAGTCCCAACCGGACACGGGAAGAAGTCTTCTATCTTGTATCTTCATTGCCCAATAGTTCGGCGCATGTCACACAGGCCGGACGCCCGAGGACCCCTTAATCCCGGATTCCCTCATGGATCCCGTGAAGAAAACGAAGAACACGAGGGGAAAACACGAGGGGAAATGAGAGGAATCACTCAAATCATTGAGAAACGGTCACACATGTGCTAGATCCATGAACAAAAAGAGATACACGATCCAAATCCAACAAAGGGTGATACGAACGGTAGCTAGTTCATCTCCGTGAGGAGGTCTTGAATCCGCGAGGGATCTTCCCATGAGGGGTCTTGAATCCAAGCGTAGATCTTCTCCATAGAGGCCGCGGTCTCTCGATCGAGAAGAACCACAAGGATGAGCAAATCTCTATCTCTAAAATGAGCTAAATCTATGCTAACCCTAGAAAAGTGGAGGTGGAGGAGTATATATAGGCTTGGGGGCGAAGAGGTACATGGGCTTCGGCCCAAGTCATGCACGCGGGCGGGGTCCGGATGATCCGGATGGTGGCCCAGATGATCCAGGTGTCAGGGGTCCGGATGATCCGGGCGAGCGTCCGGATCGACCGAAGATGTCATAGCGGCAACAGCTGGTCCGGATGATACGGTACCTGGTCCGGATCGTCCGGCTTTGATGAGCAAGCTTCCGGTGTCTTCGGGCACGTTTTTCGGATCGCTCGGGTGGTCGTCCAGATCATCTAGGCTCTGTCCGGATCGTCCGTCTAGGGGTCCGGATGATCCGGGCAAGTCTTGTCTTGCTCCGTTCTTCTTCTTGCTTCTCCTCTTCCATGTTTGGCCTTGGTCTTTGGATTCTCCATGGTCTCCTCGGTTGTACCTGAGTATATGCACGGTCCATGCATGAGGTAGTGGCCATGTCTCATATGTGGAAAGTGACGGTTCGAAGAGGAGTGAGTTCACGTTGTGCCCAATGGCAAATAGTCGAGGTCTCATCGTATGTCCTCTTGGGCCTTGGGGAGTAGTCGAAGTGTACATGGGGATGACCGTAGGATGCTCCACACCATCTCCTCACCCCCTTGGGAAAGATCCGACCTCGGATTGTGATCCTCATGACCATGGAAACGATTGTTGTGGATGGACTTGTAGTTGGACGAAGTTGAACACACATGGCGCAATCCAAGTAGTCCAAGGTGTTGATACGTCCATTTTGCATCATGCTTTTATATCAATATTTATTGCATTATGGGCTGTTATTACACATTATGTCACAATACTTATGCCTATTCTCTCTTATTTTACAAGGTTTACATAAAGAGGGAGAATGCCGACAGCTGGGATTCTGGCTGGAAAAGGAGCAAATATTAGAGACGTATTCTGCACAGCTCCAAAAGTCCCGAAACTTCACGGATGATGTATTCCAAATATATAAAAAACATTGAGCGCAAGAACTTCACCAGGGGGGCCACACCCTGCCCACGAGGGTGGGGGCGTGCCCTAGCCCCTGGGCACGCCCCCTACCTCGTGGGCCCTCTGGTGGCCCTCCGGTGACCATCTTCTGCTATATGGACTCTTTCAATGGGAAAAAAAATCATAAGCCATCTTCTCGGACGAAACTCCGCCGCCACGAGGCGGAACCTTGGCGGAACCAATCTAGGGTTCTGGCGGGGCTGTTCGGCCGGGGAAACTTCCCTCCCGGACGGGGAAATCATCGCCATCGTCATCACCAACGCTCCTCTCATCGGGAGAGGGCAATCTCCATCAACATCTTCATCAGCACCATCTCATCTCAGAAACCTAGTTCATCTCTTGTATCCAATTCTTGTCTCCAAGTCCGGGATTGGTGCTAGTAGGTTGCTAGTAGTGTTAATTACTCCTTGTAGTTGATGCTAGTTGGTTTAATTGGTGGAAGATCATATGTTCAGATCCTATATGCACATTAATACCCCTTTGATTATGAACATGTTTATGCTTTGTGAGTAGTTACTTTTGTTCCTGATGACATGGGAGAAGTCTTGCTATTAGTAGTCATGTGAATTTGGTATTCGTTTGATATTTTGATGAGATGTATGTTGGCTCTCCTCTAGTGGTGTTATGTGAACGCCGATTACATGACACTTCACCATTGTTTGGGCCTAGAGGAAGGCATTGGGAAGTAATAAGTAGATGATGGGTTGCTAGAGTGACAGAAGCTTAAACCCTAGTTTATGCGTTGCTTCGTAAGGGGCTGATTTGGATCCATATGCTTCATGCTATGGTTAGGTTTACCTTAATACTTTTGTTGTATTTGCGGATGCTTGCAATAGAGGTTAATCATAAGTGGGATGTTTGTCCAAGTAAGGGTATTACCCAAGCACTGGTCCACCCACATACCAAATTATCAAAGTACCGAACGCGAATCATATGAGCGTGATGAAAACTAGCTTGACGATATTCCCATGTGTCCTCAGGAGCGCTTTACATCATATAAGAGTTTGTCCAGGCTTGTCCTTTGCTACAAAAAGGATTGGGCCACCTTGCTGCACCTTATTTACTTTTGTTACTTGTTGCTCGTTACAAATTATCCTATCACAAAACTATCTGTTACCACTTATTTCAGTACTTGCAGAGAATACCTTGCTGGAAACCGCTTATCATTTCCTTCTGCTCCTCGTTGGGTTCGACACTCTTATAAAAAGGACTATGATATATCCCCTATACTTGTGGGTCATCAAGACTCTTTTCTGGCGCCGTTGCCGGGGAGTGAAGCGCCTTTGGTAGGTGGAATTTGGTAAGGAAAAATTTATATAGTGTGCTGAAATTTACTGTTACTTGTTACTATGGAAAGTAATCCTCTGAGGGGCTTGTTCGGGGTATCTTCACCCCGACCAGTAGAGCAAAGAGTTGCTCCTCAACCTACTGAACCTACTGAAAATGAAAATGCTTGCTTTGAAATTCCTTTGGGTATGGTAGAAAAACTGCTTGCTAATCCTTTTTTAGGAGATGGAACAAAACATCCTGATGAACATCTAATATATGTGGATGAAGTTTGTGGATTATTTAAGCTTGCAGGTGTACCCGGAGATGTTGTTAAGAAGAAGGTCTTCCCTTTATCTTTGAGGGGAGATGCATTGACATGGTATAGGCTATGTGACGATATGGAGTCTTGGCACTACAAACGATTGAAATTGGAATTTCATCAAATGTTCTATCCTATGCATCTTGTTCATCATGATCGCAATTATATATATAATTTTTGGCCTCGTGAAGGAGAAAGCATCGCTCAAGTTTGGGGGAGGCTTAAATCAATGTTATATTCATGCCCCAATCATGAGCTCTCAAGAGAAATGATTATTCAAAAATTTTATGCTCGGCTTTCTGATAAGAATCGCACCATGTTTGATACTTCTTGTGCTGGCTCTTTTATGATGAAGACTATTGAATTCAAATGGGATTTATTGGAAAGAATTAAACGCAACTCCGAAGATTGGGACCTCGACAATGGTAAGGAGTCGGGTATGACCTAGTTTTGATTGTTTAAATCTTTTATGGATACCGATATTTTTTGTAAATTTAGCACTAAATATGGACTTGACTCTGAGATAGTAGCTTCTTTCTGTGAATCTTTTGCTGCTTATGTTGATCTCCCCAAGGAGAAGTGGTTTAAATATCATCATTCCATAGAAGTAAAAGTAGCTGCACCAATTAAAGTTGAAGAAAAGACTATTACTTATAATGATCCTATTGTTCCTACTTCTTATGTTGAGAAACCACCTTTCCCTGTTAGGATAAAGGATCATGCTAAAGCTTCAACTGTGGTTCGTAAAAGCAATATTAAAACATATACACCTCTTGAGCAAGTTAAAGTTGAACCTAATATTGCTATTGTTAAAGATCTCTTGTCTGATAATATTGATGGGCATGTTATTTATTTCTGTGATGAAACTGTTAGAATTGCTAAACCTCGTGATACAGCTAAACCTAGACCTGTGATAGGCATGCCTGTTATTTCTGTTAAAATAGGAGATCATTGTTATCATGGCTTATGTGATATGGGTGCTAGTGCTAGTGCAATACCTATTGACTTATACAACGAAATTATGCATGACATTGCACCTATTGAGTTAGAAGATATTGATGTTACAATTAAACTTGCTAATAGAGATACTATTTCACCAATGGGAATTGTTAGAGATGTTGAAGTCTTGTGTGGGAAAACTAAATATCCTGCTGATTTTCTTGTTCTTGGTTCCCCACAAGTTAACTTCTGTCCCGTTATATTTGGTAGACCCTTCTTAAATACTGTTAATGCTACCCTAGATTGTAAAAGAGATGTTGTTACTGTCGGTTTAGATGATATGACTCTTGAATCTATTTTTTCTAAATTTAGTAGACAACATCGTGAAGAAGAATTACCTAGTAAAGATGAAATTATTGGTCTTGCCTCTATTGCCATACCTCCTAGTGATCCTTTAGAACAATATTTGCTAGACCATGAAAATGACATGTTTATGAATGGAAGAAGGGAATTAGATGAAGTATTCTTTAAACAGACACCTATTCTGAAACATAATTTAACTGTTGAAATCCTAGGAGATCCTCCTCCACCCAAGGGTGATCCCGTGTTTGAGCTTAAACCATTACCGGATACTCTTAAATATGCTTATCTTGATGAGAAAAAGATATACCCTGTCATTATTAGTGCTAACCTTTCAGAACATGAAGAAGAGAGATTATTGAAAATTCTGAAGAAGCAACGTGCTGCTATTGGGTATACTCTTGATGATCTTAAGGGCATTAGTCCCACTCTATGCCAACATAAAATTAATTTGGAAGAAGATGCTAAACCAGTTCGTGATCATCAACACCGGCTGAATCCTAAAATGAAAGAAGTGGTAAGAAAGGAGATACTAAAGCTCCTTGAGGCAGGTATAATTTACCCGTTGCTGATAGTCAGTGGGTTAGCCCTGTCCATTGTGTCCCTAAGAAGGGAGGTATTACTGTTGTTCCTAATGATAAAGATGAATTGATCCCTTAAAGAGTTATTACTGGTTATAGGATGGTAATTGATCATCACAAATTAAATAAGGCTACTAAAAAAGATCATTACCCCTAACCTTTTATCGATCAAATGCTAGAAAGATTATCCAAACATACACATTTTTGCTTTCTAGATGGTTATTCTGGTTTCTCTCAAATACATGTGTCAGCCAAAGATCAATCAAAGATTACTTTTACATGCCCTTTTGGTACTTTTGCTTATAGATGTATGCCTTTTGGTTTATGTAATGCACCTGCTACCTTTCAAAGATGCATGATGGCTATATTCTCTGACTTTTGTGAAAAGATTTGTGAGGTTTTCAGGGATGACTTTTCCGTCTATGGATCTTCTTTTGATGATTGCTTGAGCAACCTTGATCGAGTTTTGCAGAGATGTGAAGAAACTAATCTTTTCTTGAATTGGGAAAAGTGCCACTTTATGGTTAATGAAGGTATTGTCTTGGGGCATAAAGTTTCTAAAAGAGGTATTGAAGCTAATAAAGCCAAGGTTGATGCTATTGAATAGATGTAACGCCCCGTATGTAACTTGCCATATTTGTATTCCAACTCTTGCCATTCTCGGCACTGAGTTATGATATTTCCTCGTTGTTGTGTTTTGTCTCCGTGTTCCTTTTCTCTTTGTCATGCATCTCATATCATGTCATCATGTGCATCACATTTGCATACGTATTCGTCTCATGCATCCGAGCATTTTTCCCCATTGTCCGTTTTGCATTCTGGCACTCCTATGTCCTCCGGTGTCCCTGTCGGTGTCAAAACCGGCAGATCTTGGGTAGGGGGTCCTGAACTGTGTGTCTAGGCCGGATGGTAACAGGAGGCAAGGGACACGAAGTTTTACCCAGGTTCGGGCCCTCTCGATGGAGGTAAAACCCTACGTCCTGATCGATTAATACTGATGATATGGGTAGTACAAGAGTAGATCTACCACGAGATCAGAGAGGCTAAACCCTAGAAGCTAGCCTATGGTATGATTGTTGATATGTATGTTGTCCTACGGACTAAAACCCTTCGGTTTATATAGACACCAGATAGGGTTAGGGTTACATAGAGTCGGTTACAATGGTAGGAGATCTAAATATCCGTATCGCCAAGCTTGCCCTCCACGCCAAGGAAAGTCCCTTCCGGACACGGGACGAAGTCTTCAATCTTATATCTTCATAGCCCTGGAGTTCGGCTGAAGGTATAGTCCGGCTATCCGGACACCCCGTAATCCAGGACTCCCTCAGTAGCCCCTGAACCAGGCTTCAATGACGACGAGTCCGGCGCGCGTATTGTCTTCGGCATTGTAAGGCGGGTTCCTCCTCCAAGTACTTCATAGAAGATTTTGAACACAAAGATAGTGTCCGGCTCTGCAAAATAAGTTTCCACATATTTCCATAGAGAGAATAATATTTACACAAATCTAATCTACTGACGTATTCTGTAGTGTGACATCACACCACGGCCAAGCTTTTATTCGAACCGTTTTACTGTCCCATCTCAGCGCGTTACGCGAGGCGGTTTCCTTTGCACGTCTTGTTAAAGCAGAGATCGTGTCCCCTTATTCCGGAATTCTCATCAATACGGGCGTGGGTAACCCAACCGCTTCTAGGATTCCTAAATTATAGGCAAGTCCAAACGGACACGGAGAGGACGCTTGATATTCACCCTCTTTATAAAGGGACCAGGCTTTTATTTTTCCCTCCCGTGCTCAATCGAATCCTTTCCCCACCTCAAGCTCAAGTGCCCGAAGTTCAGGTCAGGTGCTCCGAACCTTCAGTCATGTCCAGATCTAGCCTTCAAGGCCGATGGGTGCCTTCCTCCGTCACGGAAGAACACATCAAATAGTTGAAGGAGGCCAGATATTTGACCGCCGAGATTTTGCATCGGCTGCCTCCCCGAGGGCAGGTCGTCCCTACCCCCGAACCCAGCGAGAACGTCGTGTTCGTTTCCCACATCCTCCGAGGTCTAGGCCTTGCTCTCGATCCTTTCGTCAGGGGTTTGATGTTTTATTATGGGCTAGACTTCCATGATCTAGCTCCGGACTCCTTTCTTCAAATCACGACATTTATTGTCATGTGCGAGGCCTTCCTCCGGGTCACCCCTCACTTTGGCTTGTGGCTCAAGACCTTTGAGGTGAAGTCGAAGATCGTCGAGGGGCAACATGCAGCATGTGGAGGTGCCTCAATACGCAAGATGACGGGAGCTCCGTGGCCCAAAGGTTCCATCCCAGAGGTGTCTGAATTGTGGCAACAGGAGTGGTTCTGCATCACGGCTCCTAGAAGTGCCAAGTGGGTGGCCGCCCCTATTTTCCGCTTGGGCCCTCCACCACAACTGATGTTATGGATCAGCAGAGGCCTGAGCTGGGGCCCAGGCAAGGACGTGCCTATACTGCAAAGCCGCATTCGGGATCTCTTCAATGGAGATTTCAGTTTGGTTGCGGTAATACAAGTTATGCTTGTTCGTCAAGTCCAGTCTTGCAAACGCCGACCTCTTCGCCTATGGGAATTCAATCCCGAGGGACCGCGTGTCATTCAAAATTTTCTCGGCCTGACGCACGAGGAGATGAACAAGTCATTCTTTGGACCTCAGGTGGAGTGTCCAGAAATCACCGAGGACGTGGGCCTGAGCAGTAACCGCGCCGCCGAACAAGTAAGGCATCTTCCGGCCGAACATACTATCTCTCCTTTGTTACGAAGTTATTTCTGAGAGTTCACTTTCTGACCAGGACTGGCTAACAAAGGCGAAGTTGATTCGGTGTTCGGCCCCCCTCCCAGAGGGTTTGGAAAATCCGGTATCAGAGAAGATGCTCCAGACCGCACCCTGCCCGGAGCCCTTAAAGGAAAATACTATGGAGGGTAATGCGGGCAGACGCGGGCCCTCAACGCTGCCCATTCTAGCCGAGGGAGCGAGCGTCTCTATGAAGGAAGACGACCAGAAGAGGAAAAGAACTGCGCCCGGGGATTCGGAAGCCGAAACTTCCAAACGGGAGAAGAAGTCTCCCACAGAGGGTCCTACCTCGGGGGGCGCCGTTGCCGCACAAAGTCCGCAAGGGGATCAATTCTCCCGCGAGTCGTAAGTGACCCGAATACTTTAATAGTACAGATATGCCATCTTTTTCTTCTGAGAAGATAACCACCGCATATATTTTTGCAGTTCGGGCCTTAGCCCCTCTCAAATGAGCTCATCTTCGGGGGATCTTCTTCCAGAGATGATGGAGAGCGAAATGCCTCCTCCGGACTCCTCCGCTCCAGAAGCGGGCGACCCTGAAGTGTCGTCGCGGAGGGCCTCTCCGAGTCCGGTGAGGCCAGAAGATAATCCCATTGACCCCCGAAGCTCCCAGTGTCCGGCTCCTGAATAGAGCAGACAAAAGAGTCCGGCACCGTCTAGTGTGCGATCGGATGTGCTGAGGGAGTTGGTGGGCTGATGGATACGGTGATGGAGAGAATATCGTCCGCCGAAAGCGGATTGGATGAATCTTTTATGAGTCTACTGACAGGTTTTGAGGTACGTAAAAGAATGTATGATAGTCCTGCACATGCTAGGTGTGCCCTGTGTAGATAGTAGCCCCGAAGACTCTGGTTGTCGTCGGAAACGATGACGAACAGAGGATCATATTCCCAGGAAATAACCATACTGCCTCTATGTGCAGGTGATGGAAGCTCCGGTGGCTAGCCGGACTAGAGACTTTGCCCATTTAGAACGGCAGTTGGATGCGGCAGACGCCAACATCGAGCTTGTTAACAAAAGGCTTGACGAGGCACAGGGTAAGTGTCATTATCTGGTGAACGTCACATAGGAAGAGCAGCATGATGCCAGTATCTTTAATATGTTGTGACTGCAGATGCGGCTGCCACAGTTGAAGCCTTGCGGGCAGAACTTGCCCGAGCCAAAGAACAAGCGAGGTTGGGTAATGCGGCTGCTTTAAAGGCGGCCGAAGAGTTGCAAGCCGAGAAGGCGGCACATGGCGAGAGCCGAGACAAGATGGCCAAGATGGCCATAGAATTAAAAGCCGCCACCGACCATTGCCGGGTTCTTGAAAAGGAAAACCAGGTGAAGGCATCGGACCTTGAGAAGGCTGCTGCGACGAGAAAGGACCTCCGCTCTGCTATGAGGGCAAAGAAGGAGGAGCCGCGGGAAGCCGAGGATATTGTAGCTGGGAAATCCTTTATGTTGCAGAGGAAGTTTGGAGATCCATGGTATGCCCCCCTGGATCGGCTGTGGAGCTCGGAGGATGTGTATATGGATTTGGCGGCGAGCGCTGCCGATGCGGCCAAGTGCTTCCAGGGTCAGACGGACCATGGAGTAGACCAGCTGTTTTGGAGATAATTCCATACTCCCGAGCGTCCACTTTCATTGATTGACCAATTAGCCAAATGGGCCAAACTAAATAGGTTGTCCGGACTCTCCATGAGGTCTGTTGTGGATCAGTTATGGCTGGAAGGGTCAAAACCGAACAGCTATTTCAGCTTGGTGCAGCAGTTACTCGATGTGGTGCCGCGCATTGATGCGATGAAGAGGTCGGCGTGCATAGAGGGCGCATGGATGGCCTTTACCCGTGTCAAGGCATACTGGGCGGAGATGGATGCTACCAATGTTGTAGCACGGGATTCGGCCATAGGTCGAAAGGCTGCTGAGCACTACTTTCAAGAAGTTCTTGAGGGTGCCCGTTTGGTAGAGACCCAGTGCTTAAAAAATATTATGTTTGAGTGATATGTAATCTCATTGTAAGCGAAATGCTTTTATAGAGTTTTATAAGGCTATTTTTGTACTTTTGCCTAAAAGTAATACGATGCCTCCTGGGCGGCCGTTTTTGTATACGTGTGTATAACCTGAAAGATTGCAGTCATCGGCTTCAACCCCCACGCATATAATGCGGAGGTGCTAGCAAAAACACACGTTCACACTTAACCCAACGTCTTGGTCCTATTAAGGAGGTGATAGCGAAGCGAGCGAGGCAACCGGACTATAATGCTTTAACACTTTCACTTAGCCATAGGGGTTTGACAGTGGGGCTACTAGATAGCCCCTGGTGGCTCCGCACTCTCCCGATCTCAGGGTGCGTACATGCCTGGCCGGAAAACGGCCCTTCGTTAAGGCGGAGGAATTCTAACATTCCCACAGGTCATCGAGTGGTTGACTAGTCTCACGCTATATCATGACAGTCAGTTTTCGGCTTTCTCTACTGAGGTGCTCGTCCGGATGAACCAGGGCACAATCGCAGTAGTTCTCCTGGTGCTACCTTAGCTGGTAAAGCGGAACGTAAGGCACCAAAACACAGGAGCCGGGCAAACCCAACATTTGACCAAAGACAACGATTCGGAGCTGATGCCTATAGGGCCAAACTCGCGACGTCGAACACTCCCTAAGGTATTCGGTCTTTGTGGTATAAATCGGGCCTAAATAATGGCCTTTGTAAGAAGCCCCTTGTGTCCAGGTACGTGCATTGTTCTGGCGTGGCCACATGCCAAGACGTCAGCATCCTTCACAACGGTGGATATGTATCAACAAGAGACAGTAAAAAAGGTTTACGCAGGGTCTTAATCTAAAAAGAATCCTTTGAGCGGGTCCCTGCTGCACGTCTGCGCCTGTGTCTCCGTTGTGCCGTATCCTGGACGGGTGTAGCATGATGATCGTCTATAAAAGAGAGGAAGTTAAGTGAAAAAGTTGTCGTGCAAAAAGATAGTTTTTAAAGAAACCATGTATAATTGAAGATGATAAGAAATTGCCACTTGTCTGCGCGCGTTGAGTCCCTTGTATTGACAAATAGGGGTGTGATCACTTATTCGGTGTAAATAGCGGCGCCGGACTCGATCGCTGGTCCGGACGCCTTTAATGTTCGGCTACCAAGGCAGCCTCACTCTCTTTGGCGCGTAGAGAGTGCTTGATATCTCCGTGCACTGTAATGATGCCACGTGGACTGGGCATCTTGAGTGTGAGGGAGGCGTAGTGTGGTATTGCATTAAAGGGAGCGAAAGCTTCGCGTCCGAGCAGTGCTTGATCGCCACTTTGAAACGGAGCGATGTGGAAAGTTAAATGCTCGCGTCGGAAGTTATCGGGGGAGCCGAATGTAACTTGTAATGAGAGGGAGCCCGTACAACGAGCCCCTGGGCCTGGCGTTACTCCTTTAAAGGTAGTATTGCTATGGTGAATTTGTGTTGGGTCTAACCCCATCCCGCGGATTGTATCCTAATATATTAGGTTTAGGCTACTGCCGCCGTCCGTCAAGACTTGTGTGAAGTGATATCCATCAATTACTGAGTCTAATACCAGGGCAGCCCATCCTGCATGCCGGATACTTGCTGAGTAATCGTGATGGTCGAAAGTGATCGGTTGAGATGACCAGTGGCAGGACTTCGCAGTGACAGGCACTTGGGTATGTTTTCCTGGGAGTGCCATGTTGTTTTTTTCCCCTGATCACGTGTAACATGTTTACTGTTTTGACTTCTGGTGGAAATTTCTTTTGTTCCGCCGTGTCTTGTTTGGGAGGCTCGTCCTCGTCTTCACTTGGTGTATCCTCCCCCTTGGGTACGGCGTTGAGCTTGCCGGACTGCTTGAAGACCCAACATTCTCTGTGGGTATGATTAGCGGGTTTACCAGGGGTACTATGGATCTGGCATACTTGTTCCAGAATTTAGTTGAGGCTGGACAGTTTGTCCCTGGTGCCTTTAGGGGGCGGCTTTTGACCTGGCCGAGAGCTTTTGAATCCGGCATTTACTGCCGTGCCCTTCGTGCTATCTTCTTTAATCCGGCGTTTGCTATTGCTGTTGCGCCGTGATTTCCCATTTCCATCTCAAACTTCGGATGTACTGGGGTCGCTGGTGCTGCATCTGGCTAGCCAGCTGTCCTCACCCGCGCAAAAGCGGGTCATGAGGTTTGTTAATGCGGCCATCGTTCTCGGCTTATTTTGGCCGAGCTGTCTGGCGAGCCATTCGTTGCGGACTCTATGCTTGAAAGATGCCAAGGCTTTGGCGTCCGGACAGTCGACAATCTGGTTCTTTTTAGTAAGAAACCTGTTCCAAAGCTTTCGGGCTGACTCTCCGGGCTGTTGAGGTACATGACTCAAATTGTCCGCATCCGGAGGTCGGACATAAGTCCCTTGAAAATTTGCCTGAAAGGCGTCTTCGAGCTCTTCCCAACTTCCAATGGATCTTTCGGGGAGGCCTTTGAGCCAGTGACGAGCTGGCCCTTTGAGCTTGAGGGGTAAGTACTTGATGGCGTGGAGATCGTCTCCTCGAGCCATATGGATGTGAAGGATGTAGTCCTCAATCCAGACTCCGGGGTCTGTTGTTCCGTCATATGCCTCTATGTTTACGGGTTTGAATCCCTCTGGAAATTCATGGTCCAGCACCTCATCGGTGAAACACAGGGGGTGTGCGGCACCCCTGTAGCTGGGTGTGCCGCGTTGTTCGGATGTTTGTTGTGTTGCATTGTATGCTGGGGCGCGCTTGCGTGGTCCATAGATGGATCTTGTTGCGCCGTCCGTTGGGTGCGAGCCTTCGCATGCGTCACTTATTGTATTGTGAGCGGCGTTGTATGCCGCTCTATGTTGGTAGAGGGGTCGTCTATCCGACCAGGTGGCTGCTTTGATATTTGGTTGTGGGGGGGGGTATGAGGCCTCCTCATCGAATTCGGGTAGCAGCTTCCGCTTTGGGTAGCTCTTGGAGGGGCGATTGTCGCCGTACCTCACTGCTGTGTTGAGTATTTTGCTCCATCTAATGTGGAGTGTGTCTTGCGCAGCCTTGGGCCTTTGTTTCTGCTTTTTCAGACTCCTCGCGGTGGCAACAAGCCTTTTACGGGCAGTCTGCTGCTCCGGGTGTCTGTCCGGTGTTATGTCGTCCAGACCATTATCCTTGATAGGATTTGTTTGTTCGGTTTGATTATCTGGATTGCCGTTGTCCGGCAGCGGTTCGCCCTGCTCCAATGCTGGGTCCGTGTGATAGCTATTTCTGTCGAGGCGGGATTTGGGGCGGCGCTTGCGTCGCCGCTTTGAATGCTTTTCGAGGGAACAAGCCTTCGGTGCGTCCTTCCACTCCTCGTCGTCATCTTCTGGTGCGTCTACATGTATACGTCATATGACGAGGTGGCATTCCAGGGCCTAATAGGCGCTGGTTCTTCACCGTTTCCTTCATCGGCGTCCATACCGTCGATGTCTTTGGAGCCGAAGTCGAGCATGTCGGTTAAATCGTCGACAGTGGCTACAAAGTGGGTGGTGGGTGGGCTTTGAATTTCTTCATCGTCCGAATCCCCACCTTGCTGGCCGCAATCCGGCCAGGGCTCTCCTGATAAAGAGAGAGACTTCAGTGACTTCAGAATATCGCCAAAAGGCGAGTGTTGAAAGATGTCCGCGGCAGTAGACTCCATGATCGGCGCCAAATCGGATTCGATTGGCCGGGGCGCAGAGGGTTCGGAGTCCGGAAAGGAGTCCGGCTCCTTGGTGTCATGAGTCTCGCGGAGTGCGGGGCTGGTGTTTGGCTCAATCGCCGTTGGGATCGAAGCCCCTGAGGCGGCATCCAACCGCCCGTCATCGATCGTTGTAGTTGGCTCCGAATTAAGGATCGGAGCCAATGCGGGGGCGGCCTCCAGGGCACTGTTCGGTGGCAGAGCTAGATCATGCTCGTCGAGACAGTGCGGCGCGCTCGGCAGTGGCTCGAATCCGTCGAAGATCAAGTCCCCGCGGATGTCAGCCATGTAGTTTAAACTTCTGAATCTGACCTGACGGCCAGGGGCGTAGCTTTTGATCTGCTCCAGATGGACAAGTGAATTGGCCCGCAGTGTGAAGCCGCCAAAGACGAAGATCTGTCCGGGGAGGAAGGTCTCACCCTGGACTGCATCGCTGTTGAAGATCGTCGGAGCCATCGAGCCTGACGGCGACGACACAGAGGAACTCTCAATGAAAGCCCCAATGTCGGTGTCAAAACCGGCGGATCTCGGGTAGGGGGTCCCGAACTGTGCGTCTAGGTCGGATGGTAACAGGAGGCAAGGGACATGAAGTTTTACCCAGGTTCGGGCCCTCTCGATGGAGGTAAAACCCTACGTCCTGCTCGATTAATATTGATGATATGGGTAGTACAAGAGTAGATCTACCACTTGATCAGAGAGGCTAAACTCTAGAAGCTAGCCTATGGTATGATTGTTGATGTGTATGTTGTCCTATGGACTAAAACCCTCCGGTTTATATAGACACCGGATAGGGTTAGGGTTACATAGAGCCGGTTACAATGGTAGGAGATCTAAATATCCATATCGCCAAGCTTGCCCTCCACGCCAAGGAAAGTCCCTTCCAGAAACGGGACGAAGTCTTCAATCTTGTATCTTCATAGCCCTGGAGTTCGGCTGAAGGTATAGTCCGGCTATCCGGACACCCCCTAATCCAGGACTCCCCTCAATCCCCTTTTGCCTCTTTTCTGTGTGCGGGTATTAAACGTTCTCGTATTGGACCGAGACTTGCCAAGCGGCCTTGGTTCACTACCGGTAGACCGCCTGTCAAGTTTCGTGCCATTTGGACTTCGTTTGATACTCCAACGGTTAACCGAGGAACTGAAAAGGCCTCGTGTGTGTTGCAGCCCAACACCTCTCCAAAGTGGCCCAAAACCCCACCTAAACCCCCTCCATCATCTCGGTCGTTCGATCACGATCGCGTGGCCGTAAACCGTGCTCAACTTGGAGCCTCCTAGCTTCTTCTATGTATAAATAGGCATCTCCCCCGAAAATCCCGGGTCAAACCTACCCTAACCTTCCCCTCTCCGCGCCGGACGTGTCCGTCCACCGCCGGACACGCCGCGCCGCCGCCCGCGTCCAACCACGGGGCGCCAGGTGGCGACCGCGCCCACTTCACCGCCTCCCGCCGCCGCCGGCCCGCGGGGCCCGCGTCAGGCCCGCGGGGCCAGTTCCCCGCCGCCGCGCGCCCGAGCCGCCCGGATCTCCGCCGCCCTTGACGCCCGCCGGCTGGACCGCCCTCGCTGCCTCGCCGTCTGGTACCAACTGCGCTGCCGCGCCCGTCCGCCGTCGCCTGGAGCCCATGCCTCATCAGCTCCGGCAAGCCCGTGGCCGGATCCGCCCCCGCCGTGGCTCCCCATCCAACTCCGGCCGCCGTTGCCCCGTCTCCGGCAAGAGCTTCCCCGGCCAACCTCGGGAAGAGTGCCCCGATCCAGATCCGAAATATTAGGGTTGAATTTCGTTTTCCCTCCAAGTCCCCAGTTTCTCATGTTTTTGGCATACTTCATCATGTCATAACTTTGCACCCGTAGCTCTGTTTTGGGTGTGTAGCATATCAAATTGTTCATCTGGATGTGCACTTCATTTCATTCCATTGCACCATGTTCATTTGAGCTCATGTTGATGCCCTAAATGCTGTTGCAAGAGTGCTATGTGATGTTAGTTTTCAGATTCTTATCAGATATTGGACATTTGTCATTTTTGTCATGATTAATGTGTGCCTCCTATGAACTTGAGCCCTACATGTGCTTTGTTGTATGTCATGCCATCTTTACAGGGGTGTATGCCATGTATTTTTGTGATCTTTGTGGTGACTAGCACAAGCATGCAAAGTAGCTCTCGTGATGTTGCTGATTTCAGGGACTTAGAATTCTTCTAAGTCATTTCCCTGAAGATATTTTTATGCCATGTATTCTTGTTTCTACAGAGTGATCCATGCCTCTTTTGAGCATGTTCAGTAAGGATGATTTTGAGATATTGTTATGCTCTATCCATCCATGTCTTTGTTTGCAATTTTGGAGCACCCTAGCATGACTCAATCTTGCTCTACTTTTTCTATAGAATGTTCCTGGCAGATTGTTTACGTGTTAAGTAATTTTGCCGAGGTTGTTGTAGTTGATCCATGCATGCTATGAGAGTGTTCTTGCCATGGTTAGCTTATTGATCATGTCTTCCTTCTGGGTGTATGCTTAGTTTGTCATGCAATGCCTTGTGGTCAGTGCATCGAGCTCGCAAACATGCCTACATAATTCTGTTTTGCCATGTTCCAGTTTTCTGCCAAGTCTGAATCTGTCAACGAAACTTGCTATGTTTACATGGGTGCAATTGTATTTTCTGATCCCTTTTGGCTTATGGTCAGTAAGGGACTTTTGTTATATGCTTTGGGTAGTTTTATGCCATGCCTTGCTTTGCCATGATATGTTCCTGTAGCATGTTGTTATCTTCCTCTAAACATTGCTTCCTGATGTTAATTCCTGACATGTTATTTTCGCCAAGTCTTTGAACCTGATATCTTTTGCACTTTTGCCATGCTTGTTTGAACCTGCTATTGTGTGAATTAGCCATAGCTCAGTGTTAATCTTTTGTCAAGCATCTTGAGTGGATCACTTCCATGTGCTTTGTTGCTATGTTAGAGTGCAGTAGCTTATTTTTCTTGATGCATTTAGATGGCCTCGTGCTGTCATCTTTATTTTAAACCCCACGGGCCTGTGCTCCTCTGAGTGTTGGTCCAAACTAGAGCCCCTTGTAGCGCCACCTCGGGGAAACTCGAGGGTTGGTTTTAGTTGTACGGATTGCTTATCCAGTGTGCCCTGAGAACGAGATATGTGCAGCTCCTATCGGGATTTGTCGGCACATTCGGGTGGCTTTGCTGGACTTATTTTACCATTGTTGAGATGTCTTGTAACCGGGATTCCGAGTCTGATCGGGTCGTCCTGGGAGTAGGAATATCCTTCGTTGACCGTGAGAGCTTGTGATGGGCTAAGTTGGGACACCCATGCAGGGATTTGAACTTTCGAAAGCCGTGCCCGCGGTTATGGGAAGATGGGAATTTGTTAATGTCCGGTTGTAGAAAACTTGAACCTTAAATAAACTAAAATGGATCAATAGCGTGTGTAGCCGTGATGGTCTCTTTTCGGCGGAGTCCGAGAAGAGAACACGGTCTCGGGTTATGCTTGAACGTAAGTTGTTCTAGGATCACTTCTTGATCATAGATTGTCGACCGTGCCTAGCCTTTCTCTTCTCGCTCCCATTTGCGTATGTTAGCCACCATATATGCTAGTGCTTGCTGCAGCTCCACCTCATACCTTTTCCCTACCTATAAGCTTAAATAGTCTTGATCGCGAGGGTGTGAGATTGCTGAGTCCCCGTGACTCACAGATTACTTTTATCGGTGTCAAAACCGGCAGATCTTGGGTAGGGGGTCCCGAACTGTGCGTCTAAGGCGGATGGTAACAGGAGGCGGGGGACACGATGTTTTACCCAGGTTCGGGCCCTCTTGATGGAGGTAAAACCCTACGTCCTGCTTGGTTATTCTTGATAATATGAGTAGTACAAGAGTTGATCAACCACGAGATTGGAGAAGCTAAACCCTAGAAGCTAGCCTATGGTATGATTGTATGTTGTCCTATGGACTAAAACCCTTCGGTTTATATAGACACCGGAGGGGGCTAGGGTTACACAAGGTCGGTTACAAAAGGAGGAGATATACATATCCGTATTGCCTAGCTTTCCATCCACGCCAAGTAGAGTCCCATCCGGGCACAGGACGAAGTCTTCAATCTTGTATCTTCATAGTCCAACAGTCCGGCCAAAGGATATAGTCCGGCTGTCCGGAGACCCCCTAATCCAGGACTCCCTCAGTAGCCCCTTAACCAGGCTTCAATGACGATGAGTCCGGTGCGCGGTGTTGTCTTGGGTATTGCAAGGCGGGTTCCTCCTCCGAATACACCACGGAAGAGTTTGAATAAAAGGATAGTGTCCGACCCTGCAAAATAAGTTCCACATACCATCGTAGAGAGAATAATATTTCCACAAATCCAATCTGCTGACACATTTTGGCAGCATGACATCACGCCACGGCCCGGTAATTATTTGAACCGTTTTTCTTTAACCAGCCCCACCATAACGCGAGGCGGTTCCTTGACACGTCTTGTCAAAGTAGAGATCATGTTCCCTTTATCATGGGATTCTCATCAATACAAACGTGGGTAACCCAACCGTGCCTGTTGGTACGACTCCTAGATTTTAGGTAAGTCTAGAACAGCCACGAGGAGGACGCCTGATATTCATCCCCTTTATAAAGGGACAAGGCTTTTTCTTCTTTCCCTCCCCCGCTCAATCGAATCCTTCCTCCGCCTCGAGTTCTAACACCCAAAGCACAGGTCAGGTGCTTCAGACCTTCAATCATGTCCGGATCCAACCTTCCTGGCCGGTGGATGCCTTCCTCCGTCACGGAGGAGGACATCAAGAAGTTGAGGGAGGCCAGATATCTGACCGCCAAAATTTCGCATAGGCTTCCCGCCCGAGGGCAGGTCGTCCCTACTCCCGAACCCAACGAGAGCGTTGTGTTCGTCTCCCACTTCCTCCGAGGACTAGGCCTCGCTCTGGATCCCTTCGTTAGGGGTCTCATCTTCTATTACGGGCTGGATTTTCATGATCTGGCCCCGGATTCCTGAGGGAGTCCTGGATTAGTTGGTCTCCGGACAGCCGGACTATATCCTTTGGCCGGTCTGTTAGACTATGGAGATACAAGATTGAAGATTTTGTCTCGTGTCCGGATGGGACTCTACTTGGCGTGGAAGGCAAGCTAGGCAATACGGATATGTATATCTCCTCCTTTGTAACCGACCTTGTGTAACCCTAACCCTCTCCGGTGTCTATATAAACCGGAGGGTTTTAGTCCGTAGGACAACATACAATCATATCATAGACTAGCTTCTAGGCTTTAGCCTCTCCGATCTCGTGGTAGATCAACTCTTGTAATACCCATATCATCAAGAATAAATCAAGCAGGACGTAGGGTTTTACCTCCATCAAGAGGGCCCGAACCTGGGTAAAACATCGTGTCCCCTGTCTCCTGTTACCATTCGCCTTAGACGCACAGTTCGGGACCCCCTACCCGAGATCCGCCGGTTTTGACACCAACATTGGTGCTTTCATTGAGAGTTCCTCTGTGTCGTCGTCGTTAGGCTTGATGGCTCCTATAATCATCGATAGCGATGCAGTCCAGGGTGAGTCTTTTCTCCCCGGACAGATCTTTGTGTTCGGTGGCTTCGCACTGTGGGCCAACTCGCTTGGCCATCTGGAGCAGATCGAAAGTTACGCCCCTGGCCACCAGGTCAGGTTTGGAAGCTTAAACTACACGGCCGATATCCGCGGAGACTTGATCTTCGACGGATTCGAGCCTCTGCCTTGTGCGTCACGCGGTCACGATGAGTACAATTTAGCTCTACCATCAGACAGTGTTCAGGAGATCGCTCCGGCAGCCGCTTCGACCCTCAATTCGGAGCCAGTTGCGCCGTCCATGTACGGGTGGATGGACCCCGCCATAGAGGCCTTACCCTCAGCGGCGATCGAGCCGAACATCGACCTTACCCTCCACGAGAGCCGTGTTGTCAGACTGCCGGATCCTTCTCTGGCCACGGACTCCGAACCGGCTACGCCCATTCCTAATGAATCCGATTAGGGGCCGATCATGGATTTTACCTCCGCGGATATTTTTAAGCACTCGCCCGTTGGCGACATACTGAACTCATTAAGGTCTCTCTCCTTGTCAGGAGGATCCTGGCCGAACTATGTCCGGCAGGATTGGGATGCAGATGACGAAGAAATTCGCTGCCCACCCACCACCCACTTAGTAGCCACTGTCGACGACTTAGCCGACATGCTGGACTTCGACTCCGAAGACATCGACGGTATGGACGACGATGCGGGAGACGAAGAGGAACCACTGCCCACAGGGCACTGGACAGCCACCTCATCATATGATATATACATGGTGGACACACCCAAAGAAAGCAATGGCGACGAGACAGCGGAGGATGACCCCTCCAAGAAGCAACCCAAGCGCCGACGTCAGCGGCGCCGCTCTAAGTCCCGCCGAAGCAAAAGTGGTGATACCGGCACAGGAGATAATAACACTCCGGATAGTGCCGAAGATGGCAACAATCCCCTCCAGCACGATCTAGGACAGGAGGATGGAGAGGCCAGCCCTCCAGAGAGAGCGGCAGATGGAGATGCGGAGGATGATAATTACATGCCCCCTCCGAAGACGAGGCAAGCCTCGACGATGACGAATTCATCGTGCCAGAGGATCCCGTCGAACAAGAGCGCTTCAAGCGCCGGCTTATAGCCACGGCAAATAGCCTTAAGAAAAAGCAGCAGCAGCTTCAAGCTGATCAAGATCTGCTAGCTAACAGATGGACTGAAGTCCTCGCGGCCGAGGAATATAAACTCGAACGCCCCTCGAAGAGTTACCCAAAATGCAGGTTGCTACCCCGACTAGAGGAAGAAGCATATGACGCGGCTGATCGACCACCTCGTGGCCGCGATAGAGAGGCATTCCAGCCAAAAGCTCAGCCTGCACCCTGATGCCATTCAAATAAAAAGGCATGGGGAAATACGCCGGACCTGCGAGACGAATTGGAGGACAAAGCAAAACATGCAAGATCGATCTACGGATCAAGAGGGCACGCCACTATGCGAGACGATAATCGTCACGCCGGATACAGCAAAAGTAAATCCGGCCGGGCCGCGCAGCGGGCAAGACTCATTGGAGCTGCGTCGCGATATAGCCCAGTACAGAGGCGCCGCACACCCCTTATGCTTCACAGACGAAGTAATGGATCATAAAATCCCAGAGGGTTTCAAACCCGTAAATATAGAATCATACGACGGCACAACAGATCCTGCGGTATGGATCGAGGATTTCCTCCTGCACATCCACATGGCATGGGGTGATGATCTTCATGCCATCTCAAACTCAAAGGACCAGCTCGGCATTGGCTCAATAGCTTGCCAGTAGAGTCCATTGGCTGTTGGGAGGATCTGGAAGCCGCATTCCTCGACAACTTTCAGGGCACTTATGTGCGACCACCAGATGCCGATGACTTGAGCCACATAATTCAGCAGCCAAAGGAATCGGCCAGGCAATTCTGGACACGGTTCCTAACAAAGAAAAATCAAATCGTCGACTGTCCGGATGTAGAGGCTCTAGCAGCTTTCAAGCACAACATCCGCGACAAGTGGCCAGCCCGGCACCTAGGTCAGGAAAAGCCGAAATCTATGGCAGCCCTCACGACACTCATGACCCGCTTTTGTGCGGGAGAAGACAGCTGGCTGGCTCGCAGTATCAACATATCAAAGAACCATGGTACTTCGGATACCAAGGACGGCAGTAGCAGGTCACGTCGCAACAAACATAAGCGCCGCATTAACAGCGATAATACCAAGGATACAACAGTCAATGCCGGATTCAAAGGCTCTAAACCCGGTCAGCGGAAAAAGCCATTCAAAAGAAGCACTCCGGGCCCGTCCATTTTCGACCGTATACTAGATCGCTCGTGTCAAATACACGGCACCCCTGACAAGCCAGCCAACCAAACCAATAGGAATTGTTTGGTGTTCAAGGAGGCCGGCAAGTTAATTGCCGAAAACAAAGATAAGGGGCCTGTCGGTGTTAAAACCGGTGAATCTCTGGTAGGGGGTCCCGAACTGTGCGTCTAGGCGGATGGTAACAGGAGGAAGGGGACACGAAGTTTTACCCAGGTTCGGGCCCTCTTGATGGAGGTACCTACGTCCTGCTTAATTAATATTGATTATATGGGTAGTACAAGAGTAGATCTACCATGAGATCAGAGAGGCTAAACCCTAGAAGCTAGCCTATGGTATGATTGTATGTTTTTTGTTATATCCTATGGACTAAAACCCTCCGGTTTATATAGGACCCGGAGAGGGTTAGGTTTACACAAGGTCGGTTACAAAGGAGGAGATATCCATATCCGTACTGCCTAGCTTGCCTTCGACGCCAAGTAGAGTCCCATCCGGACACGAGACGAAGTCTTCAATCTTGTATCTTCATAGTCCAACAGTCCGGCCAAAGGATATAGTCTGGCTGTCTGGAGACCCCCTAATCCAAGACTCCCTCAGTAGCCCCTGAACCAGGCTTCAATGACGATGAGTCCGGCACGCAGTATTGTCTTCGGCATTGCAAGGCGGGTTCCTCCTCCGAATACACCACGGAAGAATTTGAATACAAGGATAGTGTCCGACCCTGCAAAATAAGTTCCAAATTCCACCGTAGAGAGAATAATATTTCTACAAATCTAATCTGCCGACTTGCCTTGGCAATATGACGTTAGGCCATGGCCCGGTGATTATTCGAACCGTTTCCTTTAACTAGCCCCGCACATAACGCGAGGCAGTTTTTTGACACGTCTTGTCAAAGAAGAGATCGTGCTCCCCTTATTACGGGATTATCATCAATACGGCCGTGGGTAACCCAACCGCGCCATCGATTACGGCGCTTGGGGGACAAGCGAGTTTTACCAGGCTAATGGGGGCGCATAGTTTCGTCCGTCCTTATAAAGGATAAGGATTCACCTTTTCATCCATGCCTTCTTCCTCCTTTGCTCATCCATTTTCGCACACTCGAGCTCCAGCGCCCAAGTTCGCATTTCCCACCTCGACCTTATCCAACCATGTCCGGAGTGGGAGGCAGATGGATGGTCTCCTCCATTACGGAGGGACACATCAAGAAGTTGAGGAGAGCCGAATACCTGCCCGACGACATCGCGCATCGGCTCCCAGATGAGGGGCAGCTCATCCCCACCCCTAGGCCCCATGAGAGGGTAGTGTTCCTTACCCATTTCCTCTGTGGACTGGGATTCCCTCTCCACCCATTCGTCCAGGGGCTCATGTTCTACTACGGCATGGATTTCCATGATCTGGCCCCAAACTTCATCCTCAACATCTCGGCGTTTATCGTCGTGTGTGAGGCCTTCCTCCGCATCAAGCCCCACTTCGGCTTATGGCTGAAGACCTTCAATGTCAAGCCGAAGGTAGTGAGCGGCCGCCAGGCGGAGTGCGGAGGTGCCATGGTGGGCAAAATGCCCAGCGTCACATGGCTCGAGGGCTCCTTCGTGGAAACCATAAAGGGGTGGCAATCAGGGTGGTCCTACATCACCGAGCCGCGTGACCCTAAATGGGCAGCGGCCCCGAGTTCCCATCTGGCTTCCCCACGCGGCTCACCTCCTGGCAAGAGAAGGGCCTGTCCTAGGGTAGTTCGGGAGAGTTTACCGGACTCCAAACATGTATTCAAAACATGGTGAACAAGAAGCTCAAACTCATCAACGTAGTCCAGGTCATGCTCATCCGCAGGATCCTTCCGTGCCAACAACGGGCTTTCAACTTGTGGGAGTTCGACCTGGCCCAGCACCGAACTCTGAACAGGCTCTTCGACACAACTCACGAAGATGCCTGGAAGGTGTTCTTCAAGAGTGCCGAGGTTCCCCCTCCCACTTCTGAGGACCGCGGATTCTGCACAAAGCGCCAAGCCAGCGCAGTAAGCTGTTTTACCGCTCACAGGATAATTGTTTTTCATAGTTTGACTCTATGCGGGATCTAAGCTCCCGTACCTTTGACAGGACTGGCAGGAGACGGCCGGACAGATCGACTGTCCGGCTCCTTTGCCCGAAGGCCCAGCAGACGCTCTCTTGGCGAAGATGCTGACCCCAGCTCCTTACACGGTGCCGGAGAAGACCAAGAAGGCCAAGGGAACCCGAAGGGGTTCTCGATGCCAGGCGTCATCGGACTCACCGTCCGATGACTCTGCGGCACACTCCTCCCCCGAAGATGAGGAGGAAGAAGAATATGCTCCCCCTTCAGTTGGGGGAGACAAGAAAAGGAAGGCCGCCCCGACTGGGGAGGCCGGAGGGTCCAAGAAGGGAAGGACTCTCCTTCCGGACAGTTCCACCACCGCCGCCGAAGGTGAAGACGAGTGGTTACCCAGGGCCAAGCCCCTGGGGAGGTTGTAATATTTGGATACCAGAGTAACTCATAGTATCCTTTTGCGCACTGCTTCCCCTAACGCCGAATATGATTATGCATGCCGCCACGAGCCCGTATCGATGTATCATCGAACGGCTCCTTGGGCTCGTCGAACATGGATAGCGACCCACTTCCGACCGCCACCTCCCCTTGCCCTACGGACGACGCCGAGGTATTGTCTCAAGAGGCACCGGGTCGAGGGGAGACAGTCCCGGAGGCGCCTCAAGGCGAACTTTCGAACTCCGGGAGCAGAGGGGACAAGGCCCCTGAAGGCTCCGAGTTCGGCCCTCAGCCGAACACCGCGGGGGATCCTCCTGTGGTTCCGGACTCGGGCAGGCGGGCTCCTTCCAAGAGGGGCAAGATGCCTGTGTCGGTGACCTCTGTCCATCCAGAGGCGTCGGACAATCTACTGGAAGCACTTCGCAGCGCTTCCATCGACGAGGAGCACCGTACTATTATGAGTGCGGTGGTCCAGTAGGTTCAGTCCGCCAAGAGCGGACTGACTGAAGCCTGTGCCAGCCTTCTAACAGGCTTTGAGGTAAGTTTTTGAAATATGGGGAAAATATTACCGCATATACTGTAGCCCCTGATGCTCTGTTCGGTGTTCAAATAGAAAAGCCGAATAGAGGATCAAACAATATCGCAGGAGTCTAATGTAAGTATGTCTATATGCGTATGTAGGCTTCGCTGCTGGCCTCTGCCGCATAGACTGCGGAGGTTGCCACATTAAAGCAGGACCTCGACGGTTCCAAGAAAGAGCTCAGCCTTGCTAAGAGGCAGCTCGAGGAGAACAAGGGTAAGTAATACCCTGTCTATAGATATGTATATATAAAAGAAGACGCGATTGCAAAATGACAGGATCATCGTATATTTTCCAGGGGCCACGACCGAAGTGGCGACCCTAAAGCAAGCGCTGTCCAAGGCCGAAGATAAAGCGGCCAAGGAGCGCACTGAGCGGGAAAGGCAAGAGGCTCGGGTGGGCGAGGTGCAGCAAGAGCTCCAGGCTCTCGTGACGAAGCACGCAGCGTTGGAGCTTGATTCGAAGAAGCGAGAGTCTGAGCTTGCCGCGGCCCTCGAGAGCGCAAAGAGTGCCAAGGCCAAAGCCCAAAAGGCCCTTCAGGAGATTGACGCGATGAAGAAAATAGCGGCAGCTAAGGCATTCTATATGCAAAGAAAGCATGTGAAAGTAAATTACCTATTACTTACCCGAATCCGGAGCTCTCCAGGAGCATTCGCAGATTTGCCCCACAGCGTGTCGGATGCCGCACAGCTTTACCAGGCCGAGGAGGTAAGCTCAACGGAGAAGCTGTTCTAGTCTCAGTATACCGGGACCGAACACCCGGTGCCTATGAGCAACCAGCTGAAGCAGCTGGTTGAGCTGCACAAGGCGGCCGAACAGGCCATGAAGGGCTTTATAGTCCGGCTGTGGCCTGGAGACGCCCTTCTGAACAGATACTTCGGCCTGGTGAGGCGGCTTGTAGATGCCTGCCCATGGCTGGAAGTCGTCAAGCGGTCTGTCTGCATCGAAGGTGCACACCGGGCTTTCGCCCGCGTGAAGGTGCAATGGGCCAAGCTAGAAGCCGTGAAGCTGATCAAGGAGGGACCGCCGCAGGGCAAGGAGCATCGCACCCCCGAAATTTATTATGAGGGTGTCCTGAAGGGTGCCCATCTTGTAGCGGACGAATGTTCAAAGGATGTAATATTTGAGTAAACTTGCTCGTGTGATCCTGTATGATGAAAACTTGTTTCATATGCGCTATGCAACACTTGTTTGAATTTAAAATATTACCTTCTGTTTGGATGTTTATCCAATCTGAGAGATGGCTAGTCCTCGGCTTCTGCCCCCGTGCCGCGAGTGCTGGGGTGTTCGGGATAAACCTGAGCACTCTTGTTCCCATTGTTGGGTCCTTCGAGGGAGGTGCTCAGCACAGCGAACAAGGCAACTGGACTAATAATGCTTTATCACTCTCACTTAACCATAGAATTCTATAATTTTAAATTTCGGCGAAGCCCCTGGTATTCGGAAGGCCGAATTCGGGGCGCCATACACGCCTTTAAGCCGGACAGGACCGGTTCCTTGCTCTCAGCGGCATAAGTCTTTAGGGACTCGAAACCTTGCCGAACAGCGACC
Source organism: Triticum urartu (assembly GCF_056163025.1). Taxonomy (NCBI): domain Eukaryota; kingdom Viridiplantae; phylum Streptophyta; class Magnoliopsida; order Poales; family Poaceae; genus Triticum; species Triticum urartu. The sequence goes on along the minus strand of NC_141875.1, from coordinate 571,199,021 downwards.
AGTCTCTCGCCTTATCATGACAATCAGTTTTAGCTTTCTCTACTGAGGTGCTTAGCCCAGCAGAACCGGGGCACAATCGCAGTAGTTCTCCTAGCGCTACCTTAGCCGATAGAGCGGAACGTAAGGTACCAAAACATAGGAGCCGGGCAAACCCAACATTTGACCAAAGACATGATTCGGAGCTGATGCATATAATGCTATAAGTACGGGGTGCCACACTTGTGAAAGTGTTCGGACTTCTCACACCATATTGTGGGGTACTTAAGCCCCTGGTGTGTTGGCCGTACCAAAGTGTACGGTTGCAAGGCGTCATTAATGAACACACATATATATAAAAAAGAGAATGCAATAATAGTCTTAATGGTATGCATTGTTTAAAAAGGTGCGTTTAAAGAAGAATGATACAGATAGTGCGATAAGCAAAAAGTAGTACTATGTCCCTTCCAAGGGCAAGCTGAGGAATATTATTAAAGCAAATATTTCACTCGTTGTCGTAATCCAGCTGGGAGTTCCGTGGTGTAACGTAGCTTTCTGCCTCCTTGGTTGCTGCATCATTTGTTCGGCAATCATGCTGCCGGACAGGGTTTCCAGAGATTAAAGACCTGAAAGAGAAAAATAACAAAGCGGGAAGCCCCTAGTGCGGTTTAGGCCGCGTCTTGGAGCATGCCGTAGTTGTGCCCCCTCCCCACCTATGCCCATGGTATTTTTAATGCATAATTATGTACGTGTGGCACGAATTTCGCCGTTTGGCTTGGGCCGGGCTGGGGGGCCGCATTGCTACGCGAGTTCAGACCGTGTCGGGCGGTCTAGTTGCCGATTACTCCGAGCGCGCTTGAAGGTGTCCGGGTCTTGAAACGCCGAACTGGTGGATTTCCTTGAGAGGCTACTTTGCGCTTCTGCTGCGAGGGCCGCAGTGTGCTCCGCCGTGCGGAGAGAGCGCTCTGTGTTTCCGTTAACTGTAATGACCCCCGGGGTCCTGGCATCTTGAGCTTGAGGTACGCATAATGCGGTACCTCATTGAATCTCGCAAATGCGGTTCGCCCGAGCAGTGCATGATGGCCACTGCGGAACGGGACTATATCGAAGATTAATTCTTCGCTTCGGAAGTTATCCGGGGATCGGAAGACCACTTCCAATGTAATTGAGCCTGTGCAATGGGCCTCTACATCTGGAATGATGCCTTTAAAGGTCGTTTTTGTGGGTTTGATCCTTGAGGGGTCTATACCCATTTTGCGCACCGTGTCCTGGTAAAGCAGGTTCAGGCTGCTGCCGCCATCCATAAGGACTCGAGTGAGGTGAAATCCGTCAATGATTGGGTCTAAGACCAGTGCGGTGAATCCGCCATGACGGATACTAGTGGGGTGGTCCCTGCGATCGAAGGTGATCGGGCAGGAGGACCATGGGTTGAACTTTGGGGCGACTGGCTCCAACGCATATACGTCCCTGAGCGCACGCTTCCACTCCCTCTTGGGGATGTGGGTTGCGTATATCATGTTCACCGTCCACACTTGTGGGGGGGAACCTCTTCTGTCCTTCGGTGTTCGGCTCCCGGGGCTCCTCTTCGTCATCGCTGTGTGACCCCTTATCTTTATCTTCGGCAATTAACTTGCCAGCCTGCTTGAACACCCAGCATTCCCTGTTGGTGTGGTTGGCTGGCTTGTCAGGGGTACCGTGTATTTGACACGAGCGATCAAGTATGCGGTCCAAACTGGACGGGCTCGGAGTACTTCTTTTAAATGGCTTTTTCCGCTGACCGGGTTTAGAGCCTTTGAATCCAGCATTGACTGTCGTGTCCTCAGTATTATCGCTGTTAATGCGGTACTTACGTTTGTTGCGACGTGACATGCTATTGCCATCCTTGGTATCCGAAGTACCATGGTTTTTTGATATGTTGTTACTGCGAGCCAGCCACCTATCTTCTCCCGCACAAAAGCGGGTCATGAGTGTCGATAGGCTGCCATAGATTTTGGCTTTTCCTGTCCAAGGTGCCGGGCAAGCCACTCGTCGTGGATGTTATGCTTGAAGGCTGCTAGGGCCTCTGCATCTGGACAGTCGACGATTTGATTTTTCTTTGTTAGGAACCGTGTCCAAAATTGCCTGGCCGATTCTTCTGGCTGCTGAATTATGTGGCTCAAGTTATCGGCGCCTGGTGGTCGCACATAAGTGCCCAGAAAGTTGTCGAGGAATGCGGCGTCCAGATCTTCCCAACAGCTAATGGACTCTGCTCGCAAGCTGTTAAGCCAATGCCGCGCTGGTCCTTTGAGCTTTAGTCGGAGGTATTTGATGGCGTGTAAGTCATCGCCGCGGGCCATGTGGATGTGGAGGAGGAAATCCTCGATCCATACCACAGGATCTGTTGTGCCGTCTTATGATTCAATATTTACAGGTTTGAAACCCTCTGGGATTTGATGATCCATTACTTCGTCTGTGAAGCATAGGGGGTGTGCGGCACCTCTGTATTGGGCTATATCGCGACACAGCTCGAATGGGTCTTGCCCGCTGTGTTCGGCCCGACCGGATTGACTTTTACTGTATCCGGCGTGACGTTTATCGTCTCGCATAGTGGCGCGCCCTCGTGATCCATAGATCGATCTTGCATGTTTTTCTTTGTCCTCCAATATGTCTCGCAGGTCTGGCATATTTCCCCATGCCTTTTTATTTGAATGGCGTCGGGGTGCAGGCTGAGTTTTTGGCTGGAATGCCTCTCTATCGCGGCCACGAGGTGGCCGATCAGCCGCATCATACGCTTCTTCCTCTAGTCGGGGTAGCAACCTGCATTTTGGGTAACTCTTGGAGGGGCGCTCAAGTTTATATTCCTTGGCCGCGAGGACTTCAGTCCATCTGTTAGCTAGCAGATCTTGATCAGCTTGAAGCTGCTGCTGCCTTTTCTTAAGGCTATTCGCCGTGGCTATAAGCCGCACTTGAAGCGCTCTTGTTCGACGGGATCCTCTAGCATGACGAATTCATCATCGCCGAGGCTTGCCTCGTCTCCGGAGGGGGGCATGTAATTATCATCCTCCGCTTCACCATCTGCCGCTCTCTCAGGAGGGCTGGCTCCTCCATCCTCCTGCTCTAAATCTTGCTGGAGGGGACTGTTGTTATCTTCGGCACTATCCGGAGTGTTATTATCTCCTGTGCCGGTATCACCACTTTTGCTTTGGCGGGACTTAGAGCGGCGCCGCTGACGTCGGCGCTTGGGTTGCTTCTTGGAGGGGTCATCCGCTGCTGTCTCATCGCCATTGCCTTCTTTGGGTGTGTCCACCATGTATATATCGTATGATAAGGTGGCTGTCCAGTGCCCTATGGGCAGTGGTTCATCTTCATCTCCCGCATCGTCTTCCATACCGTCGATGCCTTCGGAGTCAAAGTCGAGCATGTTGGTTAGGTCATCGACAGTGGCTACTAAGTGGGTGGTGGGCGGGCCACGAATTTCTTCGTCGTCCGCATCCCAATCCTGCCGGACATAGTTCGGCCAGGATCCTCCTGACAAGGAGAAAGACCTTAACAAGTTCAGTATGTCGCCAAAGGGCGAGTGCTGAAAAATATCCGTGGAGGTAAACTCCATGATCGGCGCCCAATTCGATTCGCTAGGAACGGGCGCAGGCGGTTCGGAGTCCGTGGCCGGAGAGAGATCCGACAGTTTGTCAACATGGCTCTCATGTAGAGTAAGGTCGATGTTCGGCTCGATAACCGATGAGGGTAAGGCCTCCGTGGCGGGGTCCATCCACCCGTCCATGGACGGCGCAACTGGCTCCGAATTGATGGTCGGAGCGGCTGCCGGTGCGATCTCCTGAACACTATCGGATGGTAGAGCTAAATCGTACTCATCATGACCGCATGACGCACAAGGCAGACGATCGAATCCGTCGAAGATCAAGTCTCCACGGATATTGGCCGTGTAGCTTAAGCTTCCAAACCTGACCTAATGGCCATGGGCATAGCTTTCAATCTGCTCCAGATGGCCAAGCGAATTGGCCCGCAGTGCAAAGCCTCCGAATACAAAAATCAGTCGGGGAGAAAAGTCTCACCCTGGATTGCATCGCTAATGATGATAGAAGGAGCCATCAAGCCTAACGGTGACGACACAGAGGAACTCTCAATGAAAGCACCAATGTCGGTGTCAAAACCGGCGAATCTCGGGTAGGGGGTCCTGAACTGTGCGTCTAGGCGGATGGTAATAGGAGGCAGGGGACACGAAGTTTTACCCAGGTTCGGGCCCTCTTGATGGAGGTAAAACCCTACGTCCTGCTTGATTAATATTGATGATATGGGTAGTACAAGAGTAGATCTACCACGAGATCAGAGAGCTTAAACCCTAGAAGCTAGCCTATGGTATGATTGTATGTTTTTTGTTATATCCTACGGACTAAAACCCTCCGGTTTATATAGACACCGGAGAGGGTTAGGGTTACACAAGGTCGGTTACAAAGGAGGAGATATCCATATCCGTACTTCCTAGCTTGCCTTCCACGCCAAGTAGAGTCCCATCCGGACACGAGACGAACTCTTCAATATTGTATGTTCATAGTCCAACAGTCCGGCCAAAGGATATAGTCCGGCTGTCCGGAGACCCCCTAATCCAGGACTCCCTCAGGGCCACATAAGATGGCAAGGAGGAGCCTCGACAGCCGAATACTAGAGGACAGAAGAGGTTCCCCCCACAAGTGCGGACGATGAACATGATATTCGCAACCCGCATCCCCAAGAGGGAGCGGAAGCGAGCGCTCAGGGACGTATATGCGTTGCAGCCAGTCGCCCCAAAGTTCAACCCATGGTCCTCCTGTCCGATCACCTTCGATCACAGGGACCACCCCACTAGTATCCATCATGGCGGATTCGCCGCACTGGTCTTAGACCCAATTATTGACGGATTTCACCTCACTCAAGTCCTTATGGATGGCGGCAGCAGCCTGAACCAGCTTTACCAGGACACGATGCACAAAATGGGTATAGACCCCTCAAGGATCAAACCCACAAAAATGACCTTTAAAGGCGTCATGCCAGGTGTAGAGGCCCATTGCACAGGCTCAGTCACACTGGAAGTGGTCTTCGGATCCCCGGATAACTTCCGAAGAGAAGAGTTAATCTTCGATATAGTCCCGTTCCGTAGTGGTTATCATCCACTGCTCGGGCGAACCGCAATTGCGAGATTCAATGCGGTACCGCATTATGCATACCTCAAGCTCAAGATGCCAGGACCTCAGGGGGTCATTACTGTTAATGGAAACACGGAGCGCTCTCTCCGAACGGAGGAGCACACTGCGGCCCTCGCAGCGGAAGCGCAAAGCAGCCTCTTAAGGCAATCCACTAGTTCGGCGTTTAAGGACCCGAACACGTTTAGGCGCGCCCGGTGTAATCGGCAACAGGACCGCCTGGCACGTTCCGAGCTCGCATAGTAATGCGGGCCCCACCCCGACCCAAGCCAAACGGCGAAACACGTGCCACGCGTACATAATTACGCATTAAAAATACCATGGCATAGGTAGGGAGGGGGCATGACTACGGCACGCCCCAAGACGCAGCTTAAACCGCACTAGGGGCTTCCCTCTTTGTTATTTTTCTCTCTTTCAGGACATTAATCTCTGGAAACCCTGTCCGACAGCATGATTGCCGAACACATGATGCAGCAACCAAGGAGGCAGAAAGCTACATCACACCACGAAACTCCCAGGTGGATTACGACAACGAGTGAAATACTTGGCTTAACATTATTCCACAGCTCTCCCTTGGAGGGGACATAGTCCTACTTTTTGCTTATTGCACTACATGTATCATTCTGCTTTAACGCACCTTTTTGAATAAACAATGCATAGCATTAAGACTATTATTGCATTCTTGCTTTTATATATATGTGTGTGTTCATTAATGACACCTTGCAACCGTACACTTTGGTACGACCAATACACCAGGGGCTTAAGTACCCAACAATATGGTGTGAGAAGTCCGAACACTTTCACAAGTGCGGCACCCCTTACTTAGAGCATTATATGCACCAGCTCTGAATCATGTCTTGGGTCAATAGTTGGGTTTGCCCGGCTCCCATGTTTTGGTACCTTACGTTCCACTATATCGGCTAAGGTAGCACTGGGAGAACTACTGCGATTGTGCCCCAGTTCTGCCGGGCTAAGCACCTCAGTAGAGAAAGCTAAAACCGACTGTCATGATAAGGTGAGAGACTGGTCGTTGTTCGAGAGCTTTTCGAGTCCTTAAAGACTTGTGCCGCTTAGAGCGAGGAGTCGGCCCTGTCCGGCTTAAGGCATGTATCGCGCCACGAATTCGGCCTTCCGAATACTAGGGGCTTCGCCGAAATTTAAAATTATAGAATTCTATGGCTAAGTGAGAGTGATAACGCATTATAGTCCGATTACCTTGTTCGTTGTGCTGAGCACCTCCCTTGAAGGACCCAACAATGGGAACAAGCGTGCTCAGGTTTATCCCGAACACCCCAGCACTCGTGGCGTGGGGGCAGAAGCCGACGACTAGCCATCCCTCAGATATGATAAACAGCCGAACAGAAGGTAATATTTTAAATTCAAACAAGCCTTGCATAGCACATATGAACAAGTTTTCATAACTATAGGATTACACGAGCGAGTTCACTCGAATATTATATCTTTCGTACACTCGTCCGCTACGAGACAAGCACCCTTGAGGACACCTTCATAGTACATCTCGGGGTGGCGATGCTCCTTGCCCTCTGGCGGCCCTTCCTTGATCAGCTTCACGGCGTCTAGCTTGGCCCACTGCACCTTCACACGGGCGAAAGCCCGGTGTGCACCTTCGATGCAGATGGACCGCTTGACGACTTCCAGCCGTGGGCAGGCATCCACAAGCCGCCTCACCAGGCCGAAGTAGCTGTTCGGAAGGGCGTCGCCAGGCCACAACCAGACTATAAAGCCCTTCATGGCCTGTTCGGCCGCCTTGTGTAGCTCGGCCAGCTGCTTTAGCTGGTCGCTCATAGGCACCGGGTGTTCGGTCCCAGTATATTGGGCCCAGAACAACTTCTCCGTTGAGCTTCCCTCCTCGGCCTGGTAAAACGTTGCGGCATCTGACACGCTGCGGGGCAAATCTGCGAATGCTCCTGGAGAGCTCCGGATTCGGGTAAGTAACAAGTAATTTACTTTCACATGCTTGCTTTGCATATAAAATGCCTTACCCGCCGCTATGTTCTTCATCGCATCAATCTCCTGGAGGGCCTTTTGGGCTTCGGCCTTGACATTCTTTGCGCTCTCGAGGGCCGCGGCAAGCTCGGACTCTTGCGTCTTCAAGTCAAGCTCCAACGCCTCGTGCTTTGTCACGAGAATGTAGAGCTCTTGCTGCACCTCGCCCACCTGAGCCTCACACCTTTCCCTCTTGGTGCGCTCCTTGGCCACTTTGTTTTCGGCCTCCGATAGCGCTTGCTTCAGGGTCGCCACCTCGGTCGTGGCCCCTGGCAAATTTACGATGATCCTGTTTATTTTGCAATCACGTCTTCTTTTATATATACATATCTATAGACAGGGTATTAATTACCCTAGTTCTCCTTGAGCTGCCTCTTGGCAAGGCTGAGCTCTTTCTTGGACCCGTAGAGGTCCCGCTTCAATGCTGCAACCTCCGCAGTCTGTGCGGCAGAGGCCAGCAGCGAAGCCTGCATACGCATATAGACATACTTACGTTAGACTCTTGCGATATTGTTTGATCCTCTATTCAGCTTTTCTTTTTGAACACCGAACAGAGCATCAGGGGCTACTGTCTGTGCGGTAATATTTTTCCCATATTTCAAAAACTTACCTCAAAGCCTGTTAGAAGGCTGGCACAGGCTTCAGTCAGTCCGCTCTTGGCGGACTGAACCTTCTGGACCACCGCACTCATAATAGTGCGGTGCTCCTCGTCGATGGAAGCTTTGCGAAGTGCTTCCAGCAGATTGTCCGACGCCTCTGTATGGACAGAGGTCACCGGCACAGGCATCTTGCCCCTCTTGGAAGGAGCCCGCCTGCCCGAGTCCGGAACCACAGGAGGATCCGCCGCGGTGTTCGGCTGAGGGCTGAACTCGGAGCCTTCAGGGGCCTTGTCCCCTCTGCTCCCGGAGTCCGGAAGTTCGCCTTGAGGCGCCTCTGGGACTGTCTCCCCTCGACCCGGTGCCTCTTGAGACAATACCTCGGCGTCGTCCGTAGGGCAAGGGGAGGTGGCGGTCAGAAGTGGATCGCTATCCATATCCGACGAGTCCAGGGAGCCGTCCGACGAGGATACGCCGATACGTGCTCGGGACGGTCTGCATAATCATGATTTGGCATTAGGAGAAGAAGTGCGACAAAGAATGCTATGAGTTACTCTGGTATCCGAATACTTATGACTTCGCCAGGGGCTTGGCCCTGGGCAGCCACTCATCTTCGCCTTTGGTGGCGGTGGTGGAACTGTCCGGAAGGAGAGTCCTTCCCTTCTTGGACCATTCGGCCCCCCAGTTGGGGCGGCCATCCTTTTCTTGTCTCCCCCGACTGCAGGGGGAGCGTCTTCATCTTCCTCCTCGTCTTCGTGGGAGGAGTGCACCGAGGAGTCCTCAGACGATGAGTCTGATATCACCTGGCGCCCGGAACTCTTTTGGGTTCCCTTGGCCTTCTTGGTCTTCTCCGGCACCTTGTAAGGAGCCGGAGTCAGCATCTCCGTCAGGAGAGCGTCTGCTGGGCCTTCGGGCAAAGGAGCCAGACAGTCGATCTGTCCGGCCATCTCCTGCCAGTCCTGTCAAAGGTACGGGAGCTTAGATCCCGCATAGAGTCAAACTATGAAAAACAAGTATCCTGTAAGAGGTAAAATAGCTTACCGCGCTGGCTTGGCGCTTCACGCAGAATCCGCGATCCCCGGTAGTGGGAGGGGGAACCTCGGCGCCCTTGAATAGCACCTTCCAGGCATCCTCGTGTGTTGTGTCAAAGAGCCTGTTCAGAGTTTGGTGCTGGGCCGGGTCGAACTCCCACAAGTTGAATGCCCGTTGTTAACACGGGTGGATCCGGCGGATGAGTATGACCTGGACTACGTTGACGAGTTTGAGCTTCTTGCTCACCATGTTTTGGATACATGTTTGGAGTCCGGTCAGCTCTCCCAAACTACCCCAGGACAGGCCCTTTTCTTGCCAGAAGGTGAGCCGCGTGGGGATGCCAGATCGGAACTAGGGGGCCGCTTCCCATGCAGGGTCACGCGGCTCGGTGATGTAGAACCACCCCGATTGCCACCCCTTTATGGTCTCCACGAAGGAGCCCTCGAGCCATGTGACGTTGGGTATCTTGCCCACCATGGCACCTCCGCACTCCGCCTGGAGGCCGCTCACTACCTTCGGCTTGACATTGAAGGTCTTCAGCCAAAGCCGAAGTGGGGCTTGATGCGGAGGAAGGCCTCGCACACGACGATAAACGCCAAGATGTTGAGGATGGAGTTCGGGGCCAGATCGTGGAAATCCAGGCCGTAGTAGAACATGAGCCCCCGGACGAATGGGTGGAGAGGGAATCCCAGTCCGTGGAGGAAATGGGTAAGGAACACTACCCTCTCGTGGGGCCTGCGGGTGGGGATGAGATGCCCCTCATCTAGGAGCCGGTGCGCGATGTCGTCAGGCAGGTATCCGGCTCTCCTCAGCTTCTTTATGTGTCCCTCCATGACGGAGGAGACCATCCACCTGCCTCCCGCTCCGGACATGGTTGGAGAAGGTTGAGGTGGGAAATGCGGACTTGGGCGCTGGAGCTCGAGTGAGCAAGAGTGGATGAGCAAGGAGGAAGAAGGCATGGGTAGAAAAAGGTTAAACCTTGTCCCTTTATAAGGGCGGCTGAAACTATGCGCCCCCACTAGCCTGGTAAAACTCACTTATCCCCCAAGCACCGTAATCGATGGCGCGGTTGGGTTACCCACGCCCGTATTGATGAGAATCCCGTAATAAGGGGGACACGATCTCTGCTTTGACAAGATGTGTCAATAAAACTGCCTCGTGTTATGTGTGGGGCTAGTTAAAGGAAACGGTTCGAATAATCACCGGGCCATGGCTTAATGTCATGTTGCCAAAACAAGTCAGCAGATTAGATTTGTGGAAATATTATTCTCTCTACGGTGGTATGTGGAACTTATTTTGCAGGTTCGACACTATCCTTGTATTCAAATTCCTCCGTGGTGTATTCGGAGGAGGAACCCGCCTTGCAATGCCGAAGACACTACTGCGCGCCGGACTCATCGTCATTGAAGGAAGGTTCAGGGGCTACTGAGGGAGTCCTGGATTAGGGTGTCTCCGTACAGCCGGACTATATCCTTTGGCCGGACTGTTAGACTATGAAGATACAATAATGAAGACTTCGTCTCGTGTCCGGATGGGACTCTACTTGGCGTGGAAGGCAAGCTAGGCAATACGGATATGTATATCTCCTCCTTTGTAACCATCCTTGTTTAACCCTAGCCCTCTCCGGTTTCTATATAAAGCGGAGGGTTTTAGTCCGTAGGACAACATACAATCAAACCATAGGCTAGCTTCTAGGGTTTAGCCTCTCCGATCTCGTGGTAGATCAACTCTTGTAATACCCATACCATCAAGAATAAATCAAGCAGGACGTAGGGTTTTACCTCCATCGAGAGGGCCCGAACCTGGGTAAAACATCATGTCCCCTGCCTCCTGTTACCATACGCCTTAGACGCACAGTTAGGGGCCGCCTACCCGAGATCCGCCGATTTTGACACCGACAATTCCCTTCTTCACATCTCGTCATTTATTGTCGTTTGTGAGGCCTTCCTCCGCATTACCCCTCACTTCGGCCTGTGGCTCAAGACCTTTGATGTGAAGCCGAAGATGGTTGAGGGGCAGTACACAGCTTGCGGAGGTGCTCTAATAAGCAAAATTGTTGACGCTCCATGGCCAAAGGGTTCCTTTCCAGAGGTGTCTGGATTGTGGCAACGGGAGTGGTTTTACGTCATAGCTCCCCGAAGTGCCAAGTGGGTAGCTGCCCCCACCTTTTGCTCGGGCCGTCCACCACAATTGATGTCATGGATCAGCAGGGGGCTGAGCTGGGGTCCAGCCAAGGACGTGCCAATACTGCAGAGCCATATCCGACATCTCTTCGAGGGAGATTTCAGTCTGGTTATGGTAATGCAAGTTATGCTGGTTCGTCGAGTCCAGCCTTGCAAACGCCGGCCCCTCCGCATGTGGGAATTCAACCCGGAAGGACCGCGCACTATTCAGAATTTCCTCGGCATGACGCACAAGGAGATGTACAACTCGTTCTTCGGTCCCCAAATAAAGTGTCCAGACACTACTGAGGACGTGGGCCTGAGCTGCAACTGCCCTGCTCCCCAAGTAAGTAACCCCATGGCCGAACACACTGTCCTTTTATTTATCATGACATCATTTTGAAGAATCACTCTTTGACCAGGACTGGATAACAAAGGCGAAGATGATCCGGTGTTCGCCCCACCTTCCTGAAGGCTTGGACAATCCGGTGCTGGAAAAGATGCTCGAGCCGGCACCTTGTCTAGTGCCCTCAAACGAAGATGAAGGGGGGAATAAAGAGGGCGAAAGCGGGCCTCCATCGCTACCTATTCCAATTGTGGGAATGAGCGCCTCCGCGAGGGAGGATAATCAAGGGGAAGAATCTGACATTCTCTCTCCCCGGGGAAAGAAGAGGTCTACCTCTGAAGATCCGGAAACTAAGGTTTCCAAACGGGAGAAGAAATCTCCGCCAGAGGGACCTGCCTCGAAGGGTACTCTTGCCGCACAATGTCTGCGCGGGGATGAGCCCTCTACCGAGCTGTAAGTATAAGGGGATTCAATAACGAAAATATCTTTCTCTATTTCTGAGGAAAATAATCGAAGCATTTATCTTGCAGTTCGGATCTTAGCGCTTCTCAGCAGAGCTTGTCTTCGGGGGATCTTCTTCCGGAGATGATGGAGAGCGAAACGCCTCCTATCGTGGGTTTGTCACGGCAGATGTCCTCGTGAAAGGACTTAGTTGTGGAGCCATCGCAACGGGTTAGCTTAAAGGGGTTAAACCAGACAAGGGGACACGGGAGTTTATACTAGTTTGGCCCCTTCGATGAAGGTAAAAGCCTACGTCTAGTTGTGATTGGTATTGCTAGGGTTTCGAAGACCAGGGAGCGAATCCGCTTTGTCTGGCTCTCGAGTTGTTGTTGTCTCTTCTTGAACCGCCGCCGGGTCACCCCTTTATATACTCAGGAGGACCCCGGCCGGTCTACAGAGTCCCGAGGCTGGCTCATACAAGTGTCTGCCTCGGTCTCCCCTTCCTATCTTATAACACAAGTTTATACAATCATGGCGGTTTACTATCATGGGCCCTAAATCACCTGCGGGCTCTGGGCCTCTAAGCCTTATCCGTAAAGCACCATCTTCTGGGTTTCCTTGGGCTTCAGCATAGGTGAAGGTCAACCGGCCCCTCCTGGGCGGTTTACCCTTAATGGTTATATCCTCAACATTAGGCCCCAGATTGATTTGAACCTGTTCATGTCAATCTTCAATCCTTAGAAAAACTACCTGACTTTCTGACGATTCTCGTAAACCGCCATATTGTCTTCTCCCTGTGAATTTTGGTGAACCACCATGACATCATCTTCTGTCACTGCAATAAATCATTGTGACGTCATCCCTGTATAAAAGATTTATGTAGATTCCCTTCTCTTTAATTAATTCCTGAAGATCGAGGCGACAGCTACATCCTCTTTTGCCGCTCCCGACTCCTCGATTTTTGCGCCTGCTATTTTATCCCACTTCCCTTATAAATAAGACCAGGGCACCTTCCATTTCCCCCTTTTCCTATTCGCATCGTCTTCCTCCTCGCGACCCGAATACCTCAAGCATCGCTGCCGCCGCCGTCGTCGATCTTCCAGTCTGCACCAACTAGGCCGCTGCATCACCCTGTTCGTACCAGATCTCCTAAGATACTCCGCTGCTGCGTGTCTCTGGTAAATACTCCTTTCCTTTACTTGTTAAATCTGCATTAGGGTTTCGAAGTTTCTTCGGTGTTCATCAGTGTTCATCAGTACTTTCTCTGCTTTTCCTTTAGCATCGTACTGAATCTAGCTAGGCCTGATAGTTTCCCCTTGCGGCTGGATCTGTAGGTTTAATCTGCTGTACTACAACATCTTACTGTTCCTGTATAAATCCTTATCTGAACCTTCACTGTTCTGTTTAACACCATTGTAAGGCTCAGAAAAATTGTTTTTTGAACAACGGTAGATCGAAAATTATATCACCATCTTGTGAAACTTGTTTCCGCAACACTTAACAAATTTTCAGATTGGGTTCTGCATCCCAAGGGCAGTTTATCCTTTAGAAATTGATAATCCGTCATATGTCATTAGCCCTCTCTTAAACCGCCATCTAGACTTGAACAACAATGCCTGGTTCACTTCATACGTATACCTTGAATTGCCGGTTTAACATTTGACAAACACATATGAACCGCCAATCGTAAACCGTCCATTTTCCTTTTACAGACTTTGTAAGATGACGAAGCAATTTGTTGCTTGCAATTGGGTTCCATCTCGGATCACAGAAACGCAAATCAATGAATATGTCACCGCAGGTGCTTTAGCTTCAAAAAATGTCCTCCATTGGCGAGTTCCTGGCCCTGAGTGCCCTCCTGAGCCTCAACATGGAGAAGTGATTGTGTTCATGCAACATTTAGCTCGAGGTTTCAGTCCTCCCGGATCAAAAAATTTCCGGGATGTTCTTGCCAGCTTCCAACTTCATCCTCAAGATATTGGACCAAATTCTGTGTCCAACATATGCGATTTCCAAGTTTCTGCGAGGTTTACCTGCAAGAAGAACCAACTGCCATCCTCTTTCAAGATCTCTTTGACTTAAACCGCCCGATTGAATTTTCTGATGGACCCAATACTGAACTTGGTGGTGTGTCGATCCAAAAGTGGAAAGTGTCGGATTTCGGGTTCCGGCAGACCCTTGAGGTTCGAACACTGGGGTGCGCACGGAGATTTCGCCTCCTACCTTCCTGCACCCCTCCGCCGTTCTAGGATCTAAACTAAGGAAAGAACAACACAAGGGACACAGGGTTTATACTGGTTCGGGCCACCGTTGTGGTGTAATACCCTACTCCAGTGTGTGGTGTGTGGATTGCCTCTTGGGCTGATGATGATGGACAATACAAGGAAGAACAGCCTCGCGAGGGTCTATTCTTGGCTGAGGCGATGAACTGCTGGGAGGAGTTCAGCCACCTTTCTCTCTCCCTCTCTCTCTCTGCTCTGACCGACGACCACCTTTGCTGTGTGGGTGGCTGGTCCTATTTATAGAGGCCCTGGTCCTCTCCCCAAATATTGAGCGGGAAGGGAGCCAACAATGGCGGGCTAATTTGAAGGGGGACAACAAGTATCAACTATCCTGACAAAAGTAGTCTTCGCCTGCGCAAAGCTCTGGTGATGATGCTGTCTTGGGCTCCACGGTGACCTCCGTCTCGTAGTCCTCCTGGTCTTGGTCTCGTTGCACCGAAATGGCAACCTTTGCCTGATGCCTCGATACTCCGCGGCTGCGCTTGCCCCCTTTGCACCAAAGAGGAAAGGAGGACGCTGCGCGGGCTGGCACCCGCCTGGCGCCCTGAGTCGTCATGGCTTGCGTCACGGGCTCCTCATGAGGTATCCCGCCTTGATCCCTCCGCCTCCTCGTGAGCCAGCCTGACGAGGCCGTGCCTGAGGAAGCTTCGCGTCGTCTGCCTCGCGAGGCTTGGCCCCTCGCGAGGGTCTTGGGTTTGTGTTGGTGAAGATGGGCCGTGCTGGGCCCCCCTTTGAGCCATGCCGCAGGCCGCAGGCAGGCAAGTCTGGGGACCCCCGTTCCCAGAACGCCGACAGAAAGAGGTTGAATTTCCTCACGCTAAACTTCACAGCCATCCAAAAGACTAGAACCAAACCTGGTTCTACTGTCAAAATACTGCCCCTACTGAAGAGAATCCTTTACCGGGCTACCGTCCGCACCGGCTCAGCAATACTCACCCTTTACCTCAGAGATTGTCTGACAAAGACCGACAAGCCTATGCACCTCAACTCGCCAAACTCCGGGCTTTCCTTGCCAATGGTTTAACTAGTGTTGATCTCGTCCGCTGTTGGATTTC
The DNA here is from genome assembly GCF_056163025.1 of Triticum urartu. Taxonomy (NCBI): domain Eukaryota; kingdom Viridiplantae; phylum Streptophyta; class Magnoliopsida; order Poales; family Poaceae; genus Triticum; species Triticum urartu. Next base: position 571,183,947 of record NC_141875.1, on the reverse strand, counting down.
ATGGTGCATTCTACCTTTAAGCCGCCGCCCCGGATTGATGTTTGAATATACCGGCAATACCAATGATCCACAATGGTTTAATGAAATAGAACTGACTGATGATGAAGTCACTGAAGGTGTAAAGAAAATACTTGACGAACCGCTCACCGTATGTACTCAAATTGGTCTGCGTCCTTTTTATACCTCCAACAAACCGCCAGCGGTAAAGACTTTAACCTTGTACTTTTCCTGATCCTTCTCCGCTTTAACACTGCTATAATAACCCTTTGTGCAATCTCGCAGGCCAGTAGCTCCTTCTGGAAAAGGAAATCTCAAGACAAAGCGGCTAAGGCTCCTCGTGTTAAGACCAAGGTCATCAAGAGAGCTGCCAAAAAGAAAACTGCTGATTCTTCGGAACCAACAGAGGATATCGGTGACTCGGCTGAAGAGGTAAAGTTTGACTCCCTTGACTTCTATTCAAATATTTTACTGATAATGATTACTCCGAGGATGATGCGGAGGCCAGCCATGCAGATCATGTTGAGGTAATTTGTCTTTCTGACTCAGAACTTGTGTCGATTCAACGATTTCGCCGTGCAGTTCGGAAAGTGAAATGCTCTCACCCTGTTGCTCATTTGGATCAAAAACTTTCTTTGAAGACACAGCAAACCAAAGGGCATCGCACAACCCGGCATAGTGGTCAACAGGTCACTTCTTCCGGTTTACCTCATACACCAAACCGGAAACATCGTCCAGAGGTTGCTTGTTCTCCTGAAAAACATTATCTTTTGAAAGGTTTCTTCCAATGTCCTCTCATTCCATCTGATTGAAACTACCAGGTATCTTCTAATTCTTCTGGCGGTTCATCAACCACTCAGCTGCCTCCACTGAAAACTGTCCCTGGGTAAGCATGCAGCGCTCCCTTCTCCTTCATAATTCGGTTAATCATGCTAATCCTTGTTGTCGGCGTTCTGGGAATGGGCCGTGCCTGAGGAGGCTCCGCGTCATCCGCCCCGCGAGGCTTGGCCCCTCGCGAGGGTCTTGGGTTTGTGTTGGTGAAGATGGGCCGTGCTGGGCCCCCCTTTGAGCCACGCCGCAGGCTGCAGGCAGGCAAGTCTGGGGACCCCCGTTCCCAGAACACCGACAGTAGCCCCCGGGCCCAAGGCGCGCCTGGACTTGGCCGTGCAGGGAGGCGGAAGGGCAAGAACGAAGCGCCGCGGGCCCTAACAGCCTGCGGCCTTGAGCGCCGCGTGGCGGCTGACTGGACGTGGGCGCCTCCACTTCCCCACGACGCCTCGGCACCTGCACGGACGGGACAAGTCCCTGCATGCAAAAACGGGTCATGATTACCTGTGATCATGGAGGCCGGCGGTTGGCCTTCGCCGGCTATAAGTACGGAACGGCGCGCGCCCTTCCAGTCCACCCCTCCTTGCTTCTCCTTCTTTCCGATCCTTGCTCCGTCTTGCCGCGATGGCTCTGATCCGCCGGTTCTCGGCGGCAGAGAAGGGAAAGGCTCCCCGAGAGGGGCCAGACCCTCTCCCGCCGAAGAAACGGCTCATCCCCCGTGGCCCGGACGAAGGGGCCCTTCAGGTGGTGCCGAGGCCTTCGGGCGAGCGGGCGCCGCCGGGGTTCCCGCTTCCATTGTTCGCCCGCATTGAGGGCCCCGAAGGAGCTGATGCTGACCGCCACGGGCAGCGCCGCCGTCGGTGCCGACGGGTCACGAAGGTGTGGGTCGTCCCCCCTGGGGTCCACACCGGGGGCTCCTCCCAAGAGTTCGTGCTCCACGTCGCCATTCCTCTTCAGTCTTGGATTCGCCTGCCTTCCTTCTTCACCTCTATCATCCCGCAGGGGGAACCCCTGGAGCTGGTGCTGCAGCACCCTCGCGACTGAGGCAGAGGTCGCGGTCGTCGCCCCGGGCGAGGTCTACATGACCCGCGGCTGGAGGGAGATCGCCCGGGTTTGCAGGACAAGGGGAGTCTTCACGATCCACTTGGACTACGATGGTGCTTCGGTGATGCTCTTCAAGGTCTTCGATGCGAGAGGGCGCCGGCTGGAGTGCTGCCCTGGGGAAGGTGGCCAGGGCCCTGCTGTGACGAGGACTGGGCACGCCACCCACTCCCTTGGAGGCTCCTCGGGTGGTGGAGGCGTTGGAGGTTCCAGCGACTCCGGCGAGCTCTTCGCGACTCCGGAGACGAGCGACGACAGCTACGAGCCCCCGAGCCGGCGCCGCTCCTGGAGCAGGGCGGGCTCGTTAGGCCGCCGCCAACTCTGATCTGGATGGGGTTGGCGTCGGTGCTTGACGGCCCACTGTTGATGATGGCGTCTTTTGCAGGGACGCGCGTAGTTTGTGTCCCTTTAGGATCCGTTCCCTGCGAGGAATCAAAAACGCGTCCCGTAGGGGCTTGTAAGGTGCCTGTGATCCTGTCTTGTATATATAACACTTGTCGTAGAATTGCGCGAGTTGCTCATTCCATCTTAGCTCAGTCCTCCCTTTCGAATCTCACGAGGGCTTGGTGCTCTGCGCCGACAGGTCCCAGTCCCAAGGCGGCTTCAGCTGTCGCTGGTATGCCAGGTCGCGATGCCGTGGTCAAGGCCAGGAGGTGAGCGACCCGGAGTCCGGTAAGAGCCCCTGAGTCGCGATGCTCAGGAGGTCCCCTTTGGCGCCCAAGCAGCCATCATTTGGTGAGAAAGGGGAGCGGCGTCGCTAACAAGGGATAGCATTAGGTGCGGGGATGGTGCCACGGTAGCTGGCGCTTCCGGGCGATAACTTATCTCGAGGATTAGGGGCCGCTCTCTGGTGTGTGGCCGGGTCCGTGCGTCGGCAGGAGCAGGGTTGCTTGGCGAGGTCCTCGTGTGTCTCCTCCCTCTCGCCTTAGCTCCCCTTTCTGCTCTACGTCCTCGGGTCCCGGCCCTCGAGCGAATCTCAGCCGTCGCTGGTATGCCAGGTCGCGATGCCGTGGTCAAGGCCAGAGGGTGAGGGCTGGAGAGCCAGTAGGAGCCCTAAGTCGCGATGCTCAGGCAACCCCCTTTAACGTGCAAGCGGTTCGCGCAGACGAGAGCGAAGGAGGCACAACAAGAGCCTCGCCTGACGTAGCTCCTTTAGGAGGTCCTGCAGGTCCATCATAGAAAAAAGCAAGGGGTTGCTATACAATTGGCGGTCAACAGTTGGTTGCTTCCGAGGGGTAGTGAGGCACTGAAGGCTTGACGAGGTGACACTGTGCAGGGCTGCCGCGGCCAGAGCTCAGCCATCCAGGTTTGTCGGCGTTGCAGGGACGGACCCATGCGCAAGCGTCGCGCCGTTCGGAGCAGTTCCGTTAGTTGGCGTCAGCTGAGTAGGCAACTAGGTAAAACACGTTAGCCGCGAATGAGTGGATTCGTTCGAATAGATGCTTGGAATGCGGAGATCACTGGGTTAGGCCCGAGCGACTTGGGGGTGATGCAGCCTGAGGGGCGCCCCCAACAAGGTAAGCTAATCGACGCGAAATGAAAGGGATACACGCCGCAGGGACGGACCCACGTGGCCTGGGAATAATGCAGCCCTGGGGGCGCTCCCAGCTGGAAGTAAAACCCGAAAGATGTCACCTGATGATTTTGAGGAAGAAGGGGTGTTGGTGTAGCAGGATCGGGGGGCTGCGGGAGCCGATCCTCACGAGCCCCCAGGCCCAGGGGCCTCGGGAGGCTCCGGAGGCGCTGGCGACTCCTCGCGGGCCATCTCCATCTCTGCCAGGGCTGCGGAACGCCTGGCCTCTCGTACCTCCGTGATGCCCCTCATGAGGCGCTGCTGCGCGTCAGCCGCGTTCGGCAAGCCGTAAGGCATGCGAACGTAGCTGTGGGGTGGACCTCCGCAGCGCCCCACTTGCGAGGGCCAGAGGCGCTCCAGAGAGACGACTCGGTTGAGCCCTGGTATGTCGATGCAGACGCGCAGCCCACCATCCTCGCCTGGATGGGGGCCACTTCTGGTAGGCGGCGGGCGCCTCTCATGACTCTTGACTCCTGTAGCTCCTGAATGGCCTTGCTGACGAACTCCTGTGGGTCTGGATCTCCTTGCCTTGCTCCTTCTTGAGGTAATCGTGCTTCAAAACACGCCTCCATGTGGTGCCCAAGCGCCTCCCTCGTGACCCTAGCTAGGTCGGTGGCCCTCCAGGGGAGAGCCCCCGAGCCCTGCCTGGGGAGGGCGCCGAGCGCGCTTTCCTAGGCGATGGAGGGAGGTTCCCCCTGGGCAGGCGCGGGCCCTGAGGGGCCTGCCTCCTGAGGGGCCGGGCCGGACGATGTCATCTTCTTCTTGGGGGCGGTCTCGGAAAGCCTCCTGCTTCCGCGATCCGGGTCTTCCAGTGATGCGGCCTGAAAGGCTCGTTCCAGGGAACACACCGTGTCCTTCTCTTCACAGGGCACCGTGATGACTCCGCCACTTCCTGGCATCTTGAGGATGTTGTAGCCATGGTGAGTTACAGCCATGAACTTGGCCAGCGCTGGGTACCCAAGGATGGCGTTGTACGGCAGGCGAATGTGAGCAACGTCGAAGTCGATGAGCTCGGTGCGGTAGTTGTTGCGTGCCCCGAAGGTGACAGGGAGGCGGACCTGCCCAATCGGGACCGTGGAGCCGTCAGTGATACCGGAGAAGGGCTTGGTTGGCTGAAGCTGGCCGTAGGGCACTTGGAGGTTGTTGAACGTCTCCACGGACAGGACGTTGAGCCCTGCCCCGCCATCGATGAGGGTCTTGGTGACCACCACGTTGCTGACGATTGGGGAACAAAGCATTGGGAGGACTCCGGCGGTTCCCGCACACTTGAGCTGATCTGCTGAGCTGAACGTGATGGCCCACGCCGACCACCTGAGAGGGCGTGTGGCTTCGAGTCTAGGAAGTACTGCGTTCACTTTGCGGGCGAACTGCTTGAAGATGCGCTTAGAGGCTGGGGCTTGTGCTCCGCCCAAGATGCAGGCGATCGCGTGCGGCTCCTGAAAGCCCCCAGCCTCCTCGTCCTGATGGCAGTCATCGTTTCTCCTTGGCTGCAGCGGCAGCGGTGGGAGGCCTGCGTTGCCTAGTGGGTGATCCTCGCGAGGCTGATCCCTCAAGTCTCCCTCGCGAGGCTGATCCCTCCATCCTCTCTCGCGAGGTGGGTCTTTCGAGCGATCCTCGCGAGGTTGATCGCGCCACCCTTGGTGCGGCCCACGGTCTTCCCAGCGTCCTGCGCTTCTTCCTCCTCCTCGACCGTAGCCCCGGTCACCGCGGTCGGGGCGACGGCCGATCCTTCCTTCACGCACGGCTCGGAGTTCTTGGCATTCGTTGGTGTTGTGGGTGTGGAGGTCGTGGTACACACAGTACCGGCTGCCCTTGGGAGGATCGGGCTGATCTTTGCCCCGCTTGGTGTCTGGTTCTGCCGCGAGCACTGCAGCCCCCTTGCGCTTCACATCCTTGGCCTTGAGCTTCTTCTCTTCTGGGTCTGCGGCAGGCAGCTCGAGGAGGGAGAGACGCCCCTCCTCAGCCCTAGCGCACTTGTTTGCCAAGTTGAACAGCTCCAAGGAAGTGAATAGGTCTTCATTCATCGCCAGCTCCTCCTTCATCTTGACGTCGCGCACTCCGTCGGAGAAAGCTGAGATGATGGCCTCCTCAGTCACCTTGGGGATCTTGAGGCATGCGTTGTTGAAGCGCTGGATGTACTTCTGCAGGGTCTCCCCAGGTTGTTGCTTGATGCGGCGCATGTCGCTCACGGTGGGTGGCCGGTTGCGAGTACCTTGGAAGTTGGCGATGAAGCGGGTGCGCATCTCTTCCCAGGAGGAGATTGTGCCTGAAGCCAGGTTCAGGAGCCAGGTGCGGGCCCCGTCCTTGAGCGCCATGGGAAACCAGTTCGCCATGACCTTCTCGTCTCCGTTGGCAGCATCGATGCCCAGCTCGTAGAGCTGGAGGAACTCCGCAGGGTCGGCCGTGCCGTCGTAGCGAGGAGGCAGGTCTGGTTTGAACTTGCCGGGCCACGCGACGCTGCATAGTTCGGTGGTGTAGGCGCGGCAGCCTGCTGTGGCCACGGGAGGCCTTAGGTGACGGAGAGCCTGGTCTTGCATGTCCCCACGCGCTGGAGCAAGGGGATGGTCGTGACGTGCTGGAGCAAGGAGCGCCCGGGCAGCTTCTGGCGGGCGAGGGACTTCTTGGCAGCTCTGTTCTTGCTGCGCTGGCACCTGATGGAGCGGGTTCCGCCCAGGGGCCATGCGCCTTGGAGCCATGGCGTCTTCTTGAGGAGGAGGCGGCCGGGGCACCGCCGGAGCCTCTTCGCCCACGCGGGGCGGGGTGCGGTGCAGCGGAACGGACGGCGCGGAAGAGCCCCCTGGAGCGCGGACGAGCTCGGCGACGCGGTCGAGCCATTCTTCGTAGACGTCGTCGACGGGACGGTAGCGGAGGAGCTCGTTTGCCGCGATGAGCGTAGCCCGAGCCTCCATGGGCGCGCGGAGCACGCGGGACGAAGATCCAGCTGGGGCGAGCGAGGGAGTTGCGGTGCGGCCGTCTTGCCGCACGGACGGATGCTGGGACGATGCTTGCCGCTCGTCCCCTGCTGGGCCGGTGGTGGCGTTGACGGCAGGTGACGGGGAACGGCTTGGATGCCCGCCGACAGGGGCCGTTTGGGCGACACGGGAAGCGAGTGCGGCCCGGCGCTCGGCGCGGGCCCGACGAGCGTCAGACATGGGTGTGACGGTCGGAGGAGAACGGGGCGGTGGAAGGCGAATTCCGGCGCACCCCTTCCTGGCGCGCCAAATGTCGGATTTCGGGTTCCGGCAGACCCTTGAGGTTCGAACACTGGGGTGCGCGCGGAGATTTCGCCTCCTACCTACCTGCTCCCCCCGCCATGCTAGGATCTGAACTACGAAAAGAACAACACAAGGGACACAGGGTTTATACTGGTTCGGGCCACCATTGTGGTGTAATAAACTACTCTAGTGTGTGGTGTGGTGGATTGCCTCTTGGGCTGATGATGATGAACAATACAAGGAAGAACTGCCTCGCGAGGGTCTGTTCTTGGCTGGGGCGATGAAATGCTGGGAGGAGTTCAGCCACCTTTCTATCTCTCTCTCTCTCTCTGCTTCCAACCCACCGACTTGTCGAGAGCCCCTGCTATGTGGGTGGCTGGTCCTATTTATAGAGGCCCTGGTCCTCTTCACAAATATCGCCCAGACGGCCCCTGTCAGCGGGCGTCCTCGCCATTCCCCGTCACCTGCCGTCAACGCCGCCACCGGCCCGGTGGGGGACGAGCAGCAAGCATCGTCTCAGCATGCATCCGTGCGGCAAGACGGCCGCACCGCAACTCCCTCGCTCGCCCTGGCTGGATCTTCGTCCCGCGCGCTTCGCGCGCCCATGGAGGCTCAGGCTGCACTCATCGCGACAAACGAGCTCCTACGCTACCGCCCCGTCGACGACGTCTACGAAGAATGGCTTGACCGCGTCGCCGAGCTCGTCCGCGCCGCGGGGGGCTCTTCCGCGCCGTCCGTTCTGCTGCACCGCACACCGCCCCGCGCGGGTGACGAGGCTCCGGCGGCGCCCCGGCCGCCTCCTCCTCAAGAAGACGCCATGGCTCCAAGGCGCGTGGCCCCTGGGCGGAACCGGCTCCGTCAGGTGCCAGCGCGGCAAGAACAGAGCTGCCAAGAAGTCCCTCGCCCGCCAGAAGCTGCCTGGGCGTTCCCTGCTCCAGCACGTCGCGACCATCCTCCTGCTCCAGCGCGTGGGGACATGCAAGACCAGGCTCTCCGTCACCCAAGGCCTCCCATGGCCATAGCAGGCTGCCGCGCCTTCACCACCGAACTACGCAGCGTCGTGTGGCCCGGCAAGTTCAAGCTAGACCTGCCTCCTCGCTACGACAGCACGGCCGACCCTGCAGAGTTCCTCCAGCTCTACAAGCTGGGCATCGAAGCTGCCAACGGAGACGAGAAGGTCATGGCGAACTGGTTTCCCATGGCGCTCAAGGACGGGGCCCGCACCTGGCTCCTGAACCTGGCTCCAGGCACAATCTCCTCCTGGGAAGAGATGCGCACCCGCTTCATCGCAAACTTCCAAGGCACTCGCGACCGGCCACCCGCCGTGAGCGACATGCGCCGCATCAAGTAACAACCCGGGGAGACCCTGCAGAAGTACATCCAGCGCTTCAACAACGCACACCTCAAGATTCCCAAGGTGACTGAAGAGGCCATCATCTCGGCCTTCTCCGACGGCGTGCGCGACGTCAAGATGAAGGAGGAGCTGGCGATGCATGAAGACCTGTGCACTTCCTTGGAGCTGTTCAACTTGGCGAACAAGTGCGCCAGGGCTGAGGAAGGGCATCTCTCCCTCCTCGAGCTGCCTGCCGCAGACCCAGAAGAGAAGAAGCTCAAGGCCAAGGAAGTGAAGCGCAAGGGGGCTGCCGTGCTCGCGGCAGAACCAGACACCAAGCGGGGCAGAGATCAGCCTGAACCTTCCAAGGGCAGCCGGTACTGTGTGTACCACGACCTCCACACCCACAACACCAACGAATGTCAAGAACTCCGAGCCGTGCGTGAAGGAAGGATCGGCCATCGCCCTGACCGCGGTGACCGGGGCTACGGCCGAGGAGGAGGAAGGAACGCAGGACGGTGGGAAGACCGTGGCCCGCGCCAGGGGTGGCGCAATCAACCTCGCGAGGATCGCTGGCAAGACCCACATCGCGAGGGAGGATGGAGGGATCAGCCTCGCGAGGATCGCCCGTAGGGCAACGCAGGCCTCCAACCGCTGCCAAGGAGAAACGAGGACCGCCACCAGGACGAGGAGGCTGGGTGCTTCCAGGAGCCGCGCGCGATCTCCTGCATCCTGGGCAGAGCACAAGCCCCAGCCTCTCAACGCATCTTCAAGCAGTTCGCCCGCGAAGTGAACGCAGTCCTCCCCAAGCTCGAAGCCACGCGCCCTCTGAGGTGGTCGGCGTGCGCCATCACGTTCAGCTCAGCAGATCAGCTCAAGTGTGCGGCTACAGCCGGAGTCCTCCCGATGCTTTGTTCCCCAATCATCAGCAACATCGTGGTCACCAAGACCCTCATCGATGGTGGGGCAGGGCTCAACGTCCTGTCCGTAGAGACATTCAACAACCTCCAAGTGCCCTACAGCCAACTCCAGCCAACCAAACCTTTCTCCGGTATCACCGACGGCTCCATGGTCCCGATTGGGCAGGTCCGCCTCCCTGTCACCTTCGGGTCACGCGACAACTACCGCACCGAGCTCATCGACTTCGACGTCGCTCACATCCGCCTGCCGTACAACGCCATCCTTGGGTACCCAGCGCTCGCCAAGTTCATGGCCGTGACTCACCACGGCTACAACGTCCTCAAGATGCCAGGAAGCGACGGAGTCATCACGGTGCCCTGTGAAGAGAAGGATGCGATGTGTTCCCTGGAACGAGCCTTTCAGGCCGCATCACTGGAAGACCCGGATCGCGGAAGCAGGACGCTCCCCGAGGCCGCCCCCAAGAAGAAGAAGGCAACGTCCGGCCTGGCCCCTCAGGAGGCAGGCCCCTCTGGGCCTGTGCCTGCCTGGGGGGAACCTCCTTCCATCGCATAGGAAAGCGCGCCCGGTGCCCTCCTCAGGCAGGGCTCGGGGGCTCTCCTCTGGAGGGCCACCGACCTAGCTAGGGTCACGAGGGAGGCGCTTGGGCACCACATGGAGGCATGTTTTGAAGCACGTTTCCGTCAAGAAGGAGCAAGGCAAGGAGATCCAGACCCTCAGGAGTTCGTCAGCAAGGCCATTCAGGAGCTACAGGAGTCAAGAGTCATGAAAATCGGCCGCCGCCTACCAGAAGTGGCTCCCCATCCAGGCGAGGATGGCGGGCTGCGCGTCTGCATTGACAGAACAGGGCTCAACCAAGTCGCCTCCCTGGAGCGCCTCTGGCCCTCGCGAGTGGGGCGCTGCGGAGGTCCACCCCACAGCTACGTTCGCATTCCTTACGGCTTGATGAGCACGGCTGACACGCACCAGCGCCTCATGAGGGGCATCACGGAGGCACGAGAGGCCAGGCGTTCCGCAGCCCTGGCGGAGATGGAGATGGTCCGCAAGGAGCCGCCAGCGCCTCCGTAGCCTCCCGAGGCCCCCGGGCCTGGAGGCTCATGAGGATCGGCTTCCGCAGCCCACCGAGTCTGCCACACCAACACCCCTTCGTCCTCAACGTCATCAGGTGACATCTTTCAAGTTTCATTTTCAGCTGGGAGCGCCCCCAGGGCTGCATTATTCCCAGGCCGCAAGGGTCCGTCCCTGTGGCTTGTATCCCCTTTTTTATTCCATGTTGTTAGCTTACCTTGTTGGGGGCGCCACTCGGGCTGCATGATCCCCAAGCCGCTCGGGCCAGGCCCAGTGGCATGTATCCCATTTGCGTTTATTTCCGGTTATGCGTTAGAACCACCATGCTTGATTATTTGATGCCGGTCCACGGCACCTCTTCTTCTCCATGCTGACCACTTGCATGTTAAAGGGGGGGTACCTGAGCATCGCGACTCGGGGCTCTTACTGGCTCTCCAGCCCTCACCCTTTGGCCTTAACCATGGCATCGCGACCTGGCATACCAGCAACGACTGAGACCAGCTCGAGGGCCGGGACCCGAGGACGTAGAGTGCAGGCATCTAACCGAACTTGCAGGGACACAACACAAGATAAGGCCCAGTGCCAGGCGCAACCCGCCTAGAGGTAGGGCCCCGTGAGTCCCGCGCTGGCTCACGGGTGCCCAGATACACCTCGTCAGGCCCTACCGTGCCAGCCACGTGTCAGGGCAGGGCTGTACACACCCCGGGGGCTCCTCTCGGAGGGGGGCCCCCTCCCACATACCAGTGGAAGCACCATGCTCCGCGCTGGCTGACGACACTGCCGAGGAGCGGTTATGCCCGTACACATATGGAAGCGCTATGCTCCGCGCTGGTGATAAACAACTGAGGGCGGCCCCCGGGCCGCATCAACCTCATGGAGCCCAGAGCTCACTGTCTAGCCTCATCGTAATGCCTCCCCTCGGGAGTGCCGCCCGAGGGAGCTGGGCACGGGGGCTGTGCCTGGGTCACGCCCAGACGCACGCCGCCCAGCCAGGCCCCCCCGGGCCTGGTTCGTCGCGCGCCTCTCCCCGAGTGGAGCCAAGGTATGAAGGCCGTTTTGGCGTCAAGGGGGACTCCTGAGCATCGCGACTCAGGAGCCTAACTGGTCACGTAGCCCCTCACTTCTTGGTCCCGTCCTGGTTCCCGGTCGGGGCTATTGCTGGGTGAGGTACGCGCGGGGCTGGGCTCTGCAGACATAGAACGGTGGATCCACCCTCATCATACCTCCCTACTTGTTGTTCGTGCGCCAAGGGGGACTCCTGAGCATCGCGACTCAGGAGCCTAACTTGTCACGTAGCCCCTCACTCCTTGGTCCCGTCCTGGTTTCCGGTCGGGACTATTGCTAGGTGAGGTACGCGCGGGGCCGGGCCCTGCCGGCGTAGAACATAAGCAAGTAGGAAGGAAAAGCGCAAATTTCAAAGGAATTCGAAAGCAAATATTACAGTCCACACTGTTATCCCAATATCAGACGCAAGTTTAAATGCCTCCCTGAGGCATGATACATGTGCAGGAATTAAAAGCAGGACGGGAGCCACGATGGAGTCACTCGGCGGCGGGGGAGCAGCGCGGAGTGGGTTCGCCTCACGGAGCAGCGGGGTCGGCGGTGCCTTGCTCCGGCTTGGTGCTGAAGGCCCAGAACTTCCCTAGCAGGGCCTCTGCGCGACCCTTCACGGCCTCGGCAGCAGCAGCGGCACGCTCGCCGCTCATGGGCTCCAGCAGGCTGTCGAGGTCGAAACCTGGATCGCGAAGGTGGATGTGGGTGAGGACCCGCGTCAGTGCTGCAGAAGACAGGACACGCGCCTCAGCCTCGGCCGTGGGGCCAAGGTCAAGGGCGACATCTTCAAGAGCGTGGACCAAGAAGGGAAGCAGCTTGGCGGGGCCGTCCTCGGCGCCGGCCAGCGGGCTCTCCAGGACGCTGTCGTAAAGCGTCCTCAGCGAGGAGCGAGCCTTCGCCTCCAACCCCATGAAGGCCGCGCGGTCTTCGGCAAGGACCAGGGCCTTGCCGTCCAGCTCGGCCTTCCTCGCCCCCAACTCCTGCTCCAGCGCGCCTAGGCGGTCACGGCATTTCTTGAGCTTGGCCTCCCGGCTCTCGACGGCCGCCTCGCGAGCCTTCACGCCTTCTTCCTGCTCTTGGTGAAGACGGACCTCTTTCGCGAGCTGATCCCGCAGGCCCTGCAGCTCGTCCTCCAGCGCCTTGCAGCGACCATGGACGTCGACCACCTCTCCCAGGGCTGCATCGCGAGCAGCCTTCTCCTCAAGGACGTCCTGCTTCTCCTCGTCGCATGCCGTCGAGGCATGGACCAGCGCCGCCTGAATTGAAGCGTCGGAGCGAACCCATCCAGAAGCCAGCTCCAAGCACCCGGCCACCAAGCGAGGGTCGGCGCCGAGAAGATCCTGCCGCAGCCGGTCCAGCTCAGCAACTGCACGGTCTAGAACTGCGGAAGGTGTCGGGGAGATAGCAGCCGGTGGAGTAGGAGGAGAAGGCGGCAGCGTGGCCACAGCATCTTGAGGCGGAGTCGGCCGTGCCCCGACAGCTGCATTGGCGGCGGCAGGCGAGGACACCTCGGGATCCGCTTGGGCCGTGGGCGCTGAGCTCGCCCCAGCCGGCTCAGCAAGGCCTCGCGAGGACGACCGGGCAGGAGAAGCCTGTGCGTCGCGGTCACTCTCCCTCGCGGGCAGAGGCGCCGCCACGGATGGAACCTCAGGAGCCCCCTTCGACTTCTTTGCTGCAGGCGCGAGCCTATCCAAGGGATGCGAATGTCAAGCCTCAGAAGCAGAGCAAGAAATAAAGACAAGAATCGAACACTTACGGGTCGTCGCCAGTGAGCTCAAGCGGCCTCCGGCCAAATCCGAAGCCCGAAAGCCGGCTGGAAGGGTCAACCTCGGGAAGCTTAGAGGCGGAAGGTGCATCTGCAGCCCGCCCCAGGGCCGGGGCAGAGCCGCGGGAGATCAGCCCGGTCCTGTCCTTCTTCGGGATCGGGGGCGAGCCCCCGCCGTCCTGCTCGTCGTCGTCTTCGTCGTCATCCTCGTCGTCATCACTCAGAGAGAGGCGGAGAACCTGCGCCGGGGGAAGGGAGCCCTTGACTCTCCATCGGTCGCCTCGGAGTCAGGCCCTTCCTCCTCTTCGCTGGAGTCGTCGGAGGGCACAGCCACCGATCCCTCGGGAGCCTCCAGGGGCACGGGCCCTTCCCCATCGAAGACGGGCATGGACCTCACTACCCGCTCCCAGTCGTTGCGGAGGAACAAGGGCGTAGGAGCGCCCTCCAGCCTCGCCACATTGCCCCCGACCAGAGACTGGAGAATCGCAGCCAGGTCTCCGTCGGCCAAGGCCGCAGGGCTCGGACGGGGCCTCCACATTGGAAGTGAATACCGCCAAAGTGGAGCCAGCTGGTGCTCTAGGAACTCCCTCAGCAGCGACGCACCGGTCAGCTTCGCCGCCGCCATGTCGGTCGTCCTCAGATCCGCGTCCATCTTCTCCAACACCATCTTCGCGCGGGGATCCATGAGCTCCGCTCGACCCCAGTCGCTGGAGCTCGTGGGCTACTGCATGGGCAAGATCAGCCGAGGGTGGATGCGCCCAGCATCCACCAAGATCCACTTGCTCCTGAAGCCCTCAATCCTTTTTCCCAGGATTCGAGATGGCAATGGCGCCACCGTACGCGATGAAGCTCGCGCACGCGGAAGCAGGACAGCGAGAGGTCCGGAGGTAAAAGTAGTGGCGCAGCAAGGCCACTGAAGGCTGCACCCCAACGTGGGCCTCGCAATAATAAGCAAAGATTGCCAGGAGAAGGACGGAGTTGGGATGGAGATGTAGAGCCTGTAGCTTGTAATGGCGGAGGAGAGAGAAGAAGAACTCGGAGAAGGGAGGCACCAGGCCAAGAACAATGGCACTTACGAAGAGCGGATAGAAGGTGCTCCTTTGACCCTGAGGGGTGGCGGAGCCGGCCTTGAACACCTTCGCCCCGTCGATACCCCGCGCCGTCGCCATCCGGTGCAGCCGGGCAAAGCTCGCCTCCGACACGTTCGGCGGGTCCAGGGCAGACGAGTACCAAGCTGCGACCTGGGGCTGGCGAGGCGCCATGGCTTCCTAGGTCGCACGGTCAGAGCAAATCTGGAGATTTCGTAGGAAGGAAGGAGAGGCGCAAGAAAGGGGATCTGAGCAGCAACCGGGGAAAGCAAGAAGCAAGGCCTAGGAGGATGCCACTCCTTTATCAACTCGCACGGTTGCTAAGGCGCCCACGTCCAGTCAACCGCCACGCGGTGCCCGAGGCCGCAGGCTGTTAGGCCCCGCGGCGCTTCGCTCTTGCCCTTCCGCCTCCCTGCACGGCCAAGTCCTGGCGCGCCTTGGGCCCGGGGGCTACTGTCAGCGTTCTGGGAACGGGGGTCCCCAGACTTGCCTGCCTGCGGCCTGCGGCGTGGCTCAAAGGGGGGCCCAGCACGGCCCATCTTCACCAACACAAACCCAAGAGCCTCGCGAGGGGCCAAGCCTCGCGGGGCGGACGACGCGGAGCCTCCTCAGGCACAGCCTCATCAGGCAGGCTCACGAGGAGGTGGAGAGATCAAGGCGGGGTACCTCACGAGGTGCCATGACGCAAGCCATGACGACCAAGGGCGCCAGGCGGGTGCCAGCCCGCGCAACGTCCTCCTTTCCTCTTTGGTGCAAAGGAGGCAAGCGCAGCCGCGGAGTACCGAGGCATCAGGCAAAGGTTGCCATTTCGGTGCAACGAGACCGAGACCAGGAGGACTACGAGACGGAGGTCACCGTGGAGCCCAAGACGGCGTCATCACCAGAGCTTTGCACAGACGAAGACTACTTTTGTCAGGATAGCTGATACTTGGTGTCCCCCTTCAAATTAGCCCGCCATTGTTGGCTCCCTTCCCGCTCGATATTTGGGAAGAGGACCAGGGCCTCTATAAATAGGACCAGCCACCCACATAGCAGGGGCTCTCGACAAGTCGGTGGGTTGGAAGCAGAGAGAGAGATAGAAAGGTGGCTGAACTCCTACCAGCAGTTCATCGCCCCAGCCAAGAACAGACCCTCGCGAGGCTGTTCTTCCTTGTATTGTTCATCATCATCAGCCCAAGAGGCAATCCACCACACCACACACTGGAGTAGGGTATTACACCACAACGGTGGCCCATACCAGTATAAACCCTGTGTCCCTTGTGTTGTTCTTTTCGTAGTTCAGATCCTAGCATGGCGGGGGGGAGCAGGTAGGTAGGAGGTGAAATCTCCGCGCGCACCCTAGTGTTCGAACCTCAAGGGTCTGCCGGAACCCGAAATTCGACACTTGTTTTAATATTAGTGCTAAAGCTCGTCTGAGTAAGAAAGCCAAGACCAGTGCCCATACCGGCGAAGTTGAACCAGAGAAAACTCTTGAAAATCCTGATAAAAATCTTGATAATATCATAGATGATTCTGTCCCACCGGAGCCAACTAACAACGCTGATTCGCCGGAAGCTGATCCGGCCACACATGAGGGCACCACAAGTCCACATGCTATACCTGCAAGTCCGGTTGTTGATCCATTGAGGTCAACTGCTAATCCGCCAAGCCCTGCTACCACTCCTAACCCAGCCAAAGATGATGACGTTATTGTTACTGACACTGCTTATACCGCTCCGGGCAATCGAGTTATCTTGGCAAAACATACCGGCAAGGATGAGTTTACTTCTATGGGCAAGAGGAAGATGGAAGCTGACTTGTCAAAATATGCTAATCTTTCTGCCTAGGATCTTCATTCCGGATTCTTGAACCGGCTTTATACAAGCGGAGATAATGAGGCTGACTTGGTAAATCTGATGAAGGAACGCTATGAGGTAAACATTTCCATCCTTATCTTTGTATTTTCACTATCTTGTATCCTGTAGCCCCCAAGGGCCGGTTTAGCTTGTATAGAAAAACCGGGACTTTTGAACTTCCAAACTGCACATTGTTGACTTTTAAGTTTTTGAACAAATACACATTAGCCCCCAAGTGCCAGGATTGAAACTTGTATTAATCCTCGGGACTTTGAATAAGCAGTAGGAAAGAAGCAATCTGCATTAGCCCCCAAGTGCCAGGATTGAAACTTGTATTAATCCTTGGGACTTTGAATAAGCAGTAGGAAAGAAGCAATCCGCATTAGTCCCCAAGTGCCAAGTGTAGAAGCAGTTGTATGCTTGGGACTTTTGATAAAATATTGATATGCTCCTCTGATTGTGGCAGGCTGACATAAACCATCAAAGGACACAGATTGCTGATCTTCAAGAGAGTATCAAATCTCATCAAGAAGAATCTTCTAAAGCCAAAGATGAACTTCGAGCTGCTTTAACTTCCATGGAACGACTGAAGGAAGAATTCAAGACTGAACGTGCCAATTGGGACACTGAGAAGGGTACATTGCTGAAACGGGCTGAAGACACCGAGTCTGCTCTTAAACCGGTGGCAGAAGAGCTTTTTGGGTTGAAGCGTCAAGTGAACGCCATGACCTCCACAGTATTTGGTAAGTACTCCTAGCAAGGCATCTGAAATATCCATCTTGTAAGGTGCTGGTTGAAATATGAAATTCTTGAACCGTTGCAGGTAGCCGCATTACTCATCTGGGCTCAGATGTACGGATGAAGCTGAAAGCAGCATATACTCTGCTTGAACAACTATACGCCGGTGCTCAACGGGTTATCTGCGCAGCATCCTATGACAACCCGGCCCCAACACTGATCAAGGACACTCTGGCAAGGCTATCCATGGCACCAACACAGATAGAAGAGGTAAAGCGATCTGCTGCCAGGGCTGGCGCTTTGTTGGCACTCACTCGAGCCAAAGCGTGGATAGCCGACTTGGATCGGGCTGACCTTGCCAAAGGCTTTCCAAGCACACAAGAAAACGGGGCAGATTTTGATGATGAAGCCCTTAAAAAAGTGACAAGGGAAATGCGTCCTCTGGCAAGTCAGCTGGCAGAAGATGCTAACTTGACTGTTCACCGGTCTTATTATGATGCCAACAACAAACGGGTTAACACTGTCATGCCGGAGGCGCAAAATCTTATTCCACGAATCCGTAAGCACACTTATGCCCCTGACATTGATCTGTCAGAACTTATCAGTGAAGAAGCTATCTTTCAGGCCTTAACCCGGATTGACTGGACCACCACAAACTTCCAGCCGCTAGGTGGGGAGGAGGAGGCTGATCCGACGCCAAATGACCCATCAACTTCGCATCAACATGGTAATGAGACTTGATCCGGCAATCAGAGTGATGCTCCATAAACCTTGTTCTGTTGGAAACACCATACTTTGGGCCTTCAAGCGCCTTGTAATAGGCTAGTGAAAATACTTTAATCCGTTGCCATCATGCACTGGGACATACTTTGCGTTGATTCGTCATGATAATTTCAGTACTGGCTTATGTATTTTCATAATATTATGCAATCCCTGTGTCTGCATAAGAAAAATCTGTCCGGGCGGTTTACCACCGGACGGGTCAAAATACCCAACACAACTTGGTAAGCAACTATGGTTGCAGCAATAATAAATCTTACATGTGATACAAAACATTGATGTTGGTTTACCAATTGTGATTTGAAGAAGGGTGAAAACCCAACTTCCACCATGCCAAGCTGGTATATATATGATATAGAACCGGGTTGTGATGAACACCGGCTGATTGCTGGAGACAAGGTGTCAAAGCCAGACCGGTTTTGAAGGATGCCGGGTTACCTTTAATTGTATGCTTTAACAGAAGATCTGTAAGCCATACTGGGTTAAGAAACACCGGTTTAACATAAACCTTACCAAAAACAAAAACTTGGCAAGAAGCAAACAAAAACCATAGTCAAGGCTTTTCAAGGGCCGCCAGGCCCAAATCGAGGCTTTTCATGGGCTGCCAGGCCACTGAGTTAAACCATTTTGACGAAGCCTTTTAAGATGGCCCTCCAACTAACCAATCATCGTTTTAACTTTGACAAGTTCAGGTTCTCAATGAGAGTAATTGTCAAACGTTCGATGGGTCGTGCCAGGATTACCTGGATAGGAGTGGCTTACTTGATGAAGGCAAGTTAACCCGGGGTTTTAGGTGAATACACCAGGCTTCCAAGCCGTGGGTCGATACCCAGCTACAAGGGTCCTTTCAAACTCTTTGGTATTTGACACAAAGAGCCCCCAAGTAACTTTGTGAGCTGTACTCAATGGGTGCCTATGTTTGAGTCATGCTTTGAGCAATCAAACTCTCTTTGGCCCCTTGGGTGTGAAGCTCCCAAGCTAGATGATGGCATGGTAGCCGGGCTAACAGGTAGTACTTCGCTTTATTAGCTGAAACCCCCAAGTTAACAGATATTTAAAGAAAAAAAGGCGGAGACCCTGCTTAATAGCAAGGATGCCGGTTTATTATATAGATCATAATATATACATTGTTGAAATATGTACATAAGAAAAGCTTGTGGCTTCAAGTGTAATAAGGTCGTAGGAGAGCTATGTTCCATCGCCGTCGGGTCTCCTCCTCAGAGCTACGTGAGTCTTCTCGAACGTCAATGAGGTAGTATGATCCGTTGTGCAGATTTTTGCTGACCACAAAGGGCCCTTCCCAAGGTGGGGATGACTTGTGCATATCAGTTTGGTCTTGAATGAGCCGAAGTACCAAATCACCTTCTTGAAAGGTTCTTGTCTTAACCCGGCGGCTGTGATAATGCCGCAGGTCTTGTTGATAAACCGCCGACCGAGCCAAAGCCATGTCTCGTTTCTCATCTAATAGGTCCAGCGCCTCTTGGCGTGCTTGCTCGTTGTCCCCTTCAACATAATTCGCAACCCGGGGCGAGTCGTGACGAATATCACTTGGGAGGACAGCCTCAGCCCCATAAACCAGGAAAAAGGTGTATATCCCGTAGATCGGTTTGGGGTGGTATTTATACTCCATAAAACAAATGGTAATTCTTCCACCCACCAACCCGGCATCCGCTTCAAAGGGACCATAAGCCGAGGCTTGATACCCTTCAGGATTTCTTGATTCGCCCTCTCAGCTTGACCATTAGACTGGGGGTGAGCCACGGACGCTACATCAAGCCGGATGTGCTCTCGTTGGCAAAACTCCTCCATCTCACCTTTAGAAAGGTTCGTACCATTATCCGTGATGATGCTATGTGGAAAGCCGAAACGGAAAATAATCTTTTTGAGAAATTGAACCGCCGTGGCTGCATCACATTTACTGATGGGCTCCGCTTCAACCCATTGGGTGAACTTGTCAACCGCCACCAACACATGGGTCTTCTTGTCCTTGGAGTGCTTAAAGGGTCCAACCGTATCAAGCCCCCAAGTAGCAAATGACCAAGTGATGGGAATCATGCTTAAATCTTGAGCCGGAACATGAGCTCGACGTGAAGATTTCTGACAAGCATCACACCACTTTAAGAAGTCTTCCGCATCAGAATGAGCTGTCAACCAGTAGAACCCGTGTCGGAAAGCTTTAGCCACCAAGGACATTGAACCGGCATGGTGACCGCAATCCCCTTCATGGATTTCATGTGGAATCTCTTGTCCTTCTTCAGGAGAAACACAACGTTGGAATACGCCTGAAACGCAAGAACGGTGCAACTTGCCATTGTGAACAACCATAGACTTGGACCGCCGGACTATCTGTCTGGCAAAAAGTTCGTCATCTGGTAATTCGCCCCGGTTCAAATACGCCAAATATGGAACCGTCCAATCCGGAGTGGCATGTAAAACGGCAACCAACTGGGCCTCCAGATCAGGAACAGCTAAATCCTCCTTTGTAGGCAACTTTACAGATGGGTTATGCAAGATATCTAGAAAGGTATTGGGTGGTACCGGTTTACGCTGAGATCCCAGCCAGCTTAAAGCATCTGCTGCCTCATTCTTGCGCCGGTCGATGTGTTCCACCTGATAACCCTTAAAGTGACCTGCTACAATATCCACCTCGCGCCTATAAGCTGCCATGAGTGGGTCCTTAGAATCCCAAGTACCAGAAACTTGCTGAGCCACCAGATCAGAATCTCCAAAGCATCAAACCCGGCTTAAGTTCATTTCCTTAGCCACATGAAGGCCGTGGAGTAAGGCCTCATACTCCGCTGCATTGTTAGTACAAGGAAACATTAAGCGGAGAGCATAACAAATCTTATCTCCTCGAGGGGAAGTAAGGACAACCCCAGCCCTCGAGCCTTCCAACTGCCTGGATCCATCAAAGTGAATGGTCCAGTATGTATTATCCGGTTTGTCCTCTGGTGCCTGTAACTCGGTCCAATCTTTGATATAGTTAACAAGCGCCTGAGATTTGATGGCTGTTCGGGGCGTATACTTCAAACCATGGGGACCAAGCTCAATCGCCCACTTCGCAACCCGGCCAGTTGCTTCTCTATTCTAGATTATATCGCCCAAGGGAATAGAACTAACCACTGTGATAGGATGGCCTTGAAAGTATTGCTTGAGTTTCCTACTTGCCATAAAAACTCCATACACTAGCTTCTGCAAATGCGCTTATCTTTGCTTTGATTCGATCAGTACCTCACTAATATAATAAACTGGTCGTTGAACCGGATATTCTTTTCCAGCCTCCTTACGCTCAACCACAATCGCCACACTGACCGCTCGGGCATTGGCAGCCACGTACAACAATAGAGGCTCATTATCAACCGGAGCAGCGAGGACTGGCGGTTCAGCCAGTTGCCGCTTCAAATCCTCAAATGCCGCATTGGCGGCGTCACTCTAGACGAATTTATCCGTCTTCTTCAACATCAGATACAGGGGAATCGCCTTCTCTCCCAAACGGCTGATAAACCGGCTGAGGGCTGCAATCCGGCCCGCCAGACGCTGAACATCATTGATACATGCCGGTTTAGCCAAGGATGTGATTGCTTTGATTTTTTCCGGATTTGCCTCAATACCTCTGTTGGACATAAGAAAGCCCAAGAGTTTGCCTGCCAGAACACCAAAAACGAATTTGTCCGGGTTGAGCATCATTTTGTAAACCCGAAGATTGTCGAATGTCTCCTTGAGATCATCTATCAAGGTTTCCTGCTTCCTGGACTTCACCACAATATCATCCACATAGGCATGAACATTACGCCCGATCTGCTTGTGAAGACAATTTTGCACACAACGCTGGTAGGTTGCTTGGCCACTCTTAAGCCCAAAGGGCATAGAAACATAGCAGAAGGCTCCAAAAGGGAGTGATGAAGGCTGTCTTCTCCTGGTCCTTAACTGTCATTTTAATCTGATGATATCCTGAATAAGCATCAAGGAAACTCGGGCGCTCACAACCCGCCGTCGCATCAATGATCTGATCAATACGCGGGAGAGCGAAAGGATCTGCCGGGCAAGCTTTATTCAAATCAGTGTAGTCCACACACATACGCCAAGTGCCGTTTTTCTTAAGAACAAGCACCGGATTAGCCAACCATTCAGGATGAAACACTTCGATGATAAACCCAACTGCTAGTAGCCGGGCTACCTCTTCGTCGATGGCCTTGCGTCTTTCTTCGTTAAAACGGCGAAGGTACTGCTTGACCGGTTTAAACTTAGGATCAATATTGAGAGTGTGCTCAGCGAGGTCCCTCGGTACACCTGGCATGTCAGAAGGTTTCCATGCAAAGATGTCCCGGTTCTCACGGATGAACTTGATGAGCGCGCTTTCCTATTTCGGATCCAGATTGGCACTGATACTAAACTGCTTGGATGAATCACCAGGGACGAAGTCAACGAGTTTAGTCTCATTAGCCGGTTTAAACGTCAGGGCCGGGTCATGCTCAGTTGTGGGTTTCTTCAGAGGGGTCATGTCCGCCAGATCAACATTGTCCTTATAGAATTTCAGCTCCTCTATAGCACAAACAGATTCAGCATAGGCCGCTTCACCTTCCTCGCACTCCAAAGCAATCTTTCAACTTCCATGTACCGTGATCGTCCCCTTATAACCCGACATTTTGAGCTGTAAATAGACATAACTGGGTCTTGCCATGAATTTCGCGTAAGCTGGCCGTCCAAATAGCATGTGATATGGGCTCTGGATTTTCACCACCTCAAAGGTCATTGTCTCAGACCTGGAATCATGCTCATCTCCAAACACGACCTCCAAAGCAATCTTTCCAACAGGGCATGCCGATTTACCTGGTACTACACCATGAAAAATAGTGTTTGACGGTTTAAGATTCTTATCTGTCAACCCCATGCGACGGAAAGTCTCATAGTACAGGATGTTGATACTGCTCCCTCCATCCATCAGAACCTTGGTAAACTTATAGCCCCCCACCCGAGGTTCTACCACCAAGGCTAGTTGACACGGATTATCAACTCGGGGCGGGTGATCCTCTCCGCTCCACACAATTGGCTGCTCCGACCATCGTAGATAACGTGGTACGGCCGGTTCAACAGTATTGACTGCCCTCTTGTGAAGCTTCTGATCTCGCTTGCACAGGCCAGTAGTGAACACATGATACTGTCTGCTGTTCAACTGCTTGGGGTGACTTTGGTAACCTGACTTGGTTATTCTGCTGGTTATTACCATGGTTGTTCTGATGGCCCTGGTTATTCTGAAATCCCGAACTTGAACCGCCGCCCCATGGAAACCTGGGCCTGAACCGCCCGGCGGATCCTGATCATACCGGTATAGATCAGAGTTTTTGAACTCCCTCATTATGTGACAATCCTTCCAAAGATGTGTGGAAGGGGCCTCCTTGGTTCCATGCTTCGGGCAGGGTTGGTTTAACAAATGCTCCATATTCATCCCTCCATCACGCTGGGGCAGTTTACCTTTGCGACGCTGCATATTTGTGTTAGCCACCAAGTCTGAACTATCCGCTTTACGCTTACCATTATTCCCATGGCCTCCTTGGTTGTGGTGCTGCCCTTTTGCACCATCGTTCTTCTTTCCCTTCTCCGATTTGTCCTCCTCTGAATCCGGATCCTTGGTATTATCTGAATCGGCATACTTAACCAAAGCGGCCATGAGTGTTGACATGTCATTGAAGTGACGTTTGAGCCTCCCCAACTTCTGTTTCAACGGCTTGAAACGGCAATTGCCCTCTAACGTTAACACTGCGGTGTCTGCATTGATATGATCTGATGAATGCAAAATCGCCGAGACCCATTTGACCCAATGGGTCGTGGACTCTCCTTCCTCTTGGACACAAGTGGCCAGATCTACAATCGACATCGGCTGCTTACACGTATCCTTGAAGTTCTAGATAAACCAGCTTCAGTTCGGCCCATGAACCAATAGAGTTGGTCGGCAAGCTCTTCAACCAAGTGCGAGTTGTTCCTTCCAACATCATGGTGAAATATTTAGCACACACCGCCTCATCCACATCTAACATATCCATTGCCATCTCAGAGCTCTCCACCCACGCCTCTGGCTGCAAATCGGCGGTGTAATTTGGTACCTTACGAGGTCCCTTGAAATCCTTGGGCAATCGCACATTATGCAATGCAGGAGTTAAACACGGTACCCCTAGGGAACTGAACATCACCCCTGGCTCCACGGAGGCAATGGGGTGAACCGGAGTATGTTGTCGTGCTTCGTGTCGAGCTGTCAACTCGGCCTCTCAACGTGCGAGGCCGTGGTCCACAACATCTTGCGCATTAGCACCTCCCCCGGCCGGGTTGTTCCCCCGTGGCGAATTTCGGCGGTGTGCACTATTGGACATGGCCGGTTCGACTTCCACGTGTCTGCTATAACTCCGGCTTGGACGGGGAGTGGAATGAATCCTCTCACGGCTGTGTGAATATGCTTGCTGTTGATTTAGTGTTGTCTGAAGGAGATCCCTGGCCCAACGCGCTTCCACTGCAACTGGTGACTCGCCGTCGGTTGGGAGGGCCGCCAGACGTGAAGCGGCGGTAGCAATGTTGTCCAACGGGTTGGAATAATGCCTAGGCGGCGTTGATGGTGCAACATTGTTCTGGCGAGGCAGGTCTGCCGTGCGCGGCTGAACCGGCGCTCCTGCTCCCGGCGCCCACGCCCGGTTTAGCGTGGGTTGGTTACCAGCTCCTGCACCTGGCATGTTGAAAAGATTTTGCGGCTCATAAACCGACGGGAGACGTGATCGGTACCTTCTTCTCATGACCTCCTCCGAAGCATTCTGATCCAGTCTAATCCGATAAGTCTATGCTTCCAACTCGGCCCGCTCGTAGCCATCCTGGCGTTCTCTGCTGCCAGGTCCGCTTTAGCCTGGGCTATTTGATCTTCCATTTTTAGAATCTCCGCATCATGTTGATCCCTGGCTGCCGCGTCTACCTCCGCGGACATCAGCACCGCCAGAGCGTCGAACAAATCAGATAAGACTTGGGTTGGAGGCGGCGCAGGGCTTCCTGCCCCTGCTGGTGTGGCCGTCGTTGAACTGGAGAGCACTGCTGCGGCGGTAGATGAATTAGGCGCCGATCGTGTGCCGGCCATGAAGATGGCGGCCCGGTTTGGCAGACCAGGGGAATCCGGAATACTGTTTCCGTCGGATCCTCCCTCAATCCGGCCGTCCTGCAACTGGTAAAGCGATTCGGTTTCTCCAGAAGACTCGTCACCATAGCAGACTACGGTTTCTCCATCGGAGACCGGTCCATCCTCGTACCCCGATCCATGGACGACACCTATGAAAACATGCCTTGCCTCGGGCTGAACCGGCGAAGAACTTGCACGCCGAGCCGTTTCGATGATGTCGGTGCAGATTTCTGGCTCGGGGGCCGGTTCGCCGATCTTGCCGATGAAGACGTGAATCCCACCAAAGGGGACCCGGTACCCGTATTCGATTGAATCGGCCTCGGGACCCCATCCCGCGTTGTCGATGTAGAGCTTGCCGCGGCGACTCTTCGTCATCTGGCCCATAGCGTATCCCTTGAGTCCATCAAAGCTGCCCTTCAAGAACTCAAAACCATCGTGCGATAGCCCCACGGTGGGCGCCAAATGTCATGGGTTTGTCACGGCAGATGTCCTCGTGAAAGGACTTAGTCGTGGAGCCATTGCAACGGGTTAGCTTAAAGGGGTTAAAACGGACAAGGGGACATGGGAGTTTATACTAGTTCGGCCCCTTCGATGAAGGTAAAAGCCTACGTCTAGTTGTGATTGGTATTTCTAGGGTTTCGAAGACCAGGGAGCGAATCCGCTTTGTCTGGCTCTCGAGTTGTTGTTGTCTCTTCTTGAACCGCCGCCGGGTCACCCCTTTATATACTCAGGAGGACCCCGGCCGGTCTATAGGGTCCCAAGGCTGGCTCATACAAGTGTCTGCCTCGGTCTCCCCTTTCCTATCTTATAACACAAGTTTATACAATCATGGCGGTTTACTATCATGGGCCCTAAATCGCCTGCGGGCTCTAGGCCTCTAAGCCTTATCCGTAAAAGCACCATCTTCTGGGTTTCCTTGGGCTTCATCATAGGTTTACCCTTAATGGTTATATCCTCAACACCTCCCCCTGCCACACCGCCTTACGAAGCGGGCGACCCCGAGGTGTCGTCGCGGAGGGCTTCTCCTGATCCGGCAAGGCCAAAAGGTAATCCTATGGCCACCCGAAGTCCTCAGTATCCAGCTCTCGAAGAGAGCAATCAAAAGAGTCCGGCACCATCTGGTGTGCGGTTGGATGTACGGAGGGATCTGCTGGAGAAAACGGCTATCTCAGAAGAGCACCGCACATTGATGGGTACGGTGATTGAAAGGATTTCGTCCACCGAAAGCGGGCTGCATGAGGCCTTTATGAGTCTACTAACGGGTTTTGAGGTACGTGCAATGATGTACATTTTTGAAAGTACCGCACATTTTTAGATGTGCCCTGTGTAGATAGTATCCCCTGAACTCTGGTTGTCATCGAAAACGGCGGCAAACAGAGGATCATAGTCCCAGGCAATAACCAGACTGCCTTTATGTGCAGGTGGTGGAGGCTCCGGTGGCTAGCCGGACTGATGGGTATGCCGAACTAAAGCGGCAGCTGGATGCGGCAGATGCCGACATCGTGCTTGTCAACACGCAGCTTGACGAGGCGCAGGGTCAGTGTTTTTTCTGGCGATTGTCACATAATAAGAGCAGCCTAATGCCAGTATCTTTAATATGTTGTGACTACAGATGGAGCAGCCACTGTGGAGACCCTTCAGGCAGAGCTTAACCGAACGAAGGAGCAAGCAAGTAGTAGCAATGCGGCCGCTTTACAGGCGGCCGAAGAGTTAAGGGCCGAACATGACGCACATTGCGAGAGCAAAGAAAAAATTGCCAAGATGGCCGTGGAGTTAAAAGATGCTATTGACTGTTACCGGCTTCTTGAAGAGGAAAACCGGGCGAAAGCGACAGACCTGGAGAAGGCCCGGGTGGCTGTCAAGGAAGCCCGCTCCAAAATTAGAGCGACGAAGGAGGAGCTGAACCAAGCTGCAGATATCGTGTCTGGGAAGCCTTTCTTGTTGCGGACTAAGTCCGGAGATCCGAAGTATGCTCCTCTGGGCCGGCTATGGAGTTCTGCGGACGCGTACATGGATTTGGCTGGCTGCGCTGCTGATGCCGCCGAGTACTTCAAGGATCAGAAAGGTCCCGAAGTGGAGAAGCTGTTCTGGTCATAGTTTCACGCTCCAGTCCGTCCGCTGCTGCTGAATGAGTGATTGACCGGTTGGGCCGAGCTCCATAGGCTCTCCGTACTTGCCATGAGGTCCGTTGTGGATCACCTGTGGCGGGGAGGGCCAAGGCCGAGTAGCTAGTTTAGCTTAGTGCAACAATTCCTTGAAGTTGTGCCACGCATCGATGTTGTAAAGAGATCAGCATGCATAGAAGGTGCGTGGATGGCCCTTGACCATGTCAAAACATACTGGGCGGAGATGGAGGCCACCACTGTTGCGGCAGAGGGTTCGGCCATAGGCCGAGTGGCTGCCGAGCACTACTTTGAAGAAGTCCTTGAAGGCGCTCGTTCGATAGAGGCGCAGTCCTCAAAGAATATTATTTTCTAGTGACATGTAGTCCCATTGTACAGACAATGTTTTATTGAATTTATCAAGGCTGTATTTATACTTTTGCACGAAAGTGCTATGATGCCTCATGTGCGGCCGTTTATGTATATATGTATACAACCTGAAAGATGGCAGTCGTTGGCTTCAGCCCCCACGCATATAATGTGTGGGTGTTCACAGAAGACGCATGTTCACACTTGATCCAACGTCTTGGTCCATTAAGGAGGTGATAGCGTAGCGAACTAGGCAACCGTACTATAATGCTTGAATACTTTCATTTAGCCAGAGGAGTTTGATACTGGGGCTACTATATAGCCCCTATTGGCTCCGCGCTCATCCGGATTCGGGGCGCGTACATGCCTGGTCGGGAAACGACCCTTCGTTAAGGCGGAGGAATCCCGAAGATTCCGCTAGGTCATTGAGTGGTTGACCAGTCTCACGCTATATCATGACAGTCAGTTTTCGGCTTTCTCTACTGAGGTGCTCGTCCGGATGAGCCAGGGCACAATTGCAGTAGTTCTCCTGGTGCCGCCTTAGCCGATAGAGCGGAACGTAAGGCAGCAAAACACAGGAGCCGGGCAAACCTAACATTTGACCAAAGACATGATTCGGAGCTGATGCATATAAGGCCAAACTCGCGATGCCGAACACTCCCTAAGGTATTCGGTCTTTATGATGTAAACCAGGCCTAAACAGTGGCCTTTGTAATAAGCCCCTAATGTCCAGGTACATGCAATATTCTGACATGGCGATATGCCAATACGTCAGCATCCTTCTCAATTGTACTGAGAATCCGAGGGATGTGTATCAACAAGAGACAGTAAAAAAGGTTTACGCAGGGTCTTAATCTAAAAAGAATCCTCGGAACGGGTCCGTGCTGCACGTCTGCACCTTTATCTCCGTTGTGCCGTATTCTGGACGGGTGTAGCACGATGGTCATCTGAAAAAGAGAGGAACTTAATTGAAAAGTTGCCATGCAAAAGGTAAGTTATACTAAAATAAACAATATATAGTTCAAAATGAGTAAAGTTGAGCCTAATTGCCACTTGTGCGCGCGCGTTGAGCCCCTTGTATAGGGGTATAGCCATCAAACCTGTATCAATTACATATAGCTGCACCGGACTCGTCCAACCGTGTCCATGGTCTTAACGACCTGTCAGATGCTTTAGTTGGTGAGGCTGTTTAGTGACGGTCTTCCGTGCACAAGGAGCGCTCAATATTTGCATTTACTGTAATGATGCCATGTGGACCGGGCATCTTAAGCATGAGGGAAGCGTAATGCGGTATTGCGTTAAAGCGAGCGAAAGCTTCCCGTCCGAGTAGTGCTTGATAGCCACTTCGGAACGGAGCGATGTGGAAGGTTAAATTTTCACTGCAGAAGTTATCGGGGAAGCCGAATATAACCTCTAGTAGCAGGGAGCCCGTGCAATGGGATTCTGGGCCTGGCGTTACTCCTTTAAAGGTAGTATTGCTATGGCTAATTTTTGTTGGGTCTATCCCCATTTTGCGGACTGTGTCCTGATATATCAGGTTTAAACTACTGCCGCTGTCCATCAGGAATCGTGTGAAGTGGTATCCGTCAATTATCGGGTCTAACACCAAGGAAGCCCATCCTGCACGCCGGATACTTGCCGAGTAATCTCGTTGGTCGAAGGTGATCGGTTGGGACGACCAGTGGCAGAACTCCGCTGTGATAAGCCCTGGGACATGTGTCTCTAGGAGTGCCGCTTTGTTTCTCCCCTTTGTCACGTGTAACACATTTACTGTTTTAACTTCTGGTGGGAATTTCTTTTGTTCCCCAGTGCTTTGCTTGCGAGGCTCGTCCTCGTCTTCGCTTGGT
This sequence comes from Triticum urartu, assembly GCF_056163025.1. Classification (NCBI taxonomy): domain Eukaryota; kingdom Viridiplantae; phylum Streptophyta; class Magnoliopsida; order Poales; family Poaceae; genus Triticum; species Triticum urartu. The sequence continues at coordinate 571,155,187 of NC_141875.1, read as the reverse complement.
GTATCCTGCCCCTTGTGTTTGGCATTGAGCTTGCCCGACTGCTTGAAGACCCAACATTCTCTATGGGTATGATTTGCAGGTTTATCGGGGGTGCTATGGATCTGACATATTTTGTCCAGAATCTTGTTTAGGCTGGACAGTTCATCTCTGTTGCCTTTGGAGGGCAGCTTTTGCTGACCTGGCCGAGAGCTTCTGAATCCGGCATTTACCGCCGTGCTCTTCAGGCTGTCTTCTTTATTCCGGCGCTTGTTTTTACTACGTCGTGGTTTCCTGTTTTCGTCCCTGACTTCGGATGTACTTGGGTCGCTGGTGCTGCACCGGGCTAACCAGCTGTCCTCGCCCGCGCAAAAGAGGGTCATGAGGCTTGTTAATGTTGCCATTGTTCTCGGCTTTTCTTATTCGAGGTGTCTGGCGAGCCATTCATCTCGAACGTTGTGCTTGAAATCTGCTAAGGCTTCGGCGTCCGGACAGTCGACTATTTGGTTCTTTTTAGTGAGAAACCTGTTCCAAAGCTTTTCAGGCTTCGGTGTCCGGACAGTTGAGTTATATGACTTAAATCGTCTGCATCCGGTGGTCGGACATAGGTCCCTTGAAAATTTGCCCGAAAAGCGTCTTCGAGCTCTTCCCAGCTTCCAATGGAGTTTTTGGGGAGGCTTTTAAGACAGTGCCGAGCTGGCCCTTTGAGCTTAAGGGGTAAGTACTTGATGGCGTGGCGATCGTCTCCTCGAGCCATGTGGATATGGAGGATGTAGTCCTCAATCCAGACCCCAGGGTCTGTCGCTCCGTCGTACGCCTCTATGTTTATGGGTTTGAATCCCTCTGGAAATTGATGGTCCAGCACCTCATCGGTGAAACATAGGGGGTGTGCGGCACCCCTGTATTTGGGTGTACCATGGTGTTGGGATGTTTGTTGTGTTGCATTGCATGCTGGAGAGCGCTTGTGTGTCCCGTAGATGGATCTGGTTGCGCCGTACTTTTGATGCGAGCCCTCATATGGGTCGCGTACTGGCTTATGTGCGGCGTCGTTTGCCGCTCTATGTTGGCCACGAGGACGTCTATCCGACCGGATGGCCATTTTGTTTTGATTGTGGGGGATCTAAGGCCTCCTCATCGATTTCAGGTAGCAGCTTTCGCTTCGGGTAGCTCTTGGTATGGCGATTACCGCCGTATTTTGCTGTAGTGTTGAGTACATCACTCCATCTGATTCTGAGTGTGTCTTGTGCAGTCCTGAGCCTTTGCTTCTTCTTTCTCAGACTCCTCGCAGTGGCAACAAGCCTTTTATGGGTATTCTATTCCTCCGGGTGCCTATCCGGTGTGATGTTATCCGGACTGTTATCTTCGACAGAGTCGGGTTGTTCGGTTTGATTCTCCATGTTGTCGTGGTCGGACGACGGTTCAATGCCGTGTTTGTCGTCCACTGGCTCGCCTTGCTCTATCGCTAGGTTTATATGATCGCTGATTCTGCCGAGGCAGGATTTGGAGCGGCGCTTACGCCGCCGCTTTGACTGCTTCTCGAGGGAACAACCCTTCGCTGCGTCCTTTCGTTCCCCGTCGTTGTTTTCTTTGGGTGTGTCCACCAAGTATACATCATATGATGAAGTGCGCGTCCAGTGCCCTGTGGGCAGTGGTTCCTATTCGTCTCCTGCATCATCGTCCATACCGTCGATGTCTTCGGAGTCGAAGTCGAGCATGTCGGTCAAATCGTCGACACTGGCTACTAAGTGGGCGGTGGGTGGGCGGCGAATTTCTTCGTCCCCCGCATCCCAATCCTGCCGAACATAGTTTGGCCAGGACTCTCCTGGCAGGGAGAGAGACCTTAATGAGTTCAGCATGTCACCGAAGGGTGAGGTCCGAAAGATATCCGCGGAGGTGAACTCCATGATTGGCGCCCAGTCGGATTCGATAGGCATGGGCGCAGGCGGTTCGGAGTCAGTGGCCGGGGAAGAATGTGACAATTCGGCGTCATGGCTGTCGTGAAGGGTAAGGTCGATACTCGGCTCGATCGCCGATGAGAGTGCGGCCTCCGTGGCGGGGTCTATCCACCCGTCCATGGATGGCGCAATTGGCTCCGAATTGAGGGTCGGAGCGGTTGCCGGTGTGGTCTCCTGAACACTATCTGATGGTAGAGCTAAATCATGCTCATCTTGACTGTGCTGCGCACTCAGCAGGGGCTCGAATCCATCGAAGATCAAGTCTCCACGGATGCCGGCCGTGTAGTTTAAGCTTCCAAACTTGACCTGGTGGCCACGGGCGTAACTCTCGATCTGCTCTAGATGGCCAAGCGAGTGGCCCGCAGTGCGAAGCCACCGAATAGAAAGATCTGTCCGGGGAGAAAAGTCTCACCCTGGACTGCATCACTATTGATGATTGAAGGAGCCATCAAGCCTAATGATGACGACATAGAGGAACTCTCAATGAAAGCACCAATGTCGGTGTCAAAACCGGCGGATCTCGGGTAGGGGGTCTCGAACTGTGCGTCTAAGGCCGATGGTAACAGGAAGCGGGGGACATGATGTTTTACCCAGGTTCGGGCCCTCTTGATGGAGGTAAAACCCTACGTCCTGCTTGGTTATTCTTGATAATATGAGTAGTACAAGAGTTGATCTACCACGAGATCGGAGAGGCTAAACCCTAGAAGCTAGCCTATGGTATGATTGTATGTTGTCCTACGGACTAAAACCCTCCGGTTTATATAGACACCGGAGGGGGCTAGGGTTACACAAGGTCGGTTATAAAGGAGGAGATATACATATCTGTCTTGCCTAGCTTGCCTTCCACGCCAGGTAGAGTCCCATCCGGACATGAGACGAAGTCTTCAATCTTGTATCTTCATAGTCCAACAGTCTGGCCAAAGGATATAGTCCGGGTGTCCGGAGACCCCCTAATCCAGGACTCCCTCAACTTCCAAAACCAGATGCAGATGCCGATGATACCGTTCCAGGAGATACGACTGAGCTCAAGTGGGAGTTCGATGAGGACTCAGGACGATATTACGTTTCCTTTCCAGACGATCAGTAGTGGAGCCCAGTTGGGGCGATCGGGGATCTTATGCATTTGGGGTTGTCTTTATTTTGGTTCCATAGTTGGACCTTTATTGTATCTGGATGATTGCAATGATATTTATGCTATTGTGTGAAGTGGAGATTGTAAGCCAACTATGTACCTCTTTTCTTATTCAGTACATGGGATGTGTAAAGATTACACCTCTTGCGACATTGCCTACAATGCAGTTATGCTGTCGGATTTCGGGTTCCGGCAGACCCTTGAGGTTCGAACACTGGGGTGCGCGCGGAGATTTCGCCTCCTACCTACCTGCACCCCTCCGCCTCGCTGGGATCTAAACTATGGGAAGAACAACACAAGAGACATAGGGTTACTGGTTCGGGCCACCGTTGTGGTGTAATACCCTACTCTAGTGTGTGGTGTGGTGGATTGCCTCTTGGGCTGATGATGATGAACAATACAAGGAAGAACAGCCTCGCGAGGGTCTGTTCTTCGCTGGGGAGATGAACTGCTGGGAGGAGTTCAGTCACCTTTCTCTCTCTCTCTCTCTCTCTCTCTCTCTCTCTCTTTCTGATCGAAATCCTCTCTAAAGAGCCTCTTCCTTCCAACCTCCAAAACCCCCATTTGCTCTGTGGGTGGCTGGTCCTATTTATAGAGGCCCTGGTCCTCTTCCCAAATATCGAGCGAGAAGGGAGCCAACAATGGCGGGCTAATTTGAAGGGAGACATCTAGTATTAGCTATCCTAACAAAAGTAGTCTTCGCCTGCGCAAAGCTCTAGTGATGACGCCGTCTCCGGCTCCACGGTGACCTCCGTCTCGTAGTCCTCCTGGTCTTGGTCTTGTTGCACCAAAATGGCAACCTTTGCCTGATGCCTCGGTACTCTGCGGCTGCGCTTGCCCCCTTTGCAACAAAGAGGAAAGGAGGACGCTGCGCGGGCTGGCACCCGCCTGGCGCCCTGAGTCGTCATGGCTTGTGTCACGGGCACCTCGTGAGGTACCCCGCCTTGATCTCTCTGCCTCCTCGTGAGCCAGCCTGATGAGGCCATGCCTGAGGAAGCTTCGCGTTGTCCGCCCCGTGAGGCTTGGCCCCTCGCGAGGGTCTTGGGTCTGTGTTGGTGAAGATGGGCCGCGCTGGGCCCCCCTTTGAGCCACACCATAGGCCGCAGGCAGGCAAGTCTGGGACCCCCGTTCCCAGAATGCTGACAGTAGCCCCCGGGCCCAAGGCGCGCCCCGACTTGGCCGTGCTAGGAGGCGGAAGGGCAAGAGCGAAGCGCCGCGGGCCCTAACAGCCTGTGGCCCTGGACGCCGCGTGGCGATTGACTGGACGTGGGCGCCTTAGCAACCGCGCGAGTTGATAAAGGAGTGGCATCCGCCTAGGCCTTGCTTCTTTCTTTCCCCGGTTGCTGCTCAGATCCCCTTTCTTGCGCCTCTCCTTCCTTCCTCCGAAATTTCCAGATCTGCGCTGACCATGCGACCTAGGAAGCGATGGCGCCTCGTCAGCCCCCGGCCGTAGCTTGGTACTCGTCTACCCTGGACTCGCCGAACGTGTCGGAGGAGAGCCTTGCCCGGTTGCGCCGGATGGTGATGGCGCGGGGCATCGACGGGGCGAAGGTGTTCAAGGCCGGCTCCGCCACCCCCGAGGGTCAAGGGAGCACCTTCTACCCGTTCTTCATAAGTGCCATTGCCGCTGGCCTGGTGCCTCCCTTCTCCGAGTTCGTCTTCTCTGTCCTCCGCCATTACAAGCTACAGGCTCTGCATCTCCATCCCAACTCCGTCCTTCTCCTGGAAATCTTTGCTTATTATTGTGTGGCCCACATTGGGGTGCAGCCCTCAGTGGCCTTGCTGCGTCACTACTTCTACCTCCGGACCTCTCGCGGTCCTGCTTCCGCGTGCGCGAGCTTCATCGCGTACGGTGGCGCCATTGCCATCTCGAACCCTGGGAAAAGGATTGAGGGCTTCAGGAGCAAGTGGATCTTGGTGGATGCTGGGCGCATCCACCCTCGGCTGATCTTGCCCGCGGAGCAGCCCACGAGCTCCAGCGATTGGGGTCGAGCGGAGCTCGCGGATCCCCGCGCGAAGATGGTGTTGGAGAAGATGGACGCGGATCTAAGGCCGGCCAACATGGCGGCGGCGAAGCTGACCGGCGCGTCGCTGCTGAGAGAGTTCCTGGAGCACCAGCTGGCTCCGCTTCGGCAGTACTCACTCCCGATGTGGAAGCCCCGCCCGAGCCCCACGGCCTTGGTCGACGGAGATCTGGCTGTGGTCCTCCAATCTCTGGTTAGGGGCGATGTGGCGAGGTTGGAGGGCGCTCCTACGCCCTTGTTCCTCCGCGGCGACTGGGAGCGGGTAGTGAAGTCCATGCCCGTCTTCAATGGGGATGGGCCCGTGCCCCTGGAAGCTCCCGAGGGACCGGTGGACGTGCCCTCCGACGACTCCAGCGAAGAGGAGGAAGGAGGGGAGCGGGGAAAAGGCCCTGACTCCAAGCCGACTGACAGAGAGTCGAGGGCTCCCCTCCCCCAGCGCAGGTCCCGCGTTCTCCGCCTCTCTCCGAGCGATGATGACGAGGACGACGACGTGGGCAACGACGAGCAGGACGACGGGAGCTCGCCCCCGATCCCGAAGAAGGATAGGACCAGGCTGATCTCCCGCGGGTCTGCCCCGGCCCTGGGGCGGACCGCAGACGCACCTTCCGCCTCCAAGCTTCCCGAGGTTGACCCTTCCAGCCGGCTTTCGAGCTTCAAATTTGGCCGGAGGCCTCTTGAGCTCACTGGCAACGACCCGTAAGTGTTCGATTCTTGTCTTTATTTCTTGCTCTGCTTCTGAGGCTTGACGTCTGCATCTCTTGGATAGGCTGGCGCCCACAGCAAAGAAGTCAAAGGGGGCTCCTGAGGTTCCATCCGTGGCGGCGCCTCTGCCCGCGAAGGAGGGTGACCGCGACACACAGGCTTCTCCTGCCCGGTCGTCCTCGCGAGGCCTGGCCGAGCCGGCTGGGGCGAGCTCAGCCCCCACGGCCCAAGTGGCTCCCAAGGTGTCCTTGCCTGCCGCTGCCACTACAGCTGTTGGGGCGCGGCAGACTCCGCCTCAGGATGCTATGGCCGCGCTGCCGCCTTCTCCTCCTACTCCACCGGCTGCTGTCTCTCCGACACCTTCTGTCGTTCTGGATCGTGCTGTTGCTGAGCTGGACCAACTGCGGCAGGATCTTCTTGGCGCCGACCCTCGCTTGGTGGCTGGGCGCTTGGAGCTGGCTTCTGGATGGGTTCGCTCCGATGCTTCGATTCAGGCGCCTGGTCCAGGCCTCGACGGCTTGCGATGAGGAAAAGCAGGCCGTCCTTGAGGCGAAGGCTGCTCGTGATGCAGCCCTGGGGGAGGTGGTCGACGTCCGTGGTCGCTGCAAGGCGTTGGAGGACGAGCTGCAAGGCCCGCGGGATCAGCTCAAGAGCAGGAAGAAGGCGTGAAGGCTCGTGAGGCGGCCGTCGAGGGCCGGGAGGCCAAGCTCAGGAAGCGCCGCGACCGCCTAGGCACGCTGGAGCAGGAGTTGGAGGCGAGGAAGGCCGAGCTGGACGACAAGGTCCTGGTTCTTGCCGAGGACCGCGTGGCCTTCATGGAGTTGGAGACGAAGGCTCGCTCCTCGCTGAGGACGCTTTACGACAGCGGCCTGGAGAGCCCGCTGGCTGGCACCGAGGACGGCCCCGCCAAGCTGCTTCCCTTCCTGGTTCACGCTCTTGAAGATGTCGCCCTTGGCCTTGGCCCCATGGCCGAGGCCGAGGCGCGTGTCCTGTCTTCTGCAGCACTGACGCGGGTCCTCACCCACATCTACCTTCGCGATCCCGGTGTCGACCTCGACAGCCTACTGGAGCCAGTGAGCGGCGAGCGTGCCGCTGCCACTGCCGAGGCTGTGAAGGGTCGCGGAGAGGCTCTGCTGGGGAAGTTACGGGCCTTCAGCACCAAGCCGGAGCAAGGCGCTGCCGACCCCGCTGCTCCGTGAGGCGAACCCACTCCGCGCTGCTCCCCAGCCGACAAGTGACTCCGTCGTGGCTCCTGTCCTGCTTTTAATTCCTGCACATGTATCATTCCTCGGGGAGGCGTTTAAACTTGCGTTTGGTATTGGGATAACAGTGTGGACTGTAATATTTGCTTTCGAATTCCTTTGGAATTTGCGCTTTTCCTTCCTACTTGCTTATGTTCTACGCCGGCAGAGCCCGGCCCCGCGCGTACCTCACCTAGCGTTAGTCCCGACCGGAAACCAGGACGGGACCAAGGAGTGAGGGGCTACGTGACAAGTTAGGCTCCTGAGTCGCGATGCTCAGGAGTCCCCCTTGGCACACGAACAGCAAGTAGGGAGGTATGATGTGGGTGGATCCACCATTCTACGTCTGCAGAGCCCGGCCCCGTCATATCTCACCCAGCATTAGTCCCAACCGGAAACCAGGACGGGACCAAGGAGTGAGGGGCTACGTGACCAGTTAGGCTCCTGAGTCACGATGCTCAGGAGTCCCCATTGACGCCCAAACGACCTTCATACATTGGCTCCGCTCGGGGAGAGGTGCACGACGAACCAGGCCCGGGGGGGCCTGGCTGGGCGGCGTGCGTTTGGGCATGACCCAGGCACAGCCCCCGTGCCCAGCCCCCTCGCGCGGCACTCCCGAGGGGAGGCGTTACGATGAGGCTAGACATTGAGCTCTGGGCTCCCTGAGGTTGATGCGGCCCGGGGGCCACCCTCAGTTGTTTATCACCAGCGCGGAGCATAGCGCTTCCGTATGTGTACGGGCATAGCCGCTCCTCGGCAGTGTCGTCAGCCAGCACGGAGCATGCTGCTTCCACTGGTACGTGGGAGGGGGCCCCTCCGGGAGGAGCCCCCGGGGCGTGTACAACCCCGCCCAGACACTTGGCTGGCACGGTAGGGCCTGGCGAGGTGTATCTGGGCACCCGTGAGCCACCGCAGGACTCACGGGGCCCTACCTCTAGGCGAGTTGCGCCTGGCACTGGGCCTTATCTTGTGATGTGTCCCTGCAAATTTGGTTAGATGCCTGCACTCTACGTCCTCGGGTCCTGGCCCTCGAGCTGGTCTCAGCCGTCGCTGGTATGCCAGGTCGCGATGCCGTGGTCAAGGCCAGAGGGTGAGGTCTGGAGAGCCAGTAAGAGCCCTGAGTCGCGATACTCAGGCACCCCCCCCCTTTAATGTGCAAGTGGTCGGCATGGAGAAGAAGAGGTGTCGTGGACCGGCATCAAATAATCAAGCATGGTGGGTCTAACGCATAATCGGAAATAAACGCAAATGGGATACATGCCGCTGGGCCTGGCCCGAGCGGCTTGGGGATCATGCAGCCCGAGGGGCGCCCCCAACAAGGTAAGCTAAGAGCATGGAATAAATAAGGGATACACGCCGCAGGGATGGACCCGCGCAGCCTGGGAATAATGCAGCCCTGGGGGGGCGCTCCCAACTGGAAATAAAACTCAAAAGATGTCACCTGATGATGTTGAGGACGAAGGGGTGTTGGTGTAGTAGACTTTGTGGGCTACGGAAGCCGATCCTCATGAGCCCCCAGGCCCCGGGGCCTCAGGAGGCTCCGGAGGCGCTGGCGGCTCCTCGTGGGCCATCTCCATCCCTGCCAGGGCTGCGGAACGCCTGGCCTCTCGTGCCTCCGTGATGCCCCTCATGAGGCGCTGGTACGTGTCAGCCGCGCTCGGCAAGCCGTAGGGCATGTGAACGTAGCTGTGGGGTGGGCCTCCACAGCGACCCACTCGCGAGGGCCAGAGGCGCTCCAGAGAGGCGACTCGGTTGAGCCCTGGTACGTCGATGCAGACGCGCAGCCTGCCATCCTCGCCTGGATGGGGAGCCACTGCTGGTAGGCGGCAGCCGCCCTTCATAACTCTTGACTCCTGTAGCTCCTGAATGGCCTTGCTGACGAACTCCTGAGGGTCTGGATCTCCTTGCCTTACTCCTTCTTGAGGGAAACGTTCTTCGAAACACGCCTCCATGTGGTTCCCAAGCGCCTCCCTCGTGACCCTAGCCAGGTCGGTGGCCCTCCAAGGGGGAGCCCCCGAGCCCTGCCTGAGGAGGGCGCCGGGCGCGCTTTCCTATGTGATGGAAGGCGCGGGCCCAGAGGGGCCTGCTTCCTGAGTGGTCGGGCCAGACGATGTCTTCTTCTTCTTAGGGGCGGTCTCGGGAGGCCTCCTGCTTCCATGATCCGGGTCTTCCAGTGACGCGGCCTGAAAGGCTCGTTCCAGGGAACACACCGCGTCCTTCTCTTCACAAGGCACCGTGATGACTCCGCCGCTTCCTGGCATCTTGAGGACGTTGTAGCCGTGGTGAGTTACGGCCATGAACTTGGCCAGCGCTGGGTACCCAAGGATGGCGTTGTACGGCAGGCGGATGTGAGCGACGTCGAAGTCGATGAGCTCGGTGCGGTAGTTGTCGCGTGCCCCGAAGGTAAAAGGGAGGCGGACCTGCCCAATCGGGACCGTGGAGCCGTCGGTGATACCAGAGAAAGGCTTGGTTGGCTGGAGTTGGCTGTAGGGTACCTGGAGATTGTTGAATGTTTCCACAGACAGGACGTTGAGCCCTGCCCCGCCATCGATGAGGGTCTTGGTGACTACTACGTTGCTGATGATTGGGGAACAAAGCATCGGGAGGACTCCAGCTATAGCCGCACACTTGAGCTGATCTGCTGAGCTGAACGTGATGGCGCACGCCGACCACCTGAGAGGGCGCGTGGCTTCGAGCCTGGGGAGGATTGCGTTCACTTCGCGGGCGAACTGCTTGAAGATGCATTGAGAGGCTGGGGCTTGAGCCCCGCCCAGGATGCAGGCGATTGCACGCGGCTCCTGGAAGCCCCCAGTCCCCTCGTCCTGGTGGCGGTCCTCGTTCCTCCTTGGCTGCGGCGGCAGTGGTGGGAGGCCTGCGTTGCCTTGCGGGAGATCCTCGCAAGGCTGATCCCTCCAGTCTCCCTCGTGAGGCGGGTCTTGCCAGCGATCCTCGCGAGGTTGATCGCGCCACCCTTGGCGCGGGCCACGGTCTTCCCAGCGTCCTGCGTTCCTTCCTCCTCGACCGTAGCCCCGGTCACCGTGGTCGGGGCGACGGCCGATCCTTCCTTCTCGCATGGCTCGGAGCTCTTGACATTCGTTGGTGTTGTGGGTGTGGAGGTCGTGGTACACACAGTACCGGCTGCCCTTGGAAGGTTCGGGCTGATCTCTGCCCCGCTTGGTGTCTGTTTCCGCCGTGAGCATGGCAGCTCCCTTGCGCTTCACATCCTTGGCCTTGGGCTTCTTCTCATCTGGGTCTGCGGCAAGCAGCTCGAGGAGGGAGAGACGCCCTTCCTCAGCCCTGGCGCACTTGTTTGCCAAGTTGAACAGCTCCAAGGAAGTGCACAGGTCTTCATGCATCACCAGCTCCTCCTTCATCTTGACGTCGCGCACGCCGTTAGAGAAGGCCGAGATGATGGCCTCTTCAGTCACCTTGGGAATCTTGAGGCGTGCGTTGTTGAAGAGCTGGATGTACTTTTGCAGGGTCTCCCCGGGCAGTTGCTTGATGCAGCGCATGTCGCTCACGGCGGGTGGCCGGTCGCGAGTGCCTTGGAATTTGGCGATGAAGCGAGTGTGCATCTCTTCCCAGGAGGAGATCGTGCCTGGAGCCAGGTTCAGGAGCCAGGTGCGGGCCCCGTCCTTGAGCGCCATGGGAAACCAGTTCGCCATGACCTTCTCGTCTCCATTGGCAGCTTCGATGCCCAGCTCGTAGAGCTGGAGGAACTCCGCAGGGTCGACCGTGCCGTCGTAGCGAGGAGGCAGGTCTGGCTTGAACTTGCCGGGCCACGCGACGCTGCGTAGTTCGGTGGTGAAGGCACGGCAGCCTGCTATGGCCACGGGAGGCCTTGGGTGACGGAGAGCCTCGTCTTGCATGTCCCCACGCGCTGCAGCTGAGAGCAGCGCGGGGTCTTGACGCGCGGGAGCAGGAGCATGGTCGCGACGCGCTGGAGCAGGGAGCGCCCGGGCAGCTTCTGGCGGGCGAGGGACTTCTTGGCAGCTCTGTTCTTGCCGCGCAGGCACCTGACGGAGCGGGTTCCACCCAGGGGCCACGCGCCTTGGAGCCATGGCGCCTTCTTGAGGAGGAGGCGGCCGGGGCGCCGCCGGAGCCTCGTCGCCCGCGCGGGGCGGGGTGCGGTGCAGCGGAACGGACGGCGCAGGAGAGCCCCCTGCGGCGCGGACGAGCTCGGCGACGCGGTCGAGCCATTCTTCGTAGATGTCATCGACGGGACGGTAGCGCAGGAGCTTGTTTGCCGCGATGAGTGCAGCCCGAGCCTCCATGGGCGCGCGGAACGCGCGGGACGAAGATCCAGCTGGGGTGAGCGAGGGAGTTGTGGTGCGGCCGTCTTGCCGCACGGACGGATGCTGGGACGATGCTTGCTGCTCGTCCCCCGCCGGGCCGGTGGCGGCGTTGACGGCAGGTGACGGGGAACGGCGAGGACACCCACCGATAGGGGCCGTCTGGGCGACGCGGGAAGCGAGCGCGGCCCGGCGCTCCGCGCGGGCCCGACGAGCGTCAGACATGGGCGTGATGGTCGGAGGTGAACGGGGTGGTGAAAGACGAATTCCGGCGCACCCCTACCTGGCGCACCAAATGTTGGATTTCGGGTTCCGGCAGACCCTTGAGGTTCGAACACTGGAGTGCGCGCGGAGATTTCACCTCCTACCTACCTGCACCCCTCCGCCTCACTAGGATCTAAACTATGGGAAGAACAGCACAAGAGACACAGGGTTTATACTGGTTCGGGCCACCGTTGTGGTGTAATGCCCTACTCCAGTGTGTGGTGTGGTGGATTGCCTCTTGGGCTGATGATGATGAACAATACAAGGAAGAACAGCCTTGCGAGGGTCTGTTATTGGCTGGGGCGATGAACTGCTGGGAGGAGTTCAGTCACCTTTCTCTCTCTCTCTCTCTCTCTCTCTCTTTCTCTCTCTCTCTTTCTGATCGAAACCCTCTCTAAAGAGCCTCTTCCTTCCAACCTCCAAAACCCCCCTTTGCTCTGTGGGTGGCTGGTCCTATTTATAGAGGCCCTGGTCCTCTTCCCAAATATCGAGCGGGAAGGGAGCCAACAATGGCGGGCTAATTTGAAGGAAGACAGCTATTATCAGCTATCCTGACAAAAGTAGTCTTCGCCTGCGCAAAGCTTTGGTGATGACGACGTCTCGGGCTCCACGGTGACCTCCGTCTTATAGTCCTCCTGGTCTTGGTCTTGTTGCACCGAAATGGCAACCTTTGCCTGATGCCTCGGTACTCCGTGGCTGCGCTTGCCCCCTTTGCACCAAAGAGGAAAGGAGGACGCTGCGCGGGCTGGCACCCGCTTGGCGCCCTGAGTCGTCATGGCTTGCGTCACGGGCACCATGTGAGGTACCCCACCTTGATCTCTCTGCCTCCTCGTGAGCCAGCCTGATGAGGCCGTGCCTGAGGAAGCTCCGCGTCGTCCGCCCCGCGAGGCTTGGCCCCTCACGAGGGTCTTGGGTCTGTATTGGTGAAGATGGGCCGCGCTGGGCCCCCCTTTGAGCCACGCCGCAGGCCGCAGGCAGGCAAGTCTGGGGACCCCCGTTCCCAGAACACTGACATATGCCTCTAAGTCGTGCTCCGACACGTGGGAGATATAGCCGCATCGTGGGTGTTACAAAAGATGCCATGTCCCAAGGACATCAAATGTATAAGAAGTTTCCTTGGTCATGCCGGGTTTTATAGGAGGTTCATTAAGGACTTCTCGAAAATTTCTCGGCCCCTAACTAATTTATTACAAAAAGATATACCATTTGTCTTTGATGATGATTGTGTAGAAGCATTTGAAATACTTAAGAAAGCATTGATGTATGCACCTATTGTTCAGCCACCTGATTGGAATTTACCCTTTGAAATTATGTTTGATGCTAGTGATTATGCTATAGGTGTTGTTCTAGGACAAAGAGTGGATAAGAAACTAAATGTTATTCAATATGCTAGTAAAACTCTAGACAATGCTCAAAGAAATTATGCTACTACTAAAAAAGAATTCATAGCAGTTGTGTTTGCTTGTGATAAGTTTAGACCCTATATTGTTGATTCTAAAGTAACTATTCACACTGATCATGCTGCTATTAAATATCATATGGAAAAGAAAGATGCTAAACCTAGACTTATTAGATGGGTTCTCTTGCTTCAAGAATTTGATTTACATATTATTGATAGACCCACTACCTATTGATGATAGCTTTCCTGATGAGCTGAGAACCCCGTTGCAGACAACTTGTCTAGGTTAGAAAATGTGCTTGATGACCCACTACCTATTGATGATAGCTTTCCTGATGAGCAATTAAATGTCATAAATGCTTCTCATACTGCTCCATGGTATGCTGATTATGCTAATTACATTGTTCTTAAGTTTATAGCACCTAGTTTCACATACCAGCAAAAGAAAAAGTTCTTTTATGATTTGATGCATTACTTTTGGGATGACCCACATCTTTATAAAGAAGGAGTAGATGGTGTTATTAGACGTTGTGTACCTGAGCATGAACAGGAACAGTTCCTACGCAAGTGTCACTCCGAAGCTTATGGAGGGCACCATGCTGGAGATAGAACTGCACATAAGGTACTACAATCTGGTTTTTATTGGCCTACTCTCTTCAAGGATGCCCGTAAGTTTGTCTTATCTTGTGATGAATGTCAAAGAATTGGTAATGTTAGTAGACGTCAACAAATGCCTATGAATTATTCACTCGTTATTGAACCATTCGATGTTTGGGGCTTTGACTATATGGGACCTTTCCCTTCGTCTAATGGTTATACACATATTTTAGTTGCTGTTGATTATGTTACTAAGTGGGCAGAAGCTATTCCAACTAGTAGTGCTGATCATAACACTTCTATTAAAATGCTTAAAGAATTTATCTTTCCAAGGTTTGGAGTCCCTAGATATTTAATGACTGATGGTGGTTCACATTTTATTCATGGTACTTTTCGTAAAATGCTTGCTAAATATGATGTTAATCATAGAATTGCATCCCCTTATCACCCTTAGTCTAGTGGTCAAGTAGAATTGAGTAATAGAGAACTCAAATTAATTTTGCAAAAGACTGTTAATAGGTCCAGAAAGAATTGGTCCAAGAAACTTGATGATGCATTATGGGCCTATAGAACTGCATATAAAAACCCTATGGGTATGTCTCCGTATAAAATGGTCTATGGAAAAGCATGTCACTTACCTGTCAAACTAGCACACAAGGCTTATTGGGCTATTAAAGAATTAAATTATGATTTTAAACTTGCCGGTGAGAAGAGGTTATTTGATATTAACTCACTTGATGAATGGAGAACCCAAGCCTACGAAAATGCTAAGTTGTTTAAAGAAAAAGTTAAAAGGTGGCATGATAAAAGAATACAAAAGCATGAGTTTAATGTAGGTGATTATGTATTGCTATACAACTCTCGTTTAAGATTTTTTGCAGGAAAACTTCTCTCTAAATGGGAGGGTCCTTACGTTATCGAGGAGGTCTACCGTTCCGGTGCCATAAAAATCAACAACTTCGAAGGCAAAAATTCGAAGGTGGTGAACGGTCAAAGAATCAAACACTATATCTCAGGTAATCCCATAAATGTTGAAACCAATGTTATTGAAACTGTAACCCCGGAGGAATACATAAAGGATGCTTTCCGGAACGTTTCAGACTCCAAAAAGGAATAGGTATGTGGTACGGCAAGTAAACCGACTCCAAAACAGTTTTTAAGACAATATTTCTCCGTTTTGGAATATTTAGAAAAATAGAAAAATAAGCAGCAGTCCGGAAAGGACACGAGGGCTCCACGAGGGTGGAGGGCGCACCCTTCCCCCCTGGGCGCGCCCCCCTACCTCGTGGGCACCTCGTGTGCTCTCCGGACTCCATTGTATTACCGGACACGTATTTTGGTCGGTAGAAATTCATTATATAACCTCCCGGGGGTTTTGACTCCCGTATCACGCAAAATCCTCTTGTTTTTGTTTCGAGCTATTTTCTGATAGGGTTGTCAAGGCCAGGCACTATGTCGTCTCCCTCCTCCTCCAACCATGAGGGCAACAATGCTTGGCTAATGAAGATAGTGCTGAAGAGAGAAGAACCTATGGAGCTCAACAAGGATGAAGGGATCAAGAAGGCCATGGAGGACCAAGTTCCAGCAACAGAAGACACCCTTCAACTGGATCACAATCTTCTTACCCCAACAGAAATTGAAGCTTTCAAGATGATTGAGTTGGCTCGTATACAAAATAAGTATCTCACATGTGAAAATATTTTGTTGAAGGAGCGTATCATCGCACTCAAGGGCATTATCCGCAAGCTAGAAGACCTCCTACGCTCGATGTGCGACTATCCATCATCAACAACTCCACCTTCTTCACCAACAAATTAGACATAATCACATGGGTATGGGCACTCCACTTGGCAACTGCCAAGCTTGGGGGAGTGCCCCGGTATCGTATCACCATCACTTTTATCTTCACCATTTTTTCTAGTTCGATCCTTTTGGTAATATTTTGATCTAGTAGAATAAAAGTTCTTAGTATGATCTAGTTGTGAGTTTTGCTTTATTATCCTTCTATGTAATCGAGTCCGTGAGCTATATAATAAAGATTAGTGTTGAGTCAAGGGCTTGATTATTTTTGCCATGATCCTGAGTGAATAAAAGAAAAGAGAAAGAAATAAAAAGAAACAAAGAGATCATGTGACTCTTATGGAGAGTAATGAGCTCACATAGAAAGAGTATGATGAATAAAAGTTATTGAGGTTGACAAACATAGTTTTGGTCATCGTTGCAATTAATAGTAAGTAATAAAGAAAGAGAGGTCTTCACATATAAATATACTATCTTGGACATCTTCTATGATTGTGAGCACTCATTAAAATATGACATGCTAAAGAGTTGACATTGGACAAGGAAGACAACATAATGGGTTATGTTTTCTTACATCTGAGATAAATTATATTATCTTGGATCCTCCAACATGTTGAGCTTGCCTTTCTCCCTCATGCTAGCCAAATTCATTGCACCAAGTAGAGATACCCCTTGTGCTTCCAAATACCCTTAAACCAGTTTTGCCATGAGAGCCCACCATACCTACCTAGGGATTGAGTAAGATCCATTAAGTAAGTTATCATCGGTGCAAGCAATAAAAATTGCTCTCTAAATATGTATGATTGATTGGTGTGGAGGAAATAAGCTTTATACGATCGTGTGATATGGAAGTAATAAAAGCGACAAACTGCATAATAAAGGTCCATATCACAAGTGGCAATATAAAGTGATGTTTTTTCACATCAGGATTTTGTGCATCCAACCATAAAAGCGCATGACAACCTCTGCTTCCCTCTGCGAAGGGCCTATCTTTTACTTTAACTCCTAAGCTGCAAAAGAGTCATGGTGATCTTCACCCTCCCTTTTTACATTTTATCCTTTGGCAAGCACAATATGTTGGAAAGATCCCGGTATATATGGCTAATTGGATGTGGGTTTTCATGAACTATTACTGTTGACATTACCCTTGAGGTAAAACATTGGGAGGCAAAACTATAAGCCCCTATCTTTCTCTATGTCCGATTAAAACTCCATACCCATAAGTATTGTGTGAGTGTGAGCAATTGTGAAATACTATATGATAGTTGAGTATGTGGACTTGCTGAAAAGCTCTTATACATTGACTCTTTCCTATGTTATGATAAATTGCAATTGCCTCAATGACTGAGATTATAGTTTGTCAGTTTTCAATGAAGTTTACGATTCATACTTGATATTGTGATTGAATTATTACTCTAGCATAAGATGGCATATGACAAAAATTATATAAGTTTATGTTCTAAGAATGATCATGATGCCCTCATGTCCGTATTTTATTTTTATCGACACCTTCATCTCTAAACATGTGGACATATTTTTTGATTTCGGCTTTTCGCTTGAGGACAAGCGAGGTCTAAGCTTGGGGGAGTTGATACGTCCATTTTGCATCATGCTTATATATCAATATTTATTGCATTATGGGCTGTTATTACACATTATGTCACAATACTTATGCCTATTCTCTCTTATTTTACAAGGTTTACATAAAGAGGGAGAATGCGGGCAGCTGGGATTCAGGCTGGAAAAGGAGCAAATATTAGAGACCTATTCTGCACAGCTCCAAAATTCCTGAAACTTCACGGATGATGTTTTCCAAATATATAAAAAACATTGAGCGCAAGAACTTCACCAGGGGGGCCACACCCTGCCCACGAGGGTGCGGGCGCGCCCTACCCCCTGCGCGCGCCCCCCTACCCCGTGGGCCCCCTGGTGGCCCGCCGGTGACCATCTTCTGCTATATGGACTCTTTCGATGGGAAAAAAATCATAAGCCATCTTCTCGGACGAAACTCCACCGCCACGAGGCGGAACCTTGGCGGAACCAATCTAGGGTTCGGGCGGGGCTGTTCGGCCGGGGAAACTTCCCTCGCGGAGGGGGAAATCATCGCCATCGTCATCACCAACGCGCCTCTCATCGGGAGAGGGCAATGTCCATCAACATATTCATCAGCACCATCTCATCTCAAAACCCTAGTTCATCTCTTGTATCCAATTCTTGTCTCCAAGTCCGGGATTGGTGCTAGTAGGTTGCTAGTAGTGTTAATTACTCCTTGTAGTTGATGCTAGTTGGTTTAATTGGTGGAAGATCATATGTTCAGATCGTATATGCACATTAATACCCCTCTGATTATGAACATGTTTATGCTTTGTGAGTAGTTACTTTTGTTCCTGAGGACATGGGAGAAGTCTTGCTATTAGTAGTCATGTGAATTTGGTATTCATTCGATATTTTGATGAGATGTATGTTGTCTCTCCTCTAGTGGTGTTATGTGAACATCGACTACATGACACTTCACCATTGTTTGGGCCTAGAGGAAGGCATTGGGAAGTAATAAGTAGATGATGGGTTGCTAGAGTGACAGAAGCTTAAACCCTAGTTTATGTGTTGCTTCGTAAGGGGCTGATTTGGATCCATATGCTTCATGCTATGGTTAGGTTTACCTTAATACTTTTGTTGTATTTGCGGATGCTTGTAGTAGAGGTTAATCATAAGTGGGATGTCTGTCCAAGTAAGGGCAGTACCCAAGCACCGGTCCACCCACATACCAAATTATCAAAGTACCGAACGTGAATCATATGAGCGTGATGAAAACTAGCTTGATGATATTCCCATGTGTTCTCGGGAGCGCTTTACATCATATAAGAGTTTGTCCAGGCTTGTACTTTGCTACAAAAAGGATTGGGCCACCTTGCTGCACCTTATTTACTTTTGTTACTTGTTGCTCGTTACAAATTATCCTATCACAAAACTATCTGTTACCACTTATTCCAGTACTTGCAAAGAATACCTTGCTGGAAACCGCTTATCATTTCCTTCTGCTCCTCATTGTGTTCGACACTCTTACTTATCGAAAGGACTACGATAGATCCCCTATACTTGTGGGTCATCAGGTGTCTCCGGAGTGATAGACATGCAAAAAAGGAAAACACAAGCGACACTCGAAAATACAATGGTTAGCGCGCACAAGGCATCCATCAAGTAAGTATGAGTCTGTTCGGCAACATTGTTTGTGACAAAGCGCATGAAGCTTATCAAGATGATATAGAATGATATGCGAAGCATATACATGGGAGCAAAAGCATTCATTGTGCACACATATGTGTTGTGAAGATGATCAATGCAACCATTGTGCAAACTGATGTCATAATGGGACAGTGTATCAAAAGCATGAACATAGTAATTGGTGCTCAATGTGACTATGTGATCATGCAATTGATGATAGGCAATGTGATCATTATGTATGAATGTGCCATCAAGGAAGATCACAACAAATTTGCTAAGGAAGTGCACAAGCTCATATATCATGGATGACATGGTAATACAAGATGCAACAAGGCAATCATAATGTGAGTCAATCCATGCATAAAATGCAAATTTGTTATGGGTGGTGTTGTACCATAGCTCAATGTCGTGGTAGAAGTGGTGGTCCGGTGGTGCTTCCTAAGTAGGTGCATCCACTAAGTTCGAGCATTTATCAACTTGAAGGTCCATAGGGTCCATCTCCAATGCCGGTGCTCCATCGAATAGATGTATCATGTAGACTAGAAGAAGGGGACAACAATGAAAGAATGACCCATTCAATATGCATATGTGAGGATGGCTCAAAGGGAAGGAGTTCACCTTTAGGAGTTTCTCAAGAATGTTGGAGTTGCACATCATGTACGCCTTCACATAACCAATATGTTCCATGATAGCACCACCTTGTGAATCCCTCAAAATGAAAGAACATGACAAACACTCGGAAAAATAAATGAGGTCAGTGCAAATGCAACATCTATCATTTGCATGGTGAAATACCCAACAAGTGTTTCCATTATTCTTATCATAAGAAAGGACAAGGTGTGGTATGGTATGAAAGAATATGATGCAACTGCAACCAAAGACACTAGGCTCAATCAAACAATCATGCTTCACAAGTAATATGTCCAAATCTCCACAATCAATAAGCATAGCAAGTTGGTACTCAATACAAGGTGATATGAAAGATGCAACTAATGGAGACAAGAGACAATGATCAAGACAAATAAAGTGAGAGGCATGAACATATATGCTATCAACCCAATGAAACGAGCAAGAATGGATCATGGGTGACGCAACCAAGCAAGTAATCATAGCAAACAAGTCATGCAAGCTAGTAGTGCGAAGATGCAACGTACTAGATGTAATCATGGAAATCATGTCATGTGTGCAAATAGTGAGCATATATAATGCACATGATATATCACAAGCATGAGGTACAAGGAAAACATGGTAATAGAAACAAGGATCTCCACCAAGCATGCAAATACAAATAGAAGTAGTATAATGGTGAATCATGGGTAAATGCAAGCACGGGTCACAATTGCATGGCAAAAGCATATAAAGAGGCACAACATGCAAAGTGAACACGGTAAAATGAGCATAATGTGACAAGTGGTAAATAGCCCATAGCCGTGTGAGAGAGCCAACTAAAATATATGCACGTAGTTGTTACACAAAGAGAACGGTGGTAAGGACAATCCATGGGATCCCAAATTGTCGTTGCTCTTAAGATCTTGTATCATCAACTCTTGGGATTGATAGGTTGACGAGTATATGTGAGTACCTACACAAAACAAAGGCAAAGGGAAAATTGTGTGTGCGTGGTATATGTACACACCATTCATTATGATGCATACGTGCATGTGTTGGTTAGCACAAATATCCAATGCTCAAATAAATGAGATGCATGATATAGAAACATGTCATTCATCATGAGAGGTTTGTTATTATGTATAGCATAATGGAGAATCAAATTGTGTAGTGCATCATGAGAAATATGTAGAGTATTGTTATTCATGGAATGCATATGGTGCACGCAATTATGGGAATCATGCAAAGTATGGAAAGAATCAAAATCTCCTAATATGTATGAGGAAACTATGGGTGTCTCCTCATGAGCATTAGTGGAAACATCACATGGAGAATATTAACAACAACCAAAACAATGCATATTCGAAGCAATGTGTTCATGGCATGGCATAGTAGATGAATTGCGCAAATCATGTAAAGGAAGCATGGAAATATCATCACAAGAGAAATAAAAGCCAATGACCATCATCTCGTCATCTATGCCATAAGTGCAAATGGGATTTATTTTAATGGGGCATGCATAGTTTCTATGTTGAGATTGAAATGATGCAATGTGGGAGATCTCACTCATAGCATATGACAAGTTCAATGGATCGTCAAACATGAAGTGACCAATAGAATTTTCACATGATATCCTATGCAGCATAGCATCACAACAAGGCAATTCAACATGCTCATCATCATATTCATCATAAATAGGTGGCACATCTAAGCATGTAGAAGACATAGTATGTGGTGAATCCATTAGGTGGTCAACATCATGCAAGCAATCATTGGTAATATAGTCCACTAGTGGGACAAGAGAAGCATCGTTGATGTCTACTACACAACCTTCTTGTTGTAGACGTTGTTGGGCCTCCAAGTGCAGAGGTTTGTAGGACAGTAGAAAATTTCCCTCAAGTGGATGACCTAAGGTTTATCAATCCGTCGGAGGCATAGGATGAAGATAGTCTCTCTCAAACAACCCTGCAACCAAATAACAAAGAGTCTCTTGTGTCCCCAACACACCCAATACAATGGTAAATTGTATAGGTGCACTAGTTCGGTGAAGAGATGGTGATACAAGTGCAATATGGATGGTAGATATATGTTTTTGTAATCTGAAAATATAAAAACAGCAAGGTAGCAAGTGGTAAAAGTGAGTGTAAATGGTATTGCAATGCGTTGACACAAGGCCTAGGGTTCATACTTTCACTAGTGCAACTTATCTCAACAATAATAACATAATTGGATCATATAACAATCCCTCAACATGCAACAAAGAGTCACTCCAAAGTCGCTAATAGTGGAGAACAAACGAAGAGATTATTATAGGGTATGAAACCACCTCAATGTTATTTTTTCCGATCAATCCATTGGGCTATTCCTATAAGTGTCACAAACAGCCCCAGAGTTCGTAGTAAAATAATACCTTAAGACCCAAATCAACCAAAACCCTAATGTCACCTAGATACTCCAATGTCACCTCAAGTATCCGTGGGTATGATTATATGATATGCATCACACAATCTCATATTCATCTATTCAACCAACACAAAGAACTTCAAAGAGTGCCCCAAAGTTTCTACAGGAGAGTCAAGACGAAAACGTGTGCCAACCCCTATGCATAAGTTCACGAGGTCACGGAACTCGCAAGTTGATCACCAAAACATACATCAAGTGGATCACATGATATCCCATTGTCACCACAGATACGCACATGCAAGACATACATCAAGTGTTCTCAAATCCTTAAAGACTCAATACGATAAGATAACTTCAAAGGGAAAACTCAATCCATCACAAGAGAGTAGAGGCGAAGAAACATCATAGGATCCAACTATAATAGCAAAGCTCGTGATACATCAAGATCGTGCCGAATCAAGAACACAAGAGAGAGAGAGAGAGAGATCAAACACATAGCTACTGGTACATACCCTCAGCCCCGAGGGTGAACTACTCCCTCCTCGTCATGGAAAGCGCCGGGATGATGAAGATGGCCACCAGAGAGGGATTCACCCCTCCGGCAGGGTGCCGGAACAGGTCTAGATTGGTTTTCGGTGGCTAGAGAGGCTTGCGGCGGCGGAACTCCCGATCTAGGTTTCTTTCTGGAAGTTTGGGTGTCTATAAGAGGTGTTGGAGTTGGGAACAAGTTAGGGGGGTCCCCGAGGCGGCCACGAGGTAGGGGGGCGCCCCCCACCCTCGTGGGTGCCTCGAGACTCTTCTGGCCCATCTCCGGTACTCCGTGGGCTTCTTCTGGTCCAAAAATGATCTCTGTGAAATTTCAGGTCAATTGGACTCTCGTTTGGTTTTCCTTTTCTGCGATAATACAAGGAAAAAACAGAAACTGGCACTGGGCTCTAGGTTAATAGGTTAGTCCCCGAAATCATATAAAATACCATATAAATGCATATAATACATCCTAGATGGATAATATAATAGCATGGAACAATAAAAGATTATAGATACATTGGAGACATATCAAGCATCCCCAAGCTTAATTCCTGCTCGTCCTCGAGTAGGTAAATGATAAAAACAGAATTTTTGATGTGGAATGCTACCTAACATATTTATTCATGTAATTCTATTTATTGTGGCAAGAATATTCAGAGCCGAAAGATTTAGGACAAAAGTTTAATATTGACATAAAAATAATAATACTTTAAGCATACTAGCAAAGTAATCATGTCTTCTGAAAATAACATAGCCAAAGAAAGCTCATCCCTACAAAATCATATAGTTTGGCTATGCTTCATCTTCGTGACACAAAAATTCTCTCATCATGCACAACCCCGATGACAAGCCAAGCAATTGTTTCATACTTTAGTAATCTCAAACTTTTTTCAACATTCACGCAATACATGAGCATGAGCCATGGACATAGCACTATGGGTGGAATAGAATATAATGATGGGGTTGTGTGGAGAAGACAAAAAGGAGAAGGTCTCACATTGACAAGGCTAATCAACGGGCTATGGAGATGCCCATCAATTGATGTCAATGCGAGGAGTAGGGATTGCCATGCAACAGATGCACTAGAGCTATAAATGAATGAAAGATCATCAAAAGAAACTAAGTGGGTGTGCATCCAACTTGCTTGCTCACGAAGACCTAGGGCATTTGAGGAAGCCCATTTTTGGAATATACAAGCCAAGTTCTATAATTAAAATGCACTCTATATGAAAGTTTTTATTATATCCCTCTTGGATGCCCATCATATTAGGACTAAATTCATAACCAAAGCAAACTACCATGTTGTTTAGAGACTCTCAAAATAATATAAGTGAAGCATGAGAGTTCATCTATTTCTTCAAAATAGAACCACCGCCGTGCTCTAAAAAGATATAAGTGAAGCACTAGAGCAAACGACAAACTACTCCGAAAGATATAAGTCAAGATCAATGAGCAGTCGAATAATTATGCAACTATGTGAAGACTCTAACATTTAAGAATTTCAGATTTTGGTATTTTATTCAAACAACAAGCAAAACAAAATAAAATAAAATGACGCTCCAAGCAAAACACATGTCATGTGGTGAATAAATATGTAGCTCCAAGTAAAGTTACCGATGAACGAAGACGAAGGAGGGGATGCCATCCGGGGCATCCCCAATCTTAGGCTCTTGGTTGTCCTTGAATTTTACCTTGGGATGCCTTGGGCATCCCCAAGCTTAGGCTCTTGCCACTCCTTATTCCATAGTCCATCGATTCTTTACCCAAAACTTGAAAACTTCACAACACAAAACTTAACAAAAAACTCATACGCTCCGTTAGTATAAGAAAATAAATCACCACTTAGGTACTGTTGCAAACTCATTTTAAATTCATATTTGTCGGTGTACAAAAGTAGGGGCTCTCCTTTTGCACCCCTTTACTTGTGCATGGGCAGTCAGAGGTGCGCCCACGGCCACACTAAGCAGGGCAGAGGGGGGAAGCCGGAGCACAAGACGACCAAAGCAATGCCAACACCAGAGATGCAAAGAGAGCAAGAGGGCGAGGTGGACTCCCCCAGCAAGGCCCTTGCCGGGGTGGCTTCCGCACCCTCGGCAAGATCCTTGCCGGGGCAACTTGCCTGACGCCAGCAGAGCGCGCCACCCTTGAGCCCGAGGGGTTCCAACACCATCAATCATATTGGAACCATGGCTCGGGAGGCACCTCTGTGGTGGCATGCAGATCTTTGTAGAGATCATAGATACACAAGATCAGATGATAACCAAAAGACGACGATCCTTGGCAAGATCCTTGCCAAGGAAATCCACGAGACCCCCGGCAAGATCCTTGCCGGGGACGACCGCGGTGCCGCAGCGAGACCCTTGTCGGGCCCTCGGCAAGACCCTTGCCGAGGATGCCTGCAGGGCCGCAGCCAGGCCCGTATCTACCAAGACTCCACCGCCGCTCCCATACAGCTGCCAGCTCGACCAGCTCAGCAGGCATCTGTGTGGCAGCGCGTGGCCTCTACACCAACTCAGCAAGCACATGCATGGTGGCATGCAGATCTTCGTGAAGGCTCCACCACCGCGCCATCCCAGCAGCCAGCCAACGTGGCGCTACAACGCCTCGTCAGCTTGGACACGCGTCGGAGCCAAGCGAGGCGACGACAGTTGGGACGAGCTTCTTTGCCGTCCCCAATAAAGCAAGGGGGCACTTTGGCAGCGCAATAAATGCGTTTGTCCGACGATACCAGGGGGTAGACTCAGCCCCTGTAAACCTCTCCACCTCCTGTGTGCCACTATGGTGACCCCTTTTGTCTATAAAAGGAGGCCCGATGCGTACTGGAGGGGGATTCTGATCTTTTGGACTAGAGAGGCACCGCAGCTAGTTCAAGAACACAAGAAAACCTAAATATACATCAAAGCAGGACTAGGGTTTTATGCGTCTCTGCGGCCCGAACCTGGGTAACCAATTTGTGTGCTGACCGCGAGACCCGCTCTTTGCACAACCTCGCGCCCGCCAACCATAGAAGGGATCCCAGTGACCCCATAGGTGTCGCTTCCCACCGACATCTCTGGCGCGCCGGGTAGGGGGTGTGCAGTTGTGAAAATCCGGTCTAGTTGAAGCAACGGCTTCATCGTGGTCGTCATTTCAAGCAGGAAGATGACCGAACAAATGGCGTCCTCGGTGGAAGCGGTGAACGCTCACGCAGCGGCAGAAAAGCTAAGTCATGCGAAACTTTAAGTAATCCCTTTTTATATATAAGGTTATCGTCCTCGACGATCTTGCCCTGTGTATGGAAAACCTGCACACAATGGGTCCCTACCACTATTGGCAACGCCGTCATTTCTGTTTCGAGTCCGCTCAGCAGTTCAAGCGGCCGCGTCGAGAACGGCAGGGTGACCTTCTGCAGTTGGCAACGCTCTCGTTCTATCTCGAGTACGCTCGAGCGACCGCATCAAGAGCAGTGAGGTGGTTTGCCCGGCAGCATGCATACCCTGCAGGCCATTGAGGATCCGTCCTCAAGGCGTCGCCTGGGTTTTCGTGCCAGCAAGCCTACCGATTAACGTAGGGTGGACATACAAAGGGAGATCAAACGGGAAAATAACATGCATCGTTTCGAAAGTACTACAGGGTTATATTACATCATTTGTTGCAGCGGTCTAACTAAAGATAAAAATTGTCTTGGTCATGAACCTGTAGCGGCGATAAGAAACGGGGTGCCTAGTCCCTACGCTGGCCTTGTACCCTCCGAACTCCGTCGATGCGGCTAATGACGGGCTTGATGCGCTCCTCGAGTGGCGCGGGGTCCACGTTGTCCGGCAAGCTATGCAGCGAAGCTTCGAAGTCAAGGTCAGGGTTCCAGCACGCCATCTTGGTGAGGACCTTGGTCATGGCACCTCGGCAAAGCCTCCGGGCCAGAGAGGCCACCCTGTTGGAGCGAAGCCGCTCCAGGGCCCCGAGAACACCCTTGAAGAACAGAGTCAGCCTGGCATTAGGACTCACATTCGGCTCTGGGACGTACCTCACGTTGGACATCCCCATGATAGCCAGCTGCGTGGTGATCCTACCGGCGACATCGGCGAGGCGGCTGACCCAAAGCTTCTCTCCCGCCACAAAATTAACGTGGCTGGCGGCATCGTTCTTCCGCAGCTACCTCTCCTCCTCCAAATTCTTGGTCAGGGTCTCCTCCCGGGCCCTGACCTCAAAGAGCGTCCCCTCAAGGCCCTCCAGCTTCAGCTTCAGGTCCTTGATGGACTCGTTGGCCGCGGAGAGCAGCTCGACTTTATCGAGGATTGTGACCTGTGCGTCAGCCAAGGCACCCTTGGCCGCGTCCCTCTCCCTCGTCAGCTCCAGGACCTGCTTCTTCAGCTCGTCCCGCTCCACCTCCAGCTCGTTCACCTTGATGGCATGGGCCTGGGCCTGAGCATTGAGGGCCTCCTCGTGCCTCTGCTCTAGCTCCCGGGTCCGCTGCACGACAAGATCCTTGACCTCCTCGTCCTTGCCGTGGAGCGTCACGGCGAGTTTCTCCTCGCGAGCGGCAAGGTCCTCCTCCTGGGAGTTCAGCTCGACCTGGTGCTGACGCCGAGCGGCCTCCTCCTCGGCGGCATGTCGCCTCGCCGCCTCCTGGGCCTTCTCGACATCGGACTGCTTCATGACAAGCTCCAGCTTGCGGTCGGCCAGCTGGTCCTAGGCGACCTTAAACTCCTCACAGGCCTGGCGGAACCAAGCCTGTGCCTCGGCGACGCGCCCTTCGAGGTCCGCCTCCGCCTTGTCCACCGCTGCCATCCTAGACTTGGCCTTGTCCAGGCGGGCACGGTGAAGAGCCTGAAGCTTGTGGAAGCTGGCGCTCACGCTCTGGAGGAGCCGCTCTTCCTGTGAACCGCCGCCACCGACGCTCGGTCCGTCAACGACCTCGAGCCCGGCGGCGGCAAGCACCTTGTCGTCGAACACCTCCCCCTTGGCGGGCGCCCTGGTGCTCGCCGTCCATGGGAGGTGGACAAACAAGTCGTCGCCCACCTTCAGATATTTGCCCGAGCCAGAGGCGGCGGGGTAGGAAGGCTGGTCGTCGACCACCTCCTCCTCGGCAGCGGCCTTGCTGGCCTCCCCGGCAGGCCCCTTGCCAGCCTCCTCAGCAGCGGCCTCGCCGGCCTCTCCAGCAGGCCACTCAGCGACGTCCTTAGCAACGTCCTTGGCGCCCTCCTCAGCGGCGATCTCGTCGGCCTCGGCCGCGGCCTCTCTGGCGACCTCTCCGATGACGGTGTTCACGTCCTCCCGGTCCGCCGAGGAAGGATCTAGGTACCGAGAAGGAGAGTGAGGCGAAGTCAAGATCAAAATTTGAAAGAAGAAAAACGAGCGGGAATGGGAGGCGAACAACTCACCTGTGCCAAGCTGGGATGAAGTGGCCCCCTCCCCACCGACATTTGGTGTCGGGATGGAGCCATCGGCGCCCAGGTTCACCTCCTGCTCCTCCATGCGCATGGGCTCGATGCTTGGCGCCCTTGCCGGGGACACCCCTCGGGGCGGCATGGTTGATGGGGGCGGTGTGTTGGAGATGGCCCTTAGTAGCCCCTCCTGCAACCATGGCAAGGTCAGCACCAAGAACTCGTGCCCCAGCGCACGTCAATAGGGAGCGAGTGATGAACGCACGCTGGGGGTTGCGTCGGGGGCTGCTGTCCGGGCTGCTCTTGCTACGTCTTGAGCACTGGGTTGGTTTTCCCTTGAAGAGGAAAGGGTGATGTAGCAAAGTAGCATGAGTATTTCCCTCAGTTTTTGAGAACCAAGGTATCAATCCAGTAGGAGGCCACACGCAAGTCCCTCGTACCTACACAAACAAATAAGAACCTCGCAACCAACGCGATAAAGGGGTTGTCAATCCCTTCACGGTAACTTACGAGAGTGAAATCTGATAGAGATGATAAGATAATATTTTTGGTATTTTTATGAGAAAGATTTAAAGTAAACATTGCAAAAAAAAATAGATTGGAAACTTATATGATAAAAGATAGACCCTGGGGCCATAGGTTTCACTAGTGGCTTCTCTCAAGATAGCATAAGTATTACGGTGGGTGAACAAATTACTGTCGAGCAATTGATAGAAAAGCGAATAATTATGAGAATATCTAGGCATGATCATGTATATAGGCATCACGTCTATGACAAGTAGACCGACTCCTGCCTGCATCTACTACTATTACTCCACACATCGACCGCTATCCAGCATGCATCTAGAGTATTAAGTTCATAAGAAAAGAGTAACGCATTAGGTAAGATGACATGATGTAGAGGGATAAACTCAAGCAATATGATATAAACCCCATATTTTTATCCTCGATGGCAACAATACAATACGTGTCGTTTCCCTTTCTGTCACTGGGATCGAGCACCGCAAGATAGAAGCCAAAGCTAAGCACTTCTCCCACTACAAGAAAGATCAATCTAGTAGGCCAAACCAAACTGATAATTCGAAGAGACTTGCAAAGATAACCAATCATACATCAAATATTTCAGAGAAGAATCAAATATTGTTCATAGATAGACTTGATGATAAACCCACAATTCATCGGATCTCGACAAACACATCGCAAAAAGAGTTACATCGAATAGATCTCCAAGAAGATCGAGGAGAACTTTGTATTGAGATCCAAAGAGAGAGAAGAAGCCATCTAGCTAATAACTATGGACCCGAAGGTCTGAAGTAAACTACTCACACATCATCGGAGGGGCCATGGAGTTGATTTAGAGGCCCTCCATGATCGATGCCCCCTCCGGCAGAGCTCCGGAAAAGGCCCCAAGATGGGATCTCTTGGGTACAGAAGGTTGCGGCAGTGGAAATAGGGTTTCGTGGTGCTCCTAGATGTTTTCAGGGTATATGAGTATATATAAGAGGAAGAAGTAGGTTGGTTGAGCCATGAGGGGCCCATGAGGGGGAGGGCGCGCCCATGGGGGTAGGCTCGTCCCCCTGCCTCGTGGCCTCCTCGGTTGTTTCTTGAAGTCCACTCCAAGTCCTTTGGATCACGTTTGTTCCAAAAATCACGTTCCCGAAGGTTTAAGTCCGTTTGGACTCCGTTTGATATTCCTTTTCTGCGAAACACTGAAATAGGCAAAAAGACAACAATTTGCACTGGGCCTTGGGTTAATAGGTTAGTCCCAAAAATAATATAAAAGTGTATAATAAAGACATTAAACATCCAAAACAAAATATATAATACACTACAAAAAATACAATTCCGTGATGATACGTGTTTGTCACAGTAGGTCGTGTTTTTTGTCATGCATGTACATCCATGACAAATTTATGACAGAATCAAGATAGTCATACATGTGCTGTCGTAGAAGTGTTCCATGACATTACCAAAATTATCATCACGGAAGTGTCCACTTCCATGACGATAAATAGCGCGTCACAGAAGTGCTTTCGTCAAGGGTGACCGACACGTGGCATCCACCATAACGGAACACCGTTAAGCTATCGGGTCGGGTTTTGGATCCGATAACCCGTTAACAGCCCCGACCAATGGGAAATTTCCACGTGTAAAATTCTTATTGGCCGGACGAAACACGTGTTAGCTCCTCAGTGGGTCAGATAGGCGCCTATGATACGTCGACACGTGGCACGGCCCAACAGAGGCCCATTCCTGTGAAAAGGCCGGCCTGTTTGACTTGGTCAAAAGGTGGCGGGCCGGCCCATGTAAAGCCTGTTAACGGCATGTTCGCATATAGCCCATTTACAGCCCGCTAACCCAAGGCCAGTTACGCCTTATCCGAATTAGACCCAGTAGCATCATCTGGGCCATCCAATATGATTCCAGCCTATTTTCAATTCTGGCCCATGTATGGCCCATGACGTCTTTCGGCCCATATGAGGCCCTATGTAACTCTTGGCCTATTAACATCCCATGGTGAAACTGGCCCGTAATGAACAGTGTATCACTTTACACCCATTAACGGCCCATGGTGAAACTGGCCCGTAATGAACAGTGTATCACTTTATACCCATTAACGGCCCGTTATTCCGTTGGGCCGCTTCCAACCCATGTTATCTTTCGGCCTTCTCAGAGCCCATTTATTCTTGGGCTCATTTCCAGCATTCATTTACTTACGGCCCGTTACTGTCATTTTCTGCTTGTGGGCCAAATTCAGCCCGTGGTTACAGTCATCCCGTTTGTGGTCCGTTAATATGTTGGGCCGTTTTCATAGCGTCATCAAATACGGCCTATTAACGATGGCCCGTTACGGTCGGCCCATAAACGGACGATTCCAACTCTAGCCCGTTTATGGCCATAATGCGGCATGTTATTGGCCCATGTTTGGCCAATCGATCATACGGCCCATATAAGGCCCATTGATGATACGGCCCGTAGAAGGCCCATTGTTTCTACGGCCCGTAGAAGGCCTACTGTTTCTACGGCCCATAGAAGGCCCACTGTTTCTACGGCCCGTAGGAGGCCCAGTGTCACTACAGTAAATATTAGACCATGGTTATGGTGGCCTATTTTAAAAAATAGGTTATTGCAGCCACTAGTTAACCGCGGAAAAAGAACTGCAATGACTACAAGCAAACAAATAAACAAGACAACAAGGAAATAAGTAAGCAAGCAACTAACGCTAGGCTATCATGGCTATTACACATATTACATCCACTGGGCATCAAAGTTCGCCACCAGTGCAAATATAGGGAACAAAGCAGCATATCATATACACTGGCCATCAAAATTGGCCACCAGTGCAAATAAACGCAGCAGCAAAACAAGAGCATAACTGAAACAACTTCATAAGAGCTCAAGAAACGTTATCCTGGGTATCCACCATGCTGGCAATAAGCTTAGCAAGATGATTAGCTTTGTCATGTTTGGTGCTAAAATCCTCCAACGCTTGCTGTTGCACCAGAAAGTATGCATCGAAATGCTCCAGGGACTTCCGCAGTCCTTCCGCTTCTTGTCGCAGCATAGCTGATCAATGTCTTTCAGCTTGTAGTTGAGACTCAAGAAACCGAACTGATTCAGACAGTGAGTTTGAATAGCTTGTGCAAGCGGTAGTGGCCAGTAACTCCAACACTAAACAAAAACAGGATGTGTCACTATCCTGAACCTTATCTGCATTACTTCCTTTACCTTTGCTTAATAAGGCACTCTTCCCCAATATTTTGTCAGCATTCTAAAAGAAGAAACAAGCAGACACATAACAAGTTTAGCATGTACTAGTATATGAAACTCATTTCGGTGAACCAGTTCATTAGTAAGGTGGACAGGATTAAACTACCAAGTCTTCTATTGCCAAGTACTAGTACATAATAAAAGCATCAAACAAACATATATCCATGTCCTATGGTAGCAATGGAATCTTTAAATTAGAACATTTGTTCTTCAGGTTTAGGCACTTGTTCTACATGAACAGAGTATAGTAAGACGCAAGAATATAATACTTAAAAATAGAAAATGAGCTCATAGGCCTAACCACATTCTTGGTTCGGGACCAGTACAGAACAAGGCGTTCCCAGTCATCGTCCAGTAAATGTGTCTCAGGAGAACGTAAGGGAATTTGATGAGTTTCTTTGCCGGTGAAGTACGTTTTCTTCAGGTAATTCTAATACTGCCACCAAGCATTCTTGAAGATAGCAGAGGTATTAGCACAGGTTACCTCATCCTGAGTTTCCAAATCGGTCCTTCTCTATAGAGAAAAATGGGAAAATTTGATGTATTATAACCATCATGGAGGTAGGATGTATGGGACGAAGCAAAGTAATTGCCATGAATAACATTACTTACACATAACTCCTGGACAAACACCTGCAACTGGCATTTTCCTTCATCTTCAGTATAATATTTCGAAGATGGGAAGATACGCACATACGATTTAAGAACATCAAATGCGATAGATGCTAAACTACGACTAGCTGGTTGTGCTTCCTCCACAGGAATAGGCGTACTAACTGGTGGAGTTGGGGTTCACCGTGATACTACTGGCCCTTTGGGCACTGGAGCTGCCTTACTAACTGCTCTTTTTGGGGAGCTCTGTGGTGGAGATGGTGCTGTGTCAACAGGAACTAGGTTACTATCGGCTGGGGTTGGGGTTAGATTGGGTGAAGCTGGTTCTCTGTCCATCGTAGTAGGGGTACAATCTGCGAGAGTTTGGGTTATGTGTGGTAAGGCTGGTTCTTGTGCATGTACAACCGGGGTGCTATCTCCACCAAGAGGTAGCATTGTTTTGTTTGAAGACCGTGTTTTTAGTCCGCTAGATACTGGCATCACCCGCTCCAATTCAAATGGCTGATCAACAAGAAACATAGTTGAATGTACAGACATTGTATGAGAGACAGATGCAATAGATAGTGTGGAAAAAAGAGGGCATGAAATAGTTGACATGTATATTGTTTAACTAAAACGGATAGCATGACATAATTTCACATATATGATGTCTATCTAAACTGGATAGCATAGCATAATATAATTCAAAGATATGATGAATAACTAAACAGGATCGCATGACATAATTCACCTATGTGATTTATATGCTAAACAGAGGGCATTCGATATGATGTCTGAACTAAGAACATGGTGTTGAATATTGTGTATATGATGTCTAAACTATGCAATGCAAGACACCGTATGCATGATATGAGCAGTATAACCGTGCCAAGTTAGAGCATACACCTCAGTGGGGGAATAGGACTGGTCTTCTGTCTCTGAAGCCATCTCTGAGGAGCTATCGGGACCCAACAAGAGATCTGCTTCAACAGGTAGCACTGTCTGCTCTGAAGGCCTTGTTTTCGCTCCAGATTTTTCCATCTCCCACCCAAATGGCTGATTCACAGGAAGAGTAGTTTAATGCACAAACATTGTCGACAAATGGAAATGTAATGAAGAAAAGGATGGGAAAGATATCATTCAAATATATGATGCCTGGTTAAACAGGATGGCATTGCACATTTCACATATATTATGGCTGGCTAAAAGACATGAGACTACATAATTCCCATATATGATATAGAAACTAAACAGGTGGCATTACAGAACATGTCTAAACTAAGCAAATGACATATATGATGTCAAAAGTAGGCACTTCAAGGCAACATATGCATGATATGACTAACGTCATCATGCCAAGGTAGAGCAAACACCTTGGGGGTAAATAGGAGTGGTCAGCGGCGTCCGAATCCGCCTCAGAACAGATATCTTCCTATGGATTACAATCTGGAGAGGGGTGGGGAGGGTTTGCCATTGAACCCACCATGGAGCGATGTCTACATGACATTGTATTGCCGCGCAAAACTCTTCTATTTTTCTCTAAATGTTCAGCATGATTGTGTACAATATCTGACATGCATACGAAAAAAATATGGTGAGATTATGTAAGGAGAGCATGCAGAAATTTAGAGTGATGGTAACAACCAGTGGATCGATGTTTTTCCGTTGAACCAAAATAGCCCTAATGGATCGACGTGAATGTATAGTAAATAAGTGGTGCAACAAGTGTACAACCTCTTTGACGTAGCCGTGTCGACCTCAGCATCATTGGGTTAGTCGCTGAAGCAGTTGAGGCAGAGGTGGCTGTCAGAGGTGTGGAGGAAGATCTGAGGAATCTGTAGATGGGGTCCAGGGCACTGCTCTATTGTGATGGATCGTTCTGACGTTGGAGCAGCTCGGTGAGCCGTAAGACGTCAAGGCTGAAGCAGCACAAGACAGACATCGTCAATCTCAAGTGGGATTCTAATAGCATCTCCAATAGATGATGTAAAATGGATGTAAAATTAACATCACCAAAAACCACCTGACTACAACAGATGAGGTAAAAACTGTTGACTATGAACTTAACTGTCGAAACTGAAATTTACTGTGGAATCTGAATGCTACTGTCGAAACTGAACGCAATGGTAGCAGAGAGGCACTTGACATGTAGTTTAGGGAGGGTCTGCAGTTCATCTTCAACCTGCACCCCCCCTGAGGCGCCAGCCACCACCGGCCGAACCGCCGGCCCCAGCACCGCCTCGCCGCCCCGAAACAACTCACCACCGCCGCCTCGGCCAGCCCTCTAGGCCCCCCGCCCCCACCCTGAACCCTAAGATAGATAGTGGGGTACCTCTCCGGCGAGCCCCCGTCCCTGCTGCGGGTGGTTCTTCCTTAACTCCGGCGAGCCCCCCAACCCCTGAAAATCGACTGACCCAAAAGTTGATTCAGTCGACTGAAGTGTGGCTTAATCGGAGCAGAGCAGCAGCACGAGCGAGGGGGAGAGCAGCAGCAGCAGCTGGGCGAGCGAGCGCTCGAGCGAGAGCTGGAGCAGCAGCAGCAGATCCGGCTGGTATGGATGCCACCGCTGAAGGGGCCTCGCACTGGGGGAGAGCCGCCGTGGAGATGTCGCCCGCGGCGCCGGCTTCAAGGTAGCCGCTCCATGGGGGTGCAGGATGGAGCACCGTCGGCGCCGGGAGGTCGAGTTAAGGAGAAGGTGCGATGCGATGAGTGTACAACCTCTTTGGTGGCGCCAAGTAGGCCTCGGCTTCGTCCGAGGAGTCGGTGAGGATGTTGCGGTTCCGGTGGAGCAGGTTAAGGTGGCGCTATGGGGATGGAGCAGCCGCGATAGACGAGGCGATCGTCAGAGCAGCTCCTTGGAGGTGGAGGACGGGGCGGCTGAACCGGCGGGACGGCGAGATGGACGAGGATCCTCATCCGGGGAGGTGGACGAGGGACGTCGAGCTGTTGTGATGGACGATGTCGTCGGGGAAGAGGCTCCGGCTGGGCAGCGGTGATGTGGCGGACGGAGGAGGGTGGGGTTTCGCGGCTGGAGCGGAGAGGTTATGGCGCCCTGGGATTTCGAATGGCGAAAGGGGGGCGATGGGAGGGGGTGAAGCATGACTTAGGAACGCGCTTGTCCAAAATGTAGGGTGTGTTACAAAAGTACCCCCCACCGATTTGAACTAGCGGCCCTTTCGGCTCAGGGTTAGAAGGGGGATTTCGTGTGTCGGGATTTGGCAGCTGGAGGGAGTTTCCATGCGCGTTGTAATTTCGGGATAGCAAGGCGCGGGTTGTGAAGGCGTCAGTTTTGGGAGCACGATATCTGAATTTTTGGGATATAACAAGACGCGGGTTGAATTTTAGGGACAAGCCTAACGTGTAGTAATATTGTACTTGTACGTACCAAATCAATTCGCACTTCCCTCAACCAAAAAGAAAATGAAAAAAATAAAACTATTCACACCATACAAAGAGAGAGTCTTCCCCTGTTTTACTATACAAATGCTATTCAAAGCTACTCCCTCCTTCCATCTATATAGGGCCTAATGCATTTTTCGATGCTAACTTTGACCAAATATTAGAGCAATGATATATGACATGCAACTTACACAAAGCACACCGTTAATTTCATCTGTGAAAGGTTCTTTCAATGATATAATTTTCACATTGTGCATGTCATGTACTATTAATCTTGTCAATAGTCAAAGGCGGTCTTAAAAATCTCATTACGTCCTATATAGATGGAAGGAGGGAGTATGAATCCATGTTATGTCCGATTAAATTTTTTCGCTTGCTGTATAATGCATGTAACCTACTCATACCAACATTTTAGTGCATTCCAAATATCTATACTACCGCTGCAATTCAAACTATATTTGAATTCATTTCTCTATTTCAATAAGAATCTACAATCATGATTGTTGCCAACTTCAACCATCATAGTTTCCTTGCTATCCGCCAGATATAAATTAGACGGTCTATAATGCAGGATGGCAGGCACACCATCATCAACAACTCCATTTTTTATAAGAGTAGAGATAAAATATATTAAATGTAGTATACCATGTTCATAACCACACCATGTGTATCACCGTTATATATATTCACACATCCGTTGGTTTGAAACACTATGATAAATTCTTCAAATATCCGAATTCGCTTTTTATAATGAAGTATATATGATCTCTATTCGTCTTTTACACCCACACAACCCTCTTATCTTTGTAGCTAGCGCTAACTTTCTCTTGTGCATGCACACGCCCGCATCCCTCTCACCCTCCCTCAGCATTCTCTAGCTCCATCGCGCAAATTTGTCTTTTCACTTTAGGTCGTTCACCCACGGTGTGTATAGGCCCCCAGCTCCTTCTTTACGGCACACATCGATCAATATGCCTCTCTAGCCAGGTGTGCCTAGCACAAACACAAGCTTCCCCTCTTCTCTTGTCACCGTCCATGCCTCACTCCCACCACTCTTTTCATCGTTCTCGTACTCGCACACTCCTCCCCCTCGATATAGTATGCCTCTCGTACCTCCTCCTACATGCATCCCTCTCTCTCTATCCTTCTCCTCGTGCCTCATTTGCTTCTAACACACACATGCATGTATACCGATCGATCTCCCAACATATACCTAGATCGACTTTAACTACCCCCCCCCGATCGATCGACGTACCTCACAAGTTATGTCTCTCCTTTCTCTTACAAAGGGCGATTGATCTTCCTATGTAGTTACGTCTGCTTACCACAGCCACATCGTCCCCCCTCATCATTCGTGCATGCGTCCTGGCCCGTCTCTCACACGCACGTGCACAGACAACAAGCAGCCATCTCCTCTCTTATTGATATTGCGGGCGTGCCCTCCGTTTGTCTAGCAAGCATATCCCACCATTTGTTAGAAGCAACTCCACTACCACCCCCTCCAACACTCTAGCTCTGTCTCTCTCCCAACCTTATTCATCTCCTTCACATATGCATGGATGCCGATCGATCTCCCTTAATACATGAGGCAGATCGATCTCCTTAATACATGAGGTAGGCCTCTCTCCTCCTCCACACATATACCAGCCATTGTACCTCTATAGTTAATTGGGCCTCCCTCTTCCCCCACCACAAACCGATAGTCGAGCGCTATAGGTAGGTATCCATGCCACAGAGACAAACTGCACAAGTCCCATCTCACGTTCCAGTAGGCCAGCCACTCTATATCTTTGACGTCGGCACACACAAATTCGATGGCACTCTTTATCGATCGCGCACACGCACACACACACATCATCCCTCTCTTTGATTATATGGACACCTCAAGCCGATGATACCTCCACTCTCTTCTCGTGGATCGCCCCCTCTATATATATGTTATATCCAAGACTCTATTTCACACACATTGCATATGTTAAATTTTTTGATTGACCCCCCCCCCCCACAAAAAAAACTCTCAAGAACCCACACACTATATCTCTCTAGGTTTGTATCTCTCTCACACAACCCCACGTAGGTGGTTTACATATACAAGAAGAGAATAGGTGCACCGTGCACGTACTCACGCTTCGTGCCCAGCCACACCCGCGCGGGTACACGGTGGAGCTCATTTCTCCGCAGAAGTTGAATTTGTTTTTGAAACATCAAGTAGCCAGAGACTTGAAAACTTATTTGACCATTAGTGACTTGTCAGGGTGGTGGATTTTAGTTTGTACGATAATGCTGCATCCACCTAAAGTAATGAAAGTTCTTACGTAAACTTCCTAGTAATTCCCTCTTCATAGGTGCAGCATTACTCCTAACATTTGTAATATCAGTTTGAAACTTGTAATATTGTCGTGTCCTATTCATGCGTTTTCAAAATCCTGCAAATCAAACAGGTCCTGAGTTGGTGATGATGTTGTACCTCCCATCTTTCACCAATAGCCGTCAGATCTAGATCTGACGCATACAAACCAAGCTTCTCCATTTTTGCAAAAAGTTGACCGCACTTGTTCCCTATTTACAAACAACTCCTTGTCTCTCACAATCAGCCTCATCTCCTCCCCACCACATCTAGGAGTAGAAGGCCGTGGAAAAATCTGGCACGATGGCTGCTGCCGGAGCCGTCCACCCCCAATCTTGGTGTTCCGTGCAATGCACGGGCATCTACGCACAGGAAATTATGTTGAACGGGGCTAGTTGTAAGCAGGCTAGCTCTGCAGCCATGATGATAGTGACTGCAGACGGTGAGGCTGACTATGGTATGCCGAACACGGCGCCTATACTCAGGTGTCATCTCCGGCGCAGGGTCTTGTCACTTCACTGTGAGGAGCAGCACATAATAATTTGACCAACGTATACTACAGTGCTAGTACTCCTACTACTACTCCTACATTGGTAGTACTACTACTAGTACTAGTAGCACCACCGTCTGGATTTAGGAGTACTACCACGTCCATCTGGATTTTAGTATTTGACTAGCAATATCTAGTAATGCATGTCACCAAAAATGTACTACTCCCTCTGTAAATAAATACATGGTGTTTTATTCCTATCGGTGAGAGAACTTAATGTTTTTTTGCTACTCCTAACTAGAGTACTAATAGGATTACATGCAACGAACTAAACACTACATGTCATGTTTGGTAGTCTCAAGTCATTGAAAGCATGCACGACCCACATCTCTCATTGGTTGATACGTCACAAAATAAGAAACAAGGAGGGAGTTAATGCACCGTGCCTAAGTATTTTGGGGTTATTTGGTTTTCGTAAGGCGACTTACACAACATTTTTGTTTACATGCATTAACATTTTATTAGTTAAATCAAAGGTCAAAACTTGGCGCAAAATGCAAAGGGGACCAATAAACCAGTAAACATCAAACTTCTCTCGTTTGGCCCCAACTAGAGGTCCGGTGAGATGACTATACTGCACCGGCACGGAGGGGGACGCAGCTTCATTGACTTACGGCAACTGCCTTTGGGTGAATGACACGTGGCCCAGGGGGTGGCTGGCCCACCTATCATATAGCCAAAGGCAGGTGCAGTAGAGGGCCAAGGAGTAGTATGAAATCCTACGCACCTACGCACGCTAACCAAGGGCTGAGTGATCACTCGAATCGCAAGATCAGTTGACTAGAAGCTATGCTAGACCCATGGAGGCGATGAGCGCGAGCATCAGCCGGCTGTGCCAGACGGTCCACGACGCCGGCCTGCGGCCCGGCATCGAGGAACGTCTCCAGGTAGTATTGCTTGAGGCCGCCAGGGCGAGGGGCCGCTTGGATGAAAGCTTTGTCCCCTTGTTTGACGAGGTCCTCGTCGGTTTCCTCGACAAGTTCACCGTCATCAAGAAGCTTGCGGACGACTTTGACGTAAGCCTCCAGCCGACGCGCCCAGTCTCTGCGATGCCCGCCACCCTCAACGGCCACTATGGTAACAACCTCTTGGACACACTGGTGGCCCTGCGACTGCCCGCGCTGTCGCGCCGAAGAATGTCCACCTCGAGGTCGCGCTCGCCGCGCAGCACCTGGTGCAGCAAGACACCATAGACATAATCACCCACGTCTACGCGCAAATCACCCACAAGGACTACTACATGCAAGAGGAGGACGATAGGACGCTGGCCTTCTTGGAGCGCAGGGCAACCTTGGACGGCACTGTTCAGAAGCACGTTGAGCTCGCCACCAACGCCGCTGCTCCTCACACGTCGGTTGGTGACCCGGCGCACTAGGGCGTGAGGATGTCATTGAACGTTGATGGATCCGTATGTATTTTTCTCTTTTCGTCA
This sequence comes from Triticum urartu, assembly GCF_056163025.1. Taxonomy (NCBI): domain Eukaryota; kingdom Viridiplantae; phylum Streptophyta; class Magnoliopsida; order Poales; family Poaceae; genus Triticum; species Triticum urartu. The sequence continues at coordinate 571,115,590 of NC_141875.1, read as the reverse complement.
AATCCATGTAGTAGTATATGATACTACAGTAATTATCTTACCTTTCGCATCAACTTCATAATTTTCGTACGTACTCCATGCATGTACGGTGCCAGAACCAAACTTCTCATTACTCTAGGCAAAATCGTTATTTTCTATATATCGGTCGCGCCATGGAGCAGAACCAAATTTTACAAGTTACGAGTTCAAAAGGAAAAGCCTGCCGTGTTCGCGTCGCACCCCCACACAGTTGGTCCGGCACGCCGCTCAAGCGGGAATGCGTGCGGTGTTGCATTTTCACTTACAAGTGGGACCGTAGTTGAGCAAACTGACTATCGGCAAACCCCCACCCCGCCCACCGCGTGATGGCTGAGAAAACAGGAGGGAGAAGAGGTGGCTGTAGCACGGACTCCAAGAAAATTGGTATCGGATGGGACTCGTATGGGTGGCGTGTGCCGTACTGCTAGACGTGAATGCTACTGAGTTATGGCCCATGCCACCCCACTATATCGAGCCTATATTGAGGTACGTAGAACAAATTTCCTACAGTCTGTGCTTAGCCCTCCTCTATCTCTCTTCTCAGCCAGCCAGCGGACACGCAGAGCCCATCGTCTGTTTGCTCACATGCGGCCCCACATGTCAGTGAAAACGCAAGAGGACCCACTGAACCTGCACATCTTTCACCTCGACGTGCTAGTGATGAAAAACAAATCCAATAAAGATCTTCGGTGGCTGGTTTTGGAGTTACTCAAGAGTAGTAAGATTCTATTTACAGTTTAACCCAAGATGCACATCTCGTGGCTTCAACTACCACTCTATTTTCTTTCATGACACGACCTGGATGCTGGATGTCCCACGTGTCGGCAAAAGGAGGAAGAACCCGACCAAATCTTCGGTTCTGCTCTCGGATGAGATTAGTGCACTTGTTGATACTCCTACTAGAATAGAGGATAGACATGAGGCTAGATGCGAGGAAGCAACGTCTACTTCTTTACACTCGAAGAAGAAAGAAGCACGCAAGATCGAGCCTCCGCAGATCAATAATGAATGCATCGAGAAGGCACTAATCCAACTTACAGGAGTAGTAAAATGTATTCTTGTGGTTCTTGTTTTCTTTGGTCTTGCTTTTCTAGTCAAAATTATCGTTGGAGTTCATGCAAAACGGAGGTTCGTTTGGGTCGTGCGTTGGAGTTGGCCTTACAAGTGGGACCGCAGTTAAGGAAACCGACTATCGGCAAACCCCCACCTAGCCCGCCGTGCGATGGCTGAAGTTAGAGAAACGATGAGGTTGAAGAGATTGCTCTAGCACGGACTCCAAGAAATAATATGGTGTCAAATGGATGTCGTGGTGGTGGCATGTGCCGTACTCCTGGACGTGAATGCTTGTTCTGGCCCATGCCACCCTACTACTCCTACTACTTACTCCTACTAGTATATAGTATACTAGTATCGAGGATTCGAGGTGTTGGTTACGTACAACGAACACATTAACATATGGCTACAGTAAAAACACCCGCCCGACGCACGAAGCATGTGAAGCTAGTACAAATTTAGAGAAGCGACTCGAAAGCCATTCATAAATTTAGTAAGTTTATCACAGGCTTATCATTTTATTACATACAACAGGTCATCAACCCACATCGACAATGAGGATACATTATAAATACTAAAGTTTTCACCACACAACAAATAACAAGCCATGAAATGAACTTCAACTCAACCATTCTGCGGCGTTGGAAACGCTTGCTTTGAACCACAAGTGATTCTCTGGGACGGGCCATCTGTTGTCGATCTGGAGACCAACGTAGGACCGATCATCCAGGCTAAAGCAGCCTACTATATCAGTACGAGGGTAGGGAACCACCCAAATGTCCGAGGTGTAGACACAGTTGCTTCTCATAAATGTGTCGACAGCAGTTGGATCGCCTTTCACCATCATCTGATATTTTTGTCCAAGGAAGAGCGAGTTTTCTCCAATACTATCAATTCTGTGCCAGGGAGAAGGAGTTGGCGCTAGCACACTAGTATCCATCCCGAATACCATGCAACGGGTGTTGGAATAGGTCCGGAGAGTGCGACCATGGGAGACACCTGCTTCCTTAGCAGTAACATCATCAGTGGGCTGTATACACACAAGAAGAGGTGATCCATCGGAATTAGTTGCCAGGCGCCACAAAGTATATCGGCGCTGCTCGTGATCATCACCATCGTCATCTCCCCCTTGGTTATAAAAATTTTCAAGTAGACCTTGGAAGCACAAGAAGAAGGTTAATTAGTAAAGGGAAACTTGCTAACCCGCATGCATGTGGATGAAACAATTATAATTACGGTGGAAGACAAACGTACTAAAACTACTAGGATGCCATGCAAAAATAGTGCCACGAGTGGTGGCAGCAAACACAAGGCCCTCGTATTTAATTGCATCACAGTACTCATCTGTGTATAGAAACTCATTTTTGAGCAATATCCATCGAGTCGAACCACGAAGGACGGCAACAAGCTTGTCGAAGATAAAAACAACTTGATAGTTGTTGTAATTCCAAGAGCGGTTGGGAACTCGACGAATTGCTATCTTCCGTAGAAGACAGTCACCATGATCGTATTTGAATGTGCGTACATTACCGGTGTGCTCAACCTCTGGGCAGTGTGCTGAGAGTTTTGGAAGTGGAACCCGGTGACGAGTGTACACATTCACAAGTTCCCACTCACAGTTGGACCCAATGTAAACAACCCAATCTCCTTTTGCGCCCGCCCAAGCCTTGCCCTCAAGCGATGGCATCTTAACATCATACGTATCATTATCAAGCGGCATCAACTGGCATAGGGCGAGGCCTCCGTCGTGCCGGCGCCAGTCATCAGGGTCACGGTGAAGAAGATAGGGGATATCAAACCGCTCCTTGACTCTTGGGTTCTTTGTAATGATGTTATTAGTTGAGTCGAGAATGGGCTTGAACAAACCTGCCATGCTAGCCGAGGTGATGACGTCGCACCGATCAATGAGTTCCTCCACCACGTCATCTTTTAGATCGGGGCAAGAATAATGGGGTCATTTTCGGCCTGTTCCCTCCATGGAGAAGACGATCGAACAATGGCAGCAGAAAGGGTGAAGGGATGAAGGAAAATGGAGGAGTGAGAGGAAGAGCGTGCGACAGCAGTTCCAAATCGAGAGGGAAAGGCGAAGAGTCGGTGGATGGTTGCGAGTTTGCCACGGTTCACGAAGAGGCACCCCGGCCTACACGTCCATTCGGAAATACTCCTACTACTCACCTCGTCTCATTGATATGTTGGAACGGGACCACATGTCAACAAAACATGGTGTGTAATTTCTCGTGCAAAATTAGATCTGGCCGCGTTGGCCTGAGGTGCCACATTAGTTATCGACCTTTATTTTTTTAATGGCGTGTCGATCAGTTTTGAAGCACAACTAAGTGGTACTATACGTGGAGAGGATGACAGCAGGGACCCGCCAAGGTCATGGAAGTACGCAAGCAAGTGCCTCCTTATTTCAAGCCAATAAAAAATGGCTCCTCCTAGTGGATTTCTGACATCTGGGCCCCATGCCATTGTCAACGTAGTCAATAAACGAGAGAATTGCACAACGAGCGGCTGACACCAGGGACCCAGCAGCTCGCCCAGTTATTTTTGTTTTGGGTTGAATTGATAAATGCCACTCCAAATCTGGTGTATCCGAGAAATGCCACAGCAATTTCCAAACTTTGAAAAATGCCATTTCATGCCATTTCTAGTGGCATTTTTTGAAGTCTGGAGTGGCGTTTTTCAAAGTTTGCAAACTGCAGTGGCGTTTTTCAAAGTTCGCAAAAATTGCAGTGGCATTTTTCAAAGTTTGGAAATTGCAGTGGCATTTTTATGAATCGTCATAATTGGAGTGGCATTTATCTAATTTGTTTTTGAGACGAAAGCAGAGTGTCAACTGGGCTGTGCGAGACACTCTGGCCTGTTTAGACAGCCTTTTCTTTTATGTTTACCACAGACCAGCCCAGTAGTTTTTTTTCTTTCTGAAAATGGCTAGCCCAGTTCTTTTGTGATTTGTCAAGTAAGTCACTTTATCAGGCCTGCTGGCTCCAAATCTTTCAAGACCAGGAGAGCTTCATTCGGCTGGTCGAGAAAATAGCCTATCAGTAATGAGAAATGAGTTGTACATTTTTAAAACACATCAAACCGGCAATTATTTTCAAATATCTTTTTTTCATTTCGAGATTTTAAATTGCATTGATTTTTATGCGTGGACAATTTATTGGATTTTATATTGATATACATTTATTTTTAAAATCAGTCTGAATGTGACTCGAAATTTCGGGATTAAAAAAAGTTCAGACCGCACCGACATATGCAAAATTTCGTATAATTTTTTAACCGTGGCCACAATATGGGCTGTAATGCTAACATAAAGAATATGGGCTCCAAAAAACCCGTAAGAATTAGCAAATGGGCTCTAAATTATTTGAAATAATGGCAGATGGGTTGTATGCTGTTTTCCACAGATTTGAGGCTTTCCACAGATGGCCTGTATACTGTTGGATGTCCATCAAACGGCCGTCGTGCTTCTTCAATCTCTGCTCTTCCTGCTCCAGCCGCTCAAACAAGCGCCGGCGGGACTGCCTGCTCCCTCCTCCCCGCGGCCGGCTGTGCTGGCGGGCAGGCCTCACCGCCCCACCGTACTCCCATCGCTGGCCTAACCATCCCTCTACTCACCCACACCTGCTGTTATTCTCCGGCGACGGCAGATGAACCAGTAAACCCTCATACAGTCGTACTCCCCTCCGCGTGGGAAACAAAAACAATGGCCGAGTCTTCCCTGCCTCCGTGTCATTCCCTTCCTAGGCCTCACCGTCGTCCACCGCCCTGGTGCTCTCGGCGTGGCGTGGTCAGCATGGTCAACGACCGACATGCATCTGAAGTGGACTGTACGTGGAGAGGCTGACAGCTGGGTCCACGGCCGCACGCAAGGAAATGCCTCCTTATTATGCGCAAAACAATGATTTCGTCCACCTGACATCTGGGACCCACCGAAATGGCCTCTGTATTACATGAAAAAAATGTTACCGCCGCTGACAGCTCGGACCCACCGGCTATATCTTCGCACGCAAGGAAGTGCCTCCTTATTACGCACAAAAAAATTAATACTCCCCCTGCTAGCTGGGACCTAGTATAGTGGGCCTACTAAGTTGACGGGGACGAAGGGCTTTGTCAACTTAGTCAATATGCACGATTCTAGCTCGACTGACCGTACGATGTCCATCCAACGGCCGTAGTGCTTCTTCAACCTCTGGTCTTCTTGCTCCAGCCGCCCAAAGCAGCGCCGGTCGTGTCGCCTGCTCCTGCCTCCCGTGGTCGGCTGTGCTGCCGTGGAGGCCTCACCGCCCCCATACTACTCCCACCGCTGGCCAGGCCATCCCTCCACTCCACTCACCCACACCCCCTATTATTCTGCGGCGACAGCAGCGCAGCCGAACCAGTGAACCCTCGTACTCCTCTCCGCGTGGGCATCCACTGTCGCGTCTTCCCCGGCTCCGTGTCGTCCCCTTCCTAGGCCTCGCCGTCGTCCACTGCCGTGGTGCTGTCGGCGCGGCATGGTCAATGTGGTCAACGACCGAATTCCATTGGAAGAATACTGTACGTGGAGAGGCTGACAGCTGGGTCCATGGCAGCCGCACGGAAGTGCCTCCTTATTACGCGGAAAATAATTATTCCTCCACCTCACAGCAGGGACCCACCGGACGCCCACCAGTATATCGCGAAAAAAACATTTGCCCCTGACTACTGGGACCCACCCGACGGGCCACCGTATTTCACAAAAAAACGTTCCCCCTGCTGTCAGCTCGGACCCACCAGAAGTGCCTCCTTATTACGCACAAAGAAATGAATACCCCCTGCTAGCTGGGACCCACCTTAGTGGCAGGCTGACTTGTGGGCCTACTAAGTTGATGGGGACGGAGGGCTTTGTCAACTTAGTCAATATGCACGATTCTAGCTCCAGTGACCGTACGATGTCCATCCAACGTCCGTAGTGCTTCGTCAACCTCTGGTCTTCTTGCTCCAGCCGCCCAAACCAGCGCCGGTCATGCCTCGTGCTCCTACCTCCCGTGGCCGGCTGCGCTGCGGCGGAGGCCTCACCACCCCCTACTACTCCCACCGCTGGCCAGGCCATCCCTCTACTCACCCACACCCCCTATTATTCTACGGCGACGGCTGCCTCACACCGCAGCGAACCAGTGAACCCTCGTACTCCTCTATGCGTGGGCATCCACTGCCGCGTCTTCCCCGGCTCCGCGTCGTCCCCTTCCTAGGCCTCACTGTCGTCCACCGCCCTGGTGCTCTCGGCGCGTTGTGGTCAACGTGGTCAAGGAATGGCTTCCATCGGACGTGGACTGTACGTGGAGAGGCTGACAGCTGGGTCCACGGCCGCAGCAAGGAAGTGCCTCCTTATTACGTGCAAAATAATTATTCCTCCACCTGACAGCAGGGACCCACCAGACGGGCCACCAGTATTTTGCGAAAAAAATTTGTTTCCCCCTGACTGCTGGGACCCACCGGATGGGCCACCATATTTCGCGAAAAAAACGTCCCCCCCCCCCCGCTGTCAGCTCGGACCCACCGGAAGTGCCTCCTTATTACGCACAAAAAAATGAATACTCCCCTAGCTAGCTGGGACCCACCTTGCTGGGAGGCTGACTTGTGGGCCTACTAAGTTGACGGGGACGAAGGGCTTTGTCAACTTAGTCAATATGAACGATTCTAGCTCCAGTGACCGTACGATGTCCATCCAACAGCCGTACTGCTTCTTCAACCTCTGGTCTTCTTGCTCCAGCCGCCCAAAGTAGCGCCGGTCATGCCACGTGGTCCTGCCTCCCGTGGCCAGCTGTGCTGCCGCAGAAGCCTCACCGCCCCCCTACTATTCCCACCGCTGGTGAGGCCCTGCGGCGACGGCAGCCTCACACCGCAGCCGAACTAGTGAACCCTCGTAGTCCTCTCTGCGCGGGCTTCCACTGCCCCGTCATCCCCTTCCTAGGCCTCGCCATTGTCCACCGCCGTGGTGCTCTCCGCGCGGCGTGGTCAACATGGTCAAGGAACGACTTCCATCGGAAGAGTACTGTACGTGGAGAGGTTGACAACTGGGTCCACGGCCACAGCCCAGTTTTTTTGTGATTTGCCAAGTAAGTCGCTTTGTCAGGCCTGTTGGCCTGCAAATCTTTCAAGACAAGGAGAGCATTCATTCGGCTGGCTAAGAAAATGGCCCATCAGTAATGAGAAATGGGTTGTACATTTTTAAAACACATCAAACCGGCAATTAGTTTCAAATATCTTTTTTTTCATTTCAAGATTTTAAATTACATTAATTTTTATGCGTGGAGAATTTGTTGGATTTTATATTGATGTACATTTATTTTTAAAATCAGTTTAACATACATCAAGACATACATCAAGTGGATCACGTGATATCCCATTGTCACCACAGATACACACATGCAAGACATACATCAAGTGTTCTCAAATCCTTAAAGACTCAATCCATTAAGATAACTTCGAAGGGAAAACTCAATCCATCACAAGAGAGTAGAGGGGGAGAAACATCATAAGATCCAACTATAATAGGAAAGCTCGCGATAAATCAAGATTGTGCTGAATCAAGAACACGAGAGAGAGAGAGAGATCAAACACATAGCTACTGGTACATACCCTCAGCCCCGAGGGTGAACTACTCCCTCCTTGTCATGGAGAGCCCCAGGATGATGAAGATGGCCACTAGAGAGGGATTCCCCCCTCCGACAGGGTGCCAGAACGGGTCTAGATTGGTTTTTGGTGGCTACAGAGGCTTGCGGCGGCGGAACTCCCTATCTAGGTCTCTTTCTGGAAGTTTGGGTATATATAAGAGGTGTTGGAGTCGGGAACAAGTCAAGGGGTCCCCAAGGCGGCCACGAGGTAGGGGGCATGCCCAGGGGGTAGGGCGCGCCTCCACCCTCGTGGGTGCCTTGGGACTCTTCTGTCCCATCTCCGGTACTCCGTGGGCTTCTTCTGGTCCAAAAATAATCTCCGTGAAATTTCAGGTCAATTGGACTCCGTTTGGTTTTCCTTTTCTGCGATAAAACAAGGAAAAAACAGAAACTGGCACTGGGCTCTAGGTTAATAGGTTAGTCCCAAAAATATATAAAATACCATATAAATGCATATAAAACATCCTAGATGGATAATATAATAGCATGGAACAGTCAAAAATTATAGATACGTTGGTGACGTATCAATCGTCACCTATGTTACCTTTGGAGCATCGCTCATGTGTTGTTGGTGAGGTTGCAACTTGATGGTACCAAGTGGGGGTGCATCTTCTTCCACCATGGCCATCGGTTTTCCCATTGGAGGTATGGAGTCGTCGAGGGTAGGCTCATCGTCATGTAGGAGACCTAGCACCATAGAAAACACACTCGGAGTAGAGGTTAAGTTGTTAGAGATCATAGTGGCCTCACTCACTAAGTGTTGTGGCTCACTCGCTCCCTCTTGGATATGCTCTCACTCGTATGGTTGGTGGAGTCACTCAAATGGCTCTCAACCTCACATAGGATGTCTGTCATGCTCTCATGTGTGGGGCTAGTGGTGGTCACACTCACCCTCTCGTAGGAAATGCTCTCAATGTCACATACGGTGGAGTCACTCCTGTCACTCATGTGGTGGTGGCTCTCCTCACATGGGAATTGGGGCATCTCGTCATATGTGGGTGTCGGAGAGATGTAGGTGCAAATGTCTCCATGCTCAACTCCTATCGCCGCCTTGGTTGAAGGGATAGTCCCATGCTCAACCTCCTCATCCAAAAAGCCTCCAAAGATGAATGCCGTAGGATGTAGCAAATCATCACTCTCCTCTGAGACCAAAGAGAGGGTCTCATGCGCGGTCTCGTAGCTTGACTCAGAGTAGGAGACATACTGGGGGCGCCGTCTTCATATTCTGGAAGAGGTTCATGCTTGTCACCGTGGTCGAAGGGGATGGCCCTTGCTCGACCATCTTGTCACCGTCTTTTTGTTGGAGGCCCATATGATGTGGCACTCATAGCACGTCTCCATGAACAAAGGGAATTTCCCATGCTCGGCCTTCTTCCTTGAGGGGCTTCCGAAGATGGAAGGGTCGCCCTCGCTCGTAATTGGTCGCCTTGTTGAAGATGTCGATGTAGGCGAACTAGTGGTATTTAGGCAAAGATGTCGTACATCCAAAGGCGAAGATGCCTTGATAACACTTGGCAAAGATGCCGAAGTGGTGGTGGTAGTTGTAGCTTCGTCTTGGTGGTGCTCGTCTCGCAGTCTTCTCTTGAGCTCATGAAGGTTGGACATAGCTTGATGTAGAGCTTGTTGGGACTTGTATGTTTGACCGCGTGGAGCATCTTCATGATGAGGGTGTCGTTGTCGTGCCTGAACTCGTGGTAGACGTCGTTCGTCGTTGTCGTGCACATGATTCATGGATGTGACTTGCCCTTCATGACGATGGGGATCACGAATGTGATGATTGTCGCCATGGAGATGTGGACGTTGACAAATTGCGCTTGCATCGCGTGGGTTCTCCGAAGATGACCAACTTGCTCGCCTTCTCCTTGAGGATTATGAAGGAGAAGAATGGTTGACGAACAAAGTTCGAATCTTCTCCATCTTTGCATCTTGCTCCTTGCTACCTCTTGATCTTGCCTTGGTTTTTCCCTTGAAGAGGAAAGGGTGATGAAGCAAAGTAGCGTAAGTATTTCCCTCAGTTTTGAGAACCAAGGTATCAATCCAGTAGGAGACTATGCAACAAGCCACGAATACCTGCACAAACAAACACCAACTTGCAACCAACGCGACAAAGGGGTTGTCAATCCCTTCACGTTTATTCACAAAGTGGGATCTGATAGAGATGGATAAACAGGAAAGTAATATTTTTGGTATCTTTGGTTTATGGAACGGCAAGTAAAAGATTGCAAAGTAAGGGAACAGCGACAGAAATTGGCAAGTTGACGGAAAACTAATATGATGTAAAATAGACTTGGGGTCCATAGGTTTCACTAGAGGCTTCTATCAAGATAGAAATTATTACGATGGGTGAACAAATTACTGCCGAGCAATTTATAGAAAAGCGCAAAGTTATGACGATATCTAAGGCAATGATCATGAATATAGGCATCACGTCCATGTCAAGTAGATCGAAACGATTCTGCATCTACTAGTATTACTCCACACATCGACCGGCTCCTGCATGCATCTAGAGTATTAAGTTCATAAGAACAGAGTAACAAATTAAGCAAGATGACATGATGTAGCTATCGGCATTCTGGGAACGGGGGTCCCCAGACTTGCCGGCCTGCGGCCCGTGGCGTGGCTGAGCCTGTAGGTCGAACGGCCCATCTTCACCAGCAAAGCATCCAAGACCCTCGCGAGGGTCCAAGCCTCATGAGGCGGACGACGCAAGACCTCCTCGGGAGTGTCCTAGCTGGGCAGGCTCACGAGGGGCGGAGATATCAAGGCGGGGCAAACCTCACGAGACACTCGTGACGTGAGCCATGACGCACGACACCAGGCGGGCGCCAGCGCGCGCAGCGTCCTTGTTTCCTCTTTGGTGCTAAGGAGGCCAGCGCAGGCGAAGAGTGCCGAGGCATCAGGCAAAGGTTGCTATATTGGTCCAACGAGACCAAGACCAGGAGGACGGCAAGACGGAGGTCATCATGGAGCCCAAGATGGCGTCACCACCAGAGCCTTTGGCAGGCGAAGACCACTTTTGTCAGGATAGCTTGTACTAGCTGTCCCCCTTCGAATTAGCCCGCCATTGTTGGCTCCCTTCCCGCTCGATATTTGGGAAGAGGACCAGGGCCTATATAAGTAGAGCTAGGCACCATAGTAGAGGCATTTGATCCTAGCTTGATCCAACCCGATCGAGAGCCTGCTCACAAGAACACCTCAACCTCAACAGGCCGTTCTTCCCTTGTACTGTTCATCATCTGCCCTAGAGGAAATCCACCACCACACTGGAGTAGGGTATTACACCACAACGATGGCCCGAACCAGTATAAATCTTGTGTCTTCCTGTGTTGCGAGTTCATCAAGTTTGTCCGCGAGATCTTAGAAAGCTAGGGCGTCGATTGGTGGGAAGGAAAGACTTCGCGCGCACCCCAGTGTTCGAACCTTAAGGGTTTGCCGGAACCCCACATCCAACATTTGGCGCGCCAAGTAGGGGTGCGCCGAGGCTTCTCTCCACCAACCAGCGCCTCGTACCGCCACACTACGCTCCCATGGCAGGTGCCCCGCCACCAACCTCTGCGGCCAACACCAGCAACAGGGAGTCTGGGTACCGAGCCCTGGCCCCCGCTCTTCGGCGAGTGTAGTGGCCGGCCAAGTTCGGGCCGGAGATGCCGCCGCATTACGATGGCGCGGCTGACTCGGCGCTGTTCCTGCTAGCGTATGAGGAGGCCGTCCTCGAAGACGGAGGCGGTGATGTCTACTACACAACCTTCTTCTTGTAGACGTTGTTGGGCCTCCAAGTGCAGAGGTTTGTAGGACAGTAGCAAATTTCCCTCAAGTGGATGACCTAAGGTTTATCAATCCGTAGGAGGCATAGGATGAAGATGGTCTCGCTCAAGCAACCCTGCAACCAAATAACAAAGAGTCCCTTGTGTCCCCAACACACCCAATACAATGGTAAATTGTATAGGTGCACTAGTTCGGCGAAGAGATGGTGATACAAGTGCAATATGGATAGTAGATAATAGTTTTTGTAATCTGAAAATATAAAAACAGCAAGGTAACTAATGATAAAAGTGAGCGTAAACGGTATTGCAATGCTAGGAAACAAGGCCTAGGGTTCATACTTTCACTAGTGCAAGTCCTCTCAACAATGATAACATAATTGGATCATATAACTATCCCTCAACATGCAACAAAGAGTCACTCCAAAGTCACTAATAGCGGAGAACGAACGAAGAGATTATGGTAGGGTACGAAACCACCTCAAAGTTAGTCTTTCCAATCAATCCGTTGGGCTATTCCTATAAGTGTCACAAACAGCCCTAGAGTTCGTACTAGAATAACACCTTAAGACACAAATCAATCAAAACCCTAATATCACCTAGATACTCCAATGTCACCTCAAGTATCCGTGGGTATGATTATACGATATGCATCACACAATCTCAGATTCATCTATTCAACCAATACATAGAACCTCAAAGAGTGCCCCAAAGTTTCTACCGGAGAATCACGACGAAAACGTGTGCCAACCCCTATGCATAGGTTCATGGGCGGAACCCGCAAGTTGATCACCAAAACATACATCAAGTGAATCACGTGATATCCCATTATCAGCCCAGATATGCACGGCAAGACATACAGCAAGTGTTCTCAAATCTTTAAAGACTCAATCCGATAAGATAACTTCAAAGGGGAAACTCAATCCATTACAAGAGAGTAGAGGGGGACAAACATCATAAGATCCAACTATAATAGCAAAGCTCGCGATACATCAAGATCATGCCAAATCAAGAACACGAGAGAGAGAGAGAGAGAGAGATCAAACACATAGCTATTGGTACATACCCTCAACCCCGAGGGAGAACTACTCCCTCCTCGTCATGGAGAGCACCGGGATGATGAAGATGGCCACTAGAGAAGGATTCCCCCTCCGGGAGGGTGCCGGAACGGGTCTAGATTGGCTTTCGGTGGCTACGGAGGCTTCTGGCGGCCGAACTCCCGATCTATTGTGCTCCCCGGTCGTTTTAGGGTATATGGAGATATATAGGCGGAAGAAGTACGTCAGGGGAGCCACGAGGGCCCCACAAGGGTGGAGGGAGCGCCCAGGGGGTGGGCGCGCCCCCCTGCCTCGTGGCTTCCTCGTTGCTTACTTTACGTGGACTCCAAGTCTCCCGGGTTCCTTTCCTTCCAAAAATAAGTTTCGTGAAGTTTCAGGTCAATTGGACTCCGTTTGATTTTCCTTTTCTGCAATACTCTTAAACAAGAAAAAAATAGAAACTGGCACTGGGCTCTAGGTTAATTGGTTAGTCCCAAAAATCATACTCCCTCCGTTCCTTTATGTAAGGTGTATTATTTTGGGCATGGTGACCAAGGCGCACAATTATAGAGGTGTTAGGACAAAAGTACCCTTAGCAAATTTCTTGGTTAGTGGCAAGTAAATCAGTGTGTCGAGGAAAGTAAGAGATACATGCAATCGAGGGAGAGATAGTTCCCTTCTTTATATACAAGGAGAGATACAGGAAATCAGAAGACAAATACTTTCCTCTTTATGAAGGGATAAAAAGGAAATTATGAGGATTTATAAGAAATGCACCTTATATTGTGGAATTTTATCAAAAAATAAATACACCTTATATAAATGAACGGAGGGAGTATAAAATAGCATATAAAACATCCAAGGTTGATAATATAATAGCATGGAACAATCAAAAATTATAGATACGTTGGAGACCTATCAGGCGACGACAAGATCATGGCAAACTTGTTCCCCCTGGCCCTCGCCGGCGAGCCGCGCGCCTAGTTGCTCAACCTCCCGAGATCCACGGTGACGTCCTAGGGTGAACTCCGCGACCTCTTCACTGCGTGCTACGTGGCGCCAGCGCACCACGCAGTCGCGGCACTGCTGGGCAGCTCCCAAGCACCTCCTTCAGATCGCCACGTCAAGCCTTTCTTCTGTCAGATTGGGGCATCCTGCAAGCGCCCTGGGGCTCCGCCGGGTTGGGCTGCGCCGGAGGCCGACCTCACCTTCGAGTCGGAAGACCACCCCGGCTCCACTGCCGGCTCCGGGATGCTCCCGATGCTCTGCACGCCCACCATCTACAATGTGGCCGTCACCAAGACCCTCATCGACGGCGGCGCCGGCCTCAACTTGCTCTCCATGGAAGCCTTCAGCCTTCTTCATGTGCCACTCGAACGGCACTGCCTCAGCAAGCCCTTCACACGAGTGGGTGGTGGAGCTACTCCCCCTCTGGGGCAGATTCGCCTCCCTGTCACCTTTGGCATGCGAGACAACTATCGCATCGAGCTGGTGGACTTTGACATCGCCCGCATCGGTCTCCCATACAATGCCATCCTCGGGTACCCGGCTTTCGCTCAGTTCATGGCGGCGACTCACCCGGCCTACAACCTCATGAAGATGACAGGGAGCAAGGGCGTCCTCACCATCAAGGGGGACGCTAAGGAGGTCGTGGCGGCACTCAGGCTCGCCTTCAAGACCGCGGCAGCAGCACAGCCAGCCGGCGTCGGTACACCCGAAGCCAAGGGAACCGCGCCCACCAAGAAAATGCAGCTATTCACTCAAGACAAGGCAGAGACCAAGCAGGTGCCGATCGACGAGGGCGGGTCTTCAAGAGCCACCTTCATCATAGGAACCGGCCTTGACCCGGGACAAGAAGAAGCTTTGGTGAGGTTTTTGTGCGTGAACAAGGAGATATTCGCGTGGGAGCCCAATCAGCTGGTAGGGGTCCCGAGAGAGGTGATCCAACATCATCTGAGGGTGTGCCCCAATGTATGCCCCGTGAAGCAGCGAGCAAGACGGCAGTCCACAGAGAAGCAGGCCTCCATCGTCCAAGAGACACGCAAGCTGGAGGCAGCAGGTACGATCCGAGAAGTTCGATACCCCGAATGGTTGGCGAACCCCGTCGTAGTACCAAAGAAAGGCAGGAAGGAACGGATGTGCGTCGACTTCACCAACCTTAACAAAGCGTGCCCCCAGGATCCGTTCCCGCTTCCATGCATCGACCAAATCGTTGACTCCACCGCCGAGTGCGACTTGTTATGTTTCCTGGATGCATTCTCAGGATACCATCAAATCAAGATGGCGGTGGAGGATGTGGAGAAGACAGCCTTCCTGACACCATGCGGGTTGTACTGCTGCACATGCATGCCCTTCGGGCTGCGCAATGCGGGCACGACCTTTCAATGGTTGATGCAAATCACCTTGGGGCGGCAGCTCGGCAGAAACACAAAGGCCTACGTTGATGACATAGTGGTCAAATCTCGCGAGGCGAGGATATTGATTCAAGACTTGAAGGAGACCTTCGAGAGCTTGTGCCAAGTGAACTTGAGGCTTAACCCAGAGAAGTGTGTTTTTGGCATCCCCTCCGACAAGCTACTGGGGTTCCTCATATCCCACAGAGGGATCGAGGTGAACCCGGAGAAGATCAAGGACATTGAAGACATGAGCCCACCACAGACCCTCAAGGAAATGCAAAAGCTAGCAGCGCGGGTGACCGTGTTAGGGCGTTTCATCTCCAAGCTAGGCGAGCGCTCCTTACCCTTCTTTAAGCTCATGAAGAAGAAGGGCCCATTTGAGTGGACCCCGGAGGTAGACCGGGCCTTCCAAGACCTCAAGAAATACCTCACCAGCCCCCTAGTGATGGTGGCATCGCGGCCTCTCGAGCCTCTGGTGCTCTACCTTGCCGCCACCCCGTACTCCGCCAGCCCGGCGCTGGTGGCAGTTCGGGAGGAGCGCCAAGGTAAGGGTGTACCGTGTCAAGCCAGAGCTGATGCAGCGCGGGGTCAGTAAGGCGCGGCAAAGCCATCAGCGGTGGAAGACCAAGCTCAACAGGGCAACATCGCAGAAGCTCCTGAGGACGGCCAGGTCTCAGGAAACCCACCACCTCAGGATGTGCCACAATCTTCGTGGGACCCGAGCCTCGACAGTGTGTCAACCCTCATCGACCACCCGGTGTACTTCGTTAGCACCGTACTGCGGGACGCGAGGGCGCGCTACCCCATGCCGCAAAAGCTCCTGCTCGCACTCTTGGTGGCCTCGCGCAAGCTGCGGCACTACTTCCAGGGCCACCCCATCAAGGTCGTCTGAGCCTACCCATTGGAGAGGGTGCTCAGGAGCCCTAACTCGGTCGGAAGGGTCGCTGAGTGGAGCATCGAGTTGCAAGCATTCCAGTTGGAATTCAGCACTACCAGGGTCATCAAGGGAGCCGCGCTCGCCGATTTTGTGGCAGAATGGACAGATGCCCCGGCTCTTGAGGAAGGATAAGACCGGTCCACCTCCCCAGAAAGCGAGGCACCAGATAGCTGGGCCATGTATTTCGATGGCGCCTTCGCGCATCAGGGCGCGGGGGCTAGAGCAGTGCTCATCTCGCCCACTCAGGACAAGCTCTACTATGTTGTGCAACTCTGCTTTCAGCACGGCGAGAAGGTCTCCAACAACATCGCAGAATACGAAGGCTTCATAGCTGGCCTGAGGGCCGCGGCGGCTCTAGGGGTGAAGCGCCTCACCGTCAAAGGCGACTCGCAGCTCCTCGTCAACTTTTCCAACAAGGTGTACGAGCTGAAGGACGAGCACATGGAGGCCTACCTCGCGGAGGTGCGCAAGATGGAAAAACAGTTCTCGGGCCTGGAGCTGCAGCACGTGCCCCGGGGCACCAACAAGGAAGCCAATGACATCACCAGGAGAGCATCCAAGCGGCAACCGCAAGAGCACGGCATCTTCGAAGAGCGGCTCTTCAAGCCATCAGCTTCGCCACCTCTTTCAAGCATGACCCAGCCTCGGGAGGAACTCCCACAGCCCCCGGCCACGGGAGCCCCAGCCTGTGGCCTGACCTCAGGAGCTCGGCTGCTCTTGGCGCTCGAGCCCCAGGAGGAGTTCTGGATCAAGGAATTCAAGGAGTACCTGATGCACGGGGCGCTGCCGGAGAAGGAAGAGGACGCGGAGTGCGTGACCCGGCAGGCCACGGCATACTGTATCCAGGACGGTGAGTTATACGGGAGACGACCGAACGATGTCATGCTGCGCTGCATCTCCAGCGATCAAGGAAGGGAGTTGCTGATTGACATACACGGGGGTGATTGCGGACACCACTCGTCGTCACGGACCCTCGTCGGCAAGGTGTTCCGCAGTGGGTTCTATTGGCCTACAGCACTCAACAACGCGGCCGAGCTGGTGAAGTCCTATGAAGCTTCCCAATTCCACGCCAAGCAAATCCATCAGCCTGCTCAGGGCCTCCAAACCATCCCGCTCACATGGCCGTTTGTGGTCTGGGGGCTGGACATCCTAGGCCCGTTTACCCGGGCTCCAGGGGCTACCGATATCTCTACGTCGCCATCAACAAGTTCACCAAGTGGGCGGAAGTGGAAGCCATCCGTACCATTCCAGCCGGCTCTGCTGTCAAGTTCATCAAGGGCCTCGTGAGCCGTTTCGGGGTCCCCAACCGCATCATCACAGATAAGGTTCGCAGTTTAGTAGCAACCTCTTCAAAACCTACTGTGCTAACCTTGGAACGCAGATCTGCTACGCTTCGGTGGCCCACCCCAGGAGTAACGGTTAGGCCGAGCACGCTAACGCGGAGGTCCTGAAGGGCCTCAAGACCAGGACCTTCAAGAAGAAGCTGGAGGCCTGCGGAAGGGGCTGGCACGACGAGCTCCAGTCCGTGTTGTGGTCCATCCAAACCACCGCCACCAAGCCAACGGGCGAGACTCCATTCTTCCTCGTCTACGGAGCTGAAGCAGTCCTCCCTCATGAGGTCAAGCATCGCTCCGCACGGGTCCTAGAGTTTGACGAAACGCAGCAGGACGCCATGCGGCGGATGGATCTTGTGCTGGGGGAGGAACGCCGTCGCGAAGCCGCGTTGAGGGCAGCAAGGTACCAACAAGCACTGCGACGATACCACTGCCGCAACATCCGCTTCAGGACGCTCGAAGTGGGCGACCTTGTCCTGAGGCGGGTCCTCTCCAGGGAAGGGCTGCACAAGCTCTCGCCTATGTGGGAGAGCCCGTTCAGGGTTGCCCATGTCTCGAGGCCGGGTGCAGCGCGCCTGGAGATGCAGGACGGGGTACATATCCAGAACGTCTGGAACATCCAGCACCTCCAGAAGTTCTATCCATGAAGCAAGGCCCAGAGCCTGAGAAGCAAGGCCCAAAGCCTGAGAAGAAAGGCCCAGAGCCTGTGAAGAAGGCCCGGTGCCTGTGAAGAACCGCCGCCCGTGACACTCTCACGTAATAATGAGTGGGGTTGTACATGCCCCGGAGTCTCAGGAGCGCCGGCCTCAGGCCCTGGGGCTCCCTCCCACGCCTAGTGGACAACACTTAGCTCCGCGCTAGTGAGAAGACTTGAAGACTAGATTAGGTGTCGGACGCGGCTTTTCATTTGCTTTCCGTAGTTGACTCATTTTTCCTCAATCAAAGTTTGCCTTTGGCGTTCCTTGCCGATTTGATTCCCTCGCCCCTCACTGCACTTTTTTGGCTTGAATTTGCTCATGTTCTCTCTCTCTCTCGCATGCCTCGCGAGGGGGCTAGGCAGGTGCCCTCGCGAGCATTTTTTCTCCTTTCTGCCTTCTCACGAGCCACCCTCGTTCGAGCCCAAAGGCTGGCACACCTCTCCTAGTCCGTGCCCCTCGGGTACCGCGACACAAAGCGCCAGGTCAGGGCCAAGATAAACGGCAAATCTTTTGACGCACTCCCTAATGAATTTTTTGCAGTTCCCGAGCGAATGCAGGCCACCGAGGCAAGATGAATGCGAGGAAATAAATGCTTCGCGAGGAAGAGGACGTCCTGAGTATACCAGGTTAAGTTATCTTTGCGCAAAATAACAACACAGCACGAGAACAACACGCATACTGATATAACCAAGGAACCATAGTTCGATACACGCCCCTTCTGGGCCCATGCTGGTTTCATTCTTGATGCAAGAAAAGAGAAAAACAAAAGTAGCGTTGCATCGATCCGCGAGGACAGGCACCTAGCACTAACCCGAGCCTAGCCAGATCCTTCATCACGCTTCATGGAGGTGCGGCGATGAGACGGCCCACCACCTCCTTCAAGATGGGCGCGGTGGCGTGGCGGCTGGGCATAGCCGCCACTGCTGGAGCTGTAGCCGAAGGAAGAGCCACCATAGCTGGACGAGACACGATCGCCGGCGAGGGCGGGCTCGCCCTCGTCCTTGTCGCGACCGTCCCCAAGGCCGAGTACCTCCTCACCGTTGTTCGCCTCGGGGCAGCACCCGGCACGGCGACAATCTTCCCCAAACATCCTCACATAAAGGGTCGACCCACCATCATACCTGAAGTGGAGGGTGCATCGCCTGCCCAGGCCGCGCGCATGGGCGAATGTCTGCCAGTCGCGGGCTAGGGCCATGTTGCCCGCAGCGGAAGTCTCGACTGCAACCCAAGAGGCCTTGCTGCAGTAGCCATCTGCCTGCAGCCAGAGTCCGCTTGGACCAGAGGCCGGCAGTTCACCAGCGAAGGAGCACGGAAGTTGGAACCAGTTGCCGGCCGGGTTCTCTGACCAGACGATGAACTCCGGCGACACCTCCGCCATGTGGAAGCGCGGACGAGGAGGCCGTGCCACCATGGCACGCCTCCCCTCATCAACTGGACCGCCATGGCTGGGATGACCCACTCCGTGTGCCGTGGCGCTGTCTCGACAATGGGCCACGGCGGGGGTCGCAGCATGTTTATGCGGGTGGCCGCGGCCGCGCTTGGGCGCCGGGGAGCCGGGTCCCTCGCGAGGGGCTTTCCCCTTCTCGGCTGCGGAGAACTTCCTTCGTGGTGCCACGGGTGCCACTGCAAGTGATGGTGCGAGGAGGAAGGAGCAAGCAAGCAAGGAAGAGATGGGCAATGGGGGCTCCGCCCCCCTCCCCATTTATAGCAAGGGCAGGCCAACCGACGTCTCCCACGATCGTAGGTAATGATGGTTTTTCTTGCATGTCATGGGGACCTGACAAGTCGAGAAGTTGTCGAGACAATGTGGGGAAGCGGAGACGCCCACGTCCAATCAACCGCCACGCGTCAATCGAGGCCGCGGGCTTTTGGGGCCCTCGGTGCTCCGAACTTGGCCCTTGGCTTCGCCGCGAAGCCAAGCCCGACCGCACCTTGGGCCCGAGGGCTACTGTCAACGTTCTGGGAACGGGGGTCCCCAGACTTGCCTGCCTGCGGCCCGCGGCGTGGCTGAGCCTGTAGGCCGTACGACCCATCTTCACTAGCAAAGCATCCAAGACCCTCGTGAGGGTCCAAGCCTCACGAGGCGGATGACGCAAGACCTCCTCGGGAGTGGCCTAGCCGGGCAGGCTCACGAGGGGTGGATATATCAAGGCGGGGAAAACCTCACGAGACTCTCGTGATGTGAGCCATGACGCACGGCACCAGGCGGGCGCCAGCACGTGCAGCGTCCTTGTTTCTTCTTTGGTGCTAAGGAGGCCAGCGCAGGCGAAGAGTGCCGAGGCATCAGGCAAAGGTTGCTATATTGGTGCAACAAGACCAAGACCAGGAGGACGGCAAGACGGAAATCATCGTGGAGCCCAAGACGGCGTCACCACCAGAGCCTTTGGCAGGCGAAGACCACTTTTGTTAAGATAGCTTGTACTAGCTGTCCCCCTTCGAATTAGCCCGCCATTGTTGGCTCCCATCCCGCTCGATATTTGGGAAGAGGACCAGGGCCTATATAAGTAGATCTAGCCACCATAGTAGAGGCATCTGATCCTAGCTTGATCCAACCCGATCGAGAGCCTGCTCACAAGAACACCTCAACCTCAGGAGGCTGTTCTTCCCTTGTACTGTTCATCATCTACCGTAGAGGCAATCCACCACCACCACACTGGAGTAGGGTATTACACCACAACGGTGGCCCGAACCAGTATAAATCTTGTGTCTTCTTGTGTTGTGAGTTCGTCAAGTTTGTCTGCGAGATCTTAGCGAGCTAGGGCGTCGATTGGTGGGAAGGAAAGACTTCGCGTGCACCCAAGTGTTTGAAACTTAAGGGTTTGCCGGAACCCCACATCCGACAGTAGCAGGATTAACTCAAGCAATATGATAAAACCCCATCTTGTTTTCCTCGATGGCAACAATACAATACGTGCATTACTGCCCCTACTGTCACTTGGCAAGGACACCGCAAGATTGAACCCAAAGCTAAGCACTTCTCCCATTGCAAGAAAAACAAATCTAGTTGGCCAAACCAAATTGATAGTCCGAAGAGACTTGAAAAGATATCAAATCATGCATATAAGAATTCAGAGGAGATTCAAATAGTATTCATAGATAAGCCGATCATAAATCCACAATTCATTGGACCTCGGCAAACACACCGCAAAAGAGTATTACATCGAATAGATCTCAAAGAACATCGAGGAGAACTTTGTATTGAGAATTAAAGAGAGAGAAGAAGCCATCTAGCTACTAGCTATGGACTCGTAGGTCTGAAGTAAACTACTCACGCTTCATCGGCGAGGCAATGGTGTTGATGTATAAGCCATCTGTGATCGATTCCCCCTCTGATAGGATGCCGGAAAAGGCCCCAAGATGGGATCTCATGGGTATAGAAGGTTGTGGCGGTGGAAAACTAGTTTCTTGTCTCCCCTGGATGTTTTTGGGGTATAAGAGTATATATAGGCAAAAGAATTAATTCACGGGAGCTACAAGGGGCCCACATGGTCGGGGCCCACCCCCTGGGCGCGCCCTCCACCCTTGTGGCCGCCTCGAGGCTCCTCTGACTTGTACTCCAAGTCTCCTGGGTGCCTTCTGGTCCAAGAAAAATCATGGCGAAAGTTTTATTCGGTTTGGACTCCATTTGGTATTCCTTTTCTGTGAAACTCTAAAACAAGGAAAAACAAAAACTAGCACTGAGCTCTAGGTTAATAGGTTAGTCCCAAAAATCATATATAATAGCATGCATATAAAACATCCAAAACAGATAATATAATAGCATGGAACAATCAAAAAAATTATAGAAACGTTGGAGACGTATCAAGCATCCCCAAGCTTAATTCTTGCTCGTCCTCAAATAGGTAAATGATAAAAACAGAATTTTTGATCTGGAATGCTACCTAACATATTTATCAATGCAATCTTCTTTATTGTGGCAAGAATATTCAGATCCATAAGATTTAAAACAAAATTTTAATATTGACATGAAAAATTACATCAAGCATACTAATAAAGTAATCATATGTTCTCAAAATAACATGGCCAAAGAAAGTTAACCCTACAAAATCACATAGTCTGGCTATGCTCCATCTTCATCACACAAAGTATTTCATCATGCACAACCCTGATGACAAGCCAAGCAATTGTTTCATACTTTTGATGTTCTCAAACTTCTTCAACTTTCACGCAATACATGAGCATGAGCCATGGATATAGTACTATAGGTGGAATAGAATATGGCGGTTGTGGAGAAGAAAAAATAAAGGAGAAAGTTTCACATCAACTAGGCAAATTAATGGGCTATGGAGATGCCCATCAATTGATATCGATGCAAGTGAGTAGGGATTGCCATGCAACGAATGCACTAGATCTATAAGTGTATTAAAGCTCAAAAAGAAACTGAGTGGGTGTTACCCAACTTGCTTGCTCATGAATACCTAGGGCACTTTGAGGAAGCCCATCATTGGAATATAAAAAGTCAAGTTCTATAATGAAAAATTCCCACTAGTATATGAAAGTGACAAAATAGGAGACTCTCTATCATGAAGAACATGGTGCTATCTCGAAGCACAAGTGTGGAAAAAGGATAGTAGAATTGTCCCTTCTCTCTTTTTGTCTCATTTTTTGTTTGGGCTTCTTTGGCCTTTTTTACTTTATTTGGGCTTTATTTTTTTATAAAGTTCGGAGACTCATCCCAACTTGTGAGGGAATCATAGCTTCCATCATCCTTTCCTCACATGGCACAATGATCTAATAATGATGATCTTCACACTTTTATTTAATTACAACTCAAGAATTACAACTCGATACTAGAACAAAATATGACTCTACTTGAATGCCTCCGCGATGTACCGGGGTGTGCAATCATCTACATGATCATGCAAATCAATATGAAAATGATGGTATGTTTCATGATAAAACGGAATGGTGGGAGTTGCATGGCAATATATCTCGGAATGGCTATGGAAATGCCATGATAGGTAGGTATGGTGGTTGTTTTGCGGAAGGTTATATGGTGGGTCTAATGCACCGGCGAAAGCTGCACAGTACTAGAGAGGCTAGCAATGGTGGAAGGGTGGGAGTGCGTAATCCATGGACTCAATATTAGTCATAAAGAACTCATATACGTATTGCAAAATTTTATTAGCCATCGAAACAAAGTACTACACGCATGATCCTAGGGGGATAGATTGGTAGGAAAAGACCATCACTCGTCCCCGACCGCCACTCATAAGGAAGACAATCAAAATATAAATCATGCTCCGACTTCATCACGTAACAGTTCACCATACGTGCATGCTACAAGAATCACAAACTTTAACACCAATATTTCTACCAATTCACAATTACTCACTGATACGTCTATTTCGTTACTTTTCCTAACGCTTTTTCTCTTGTTTTGGACTCTAATTTGCATGATTTGAATGAAACTAACCCAGACTGACGTTGTTTTCAGCAGAACTACCATGGTGTTGTTTTTGTGCAGAAATAAAAGTTCTTTGAACGAAACGAAACTTTTTGGAGAATTATTTCAGAATAAAAGAAAATTACTAGAGCCACCAACCACCGGAGGGGGGGCTCTAGGTGATCACAACCCACCAGCGGGCACCCCCCTCCAGGCGCGCCTAGGTGGGTTGTCCCCACCTGGTGGTCCCGTAGACCCTAACTCCGACTCCTTAAATACCTATATTTGGAGAGAGAAAATCAAGGAGGAACAATTATCTCGTTTCACAATATGGAGCCGCCGCCACCTCCCGTTCTTCATCGGGAGGCCAGATCTGGAGTCCGTTTGGGGCTCCGGAGAGGGGGATCTTCGATCTTCGTCATCACCAACCCTCCTTCATTGCCAATTCCATGATGCTCCCCACCGGGAGTGAGTAATTCCTACATAGGCTCGCTAGTCGGTGAGGAGTTGGATGAGATTCATCATGTAATAGAGTTAGTTTTATTAGGGCTTAATCCCTAACATACACTTTGGTCTGAGATTGATGTTGCTATGACTATGCCATGCTTAATGCTTGTCACTAGGGCCCGAGTGCCATGATTTCAGATCTAAACCATTTATGTTTTCACCATTATATCTATGTTCTAGATCCGATCATGCTAGCCATATGCACCTGCTATGTGTTATGATCCATAAACCCCGGAGTGACAATAGTCAGGATACTTTCCGGTGATGACCGTAGTTTGAGGAGTTCATGTATTCACTATGTGTTAATGCTTTGTTTCAGTTCTCTATTAAAAGGAGGCCTTAATATCCCTTACTTTCCATATGAACCCCGCTGCCACAGGAGGGTAGGACAAAAGATGTCATGCAAGTTATTTCCATAAGCACGTATGACTATTTACGGAATACATGCCTACATTATATTTATGAATTGGAGCTAGTTTTGTATCGCCCTAGGTTATGACTGTTATATGATGAATATCATTCAACGAATTCACCGATCCAATGCCTACGGATTTCCTACATATTGTTCTTGCTAAGTTACTACTTCTGTTGTTATTGTTACAACTGCTACAAAATCATTGCTATCACTCTTACCATTACTATTGCTATTACCACTACTATCAAAACTATCATACTACTTTGCTATTGATCACCTTGCCATGGAAATTTAATCTCCATGTGTGGTTGAATTGACAACTCAACTGCTAATACTTGCAAATATTCTTTGGCTCCCCTTGTGTCGAATCTATAAATTTGGGTTGAATACTCTACCCTCGAAAACTGTTGTCATCCCCTATACTTGTGGGTTATCACTCACTAACATGACTCTAATATCACCATCTTTATATCACAAAACAAATGCAAGGAATCAAACTTCACATATAGTCAATGCTCTTTATATGAAAGTTTTTATTATATCCCTCTTGGATGCCCATCATATTAGGACTAAATTCATAACCTAAGCAAATTACCATGCTTTTTAAGATTCTCAAAATAATATAAGTGAAGCATGAGAGTTCAACAATTTCTATAAAATAAATCCACTTCCGTGTTCTAAAAATATATAAGTGAAGCACTAGAGCAAACTGCCTAGCTCAAAAGATATAAGTGAAGCACATAGAGTATTCTAATAAATTGACGAGGAAGGGATGATGCAGCAAAGTAGCGTAAGTATTTCCCTCAGTTTTTGAGAACCAAGGTAATTCTGTCAATTGCTCAAGTCCCTCGTACCTGCACAAAACGATAGCTACTCGCAACCAACGCGATTAGGGGTTGTCAATCCCTTCACGGTCACTTACGAGAGTGAGATCTGATAGATATAATATTTTTGGTATTTTTGGTAAAGGCAAAGTAAAAAAGCAAAACAAGATTAAAGTGATGGAGATTGATATGATGAGAATAGACCCGGGGGCCATAGGTTTCACTAGTGGCTTCTCTCGAGAGCATAAGTATTCTACGGTGGGTGAACAAATTACTGTTGAGCAATTGACAGAATTGAGCATAGTTATGAGAATATCTAGGTATGATCATGTATATAGGCATCACGTCCGAGACAAGTAGACCGACTCCTGCCTGCATCTACTACTATTACTCCACTCATCGACCGCTATCCAGCATGCATCTAGAGTATTAAGTCAAAAACAGAGTAACGCCTTAAGCAAGATGACATGATGTAGAGGGATAGACTCATGCAATATGAAGAAAACCCCATCTTG
This sequence comes from Triticum urartu, assembly GCF_056163025.1. NCBI lineage: Eukaryota > Viridiplantae > Streptophyta > Magnoliopsida > Poales > Poaceae > Triticum > Triticum urartu. Next base: position 571,090,068 of record NC_141875.1, on the reverse strand, counting down.
TTATCCTCGATGGCAACAATACAATACGTGCCTTGCTGCCCTTACTGTCACCGAGAAAGGACACCGCAAGATTGAACCCAAAGCTAAGCACTTCTCCCATTGCAAGAAAGATCAATCTAGTAGGCCAAACCAAACTGATAATTTGAAGAGACTTGCAAAGATAACCAATCATACATAAAATAATTCAGAGAAGATTCAAATATTATACATAGACAGACTTGATCATAAACCCACAATTCATTGATCTCAACAAACACACCGCAAAAAAAGATTACATCGAATGGATCTCCACAAGAGAGGGGGAGAACATTGTATTGAGATCCAAAAAGAGAGAAGAAGCCATCTAGCTACTAACTATGGACCCGTAGGTCTGAAGTAAACTACTCACACTTCATCGGAGAGGCTATGGTGTTGATGTAGAAGCCCTCCGTGATCGATGCCCCCTCCGGCGGAGCTCCGGAACAGGCCCCAAGTTGGGATCTCATGGATACAGAAAGTTACGGCGGTGGAATTAGGGTTTTGGCTCTGTATCTGATTGTTTGGGGTACGTGTGTATATATAGGAGGAAGAAGTAAGTTGGTGGAGCAATAGGGGGCCCACGAGGGTGGAGGGCGCGCCTGGGGGGCAGGCGCGTCCCCCTACCTCGTGGCCTCCTATTAGTTGGCTTGACATAGGGTCCAAGTCTCCTGAGTTGTATTCGGTGAGAAAATCACGTTCCCGAAGGTTTCATTCCGTTTGGACTCCGTTTGATATTCCTTTTCTTCGAAACCCTAAAACAGGCAAAAACCAGCAATTCTGGGCTGGGCCTCCGGTTAATAGGTTAGTCCTAAAAATAATGTAAAAGTGGATAATAAAGCCCAATAATGTCCAAAATAGTAGATAATATAGCATGGAGCAATCAAAAATTATAGATACGTTGGAGACGTATCAAGCATCCCCAAGTTTAATTCCTGCTCGTCCTCGAGCACGTAAATGATAAAAACAGAATTTTTGATGCGGACTGCTACTTGGCATAATTTTAATGTAATTCTTCTTAATTGTGGTATGAATATTCAGATCCGAAAGATTCAAGACAAAAGTTCATATTGACATAGAAAATAATAATACTTCAAGCATACTAACAAAGCAATTATGCCTTCTCAAAATAACATGGCTAAAGAAAGTTATCCCTACAAAATCATATAGTCTGGCTATGCTCTATCTTCACCACACAAAATATTTAAATCATGCACAACCCCGATGACAAGCCAAGCAATTGTTTCATACTTTTGACATTCTCAAAACTTTTTCAATCTTCACGCAATACATGAGTGTGAGCCATGGATATAGCACTATAGGTGGAATAGAGTGGTGGTTGTGGAGACGACAAAAAGGGGAAGATAGTCTCACATAAACTAGGCGTATCAATGGGCTATGGAGATGCCCATCAATAGATATCAATGTGAGTGAGTAGGAATTGCCATGCAACGGATGCACTAGAGCTATAAGTATATGAAAGCTCAAAAAGAAACTAAGTGGGTGTGCATCCAACTTGCTTGCTCATGAAGACCTAGGGCAATTTTGAGGAAGCCCATTATTGGAATATACAAGCCAAGTTCTATAATGAAAAATTCCCACTAGTATATGAAATTGATAACACAAGAGACTCTCTACTATGAAGATCATGGTGCTACTTTGAAGCACAAGTGTGGTAAAAGGATAGTAACATTGTCCCTTCTCTCTTTTTCTCTCATTTTTTTTATTTGGGCCTTTTCTCTCTTTTTTATGGCCTCTTTTCTTTTCTTTTCTTTTTATTTATTTTTCTCTGGAGTCTCATCCCGACTTGGGGGGGGGGGGGGGAATCATAGCCTCCATCATCCTTTCCTCACTGGGACAATGCTCTAATAATGATGATCATCACACTTTTATTTTTGTTACAACTCAATAATTACAACTCGATACTTAGAACAAGATATGACTCTATATGAATGCCTCCGGCGGTGTACCGGGATATGCAATGATGCATGAGTGACAAGTATGAAAGAATTATGAACGGTGGCTTTGCCACAAATACTATGTCAGCTACACGATCATGCTAAGCAATATGACAATGATGGAGTGTGTCATAAACGAAACGGTGGAAAGTTGCATGGCAATATATCTCGGAATGGCTATGGAAATGCCATAATAGGTAGGTATGGTGGCTGTTTTGAGGAAGGTATATGGTAGGTGTATGATACCGGCGAAAGGTGCGCGGTATTAGAGAGGCTAGCAAAGGTGGAAGGGTGAGAGTGCGTATAATCCATGGACTCAACATTAGTCATAAAGAACTCATATACTTATTGCAAAAATCTACAAGTTATCGAAGCAAAGTATTACGCGCATGCTCCTAGGGGGATAGATTGGTAGGAAAAGACCATCGCTCGTCCCCGACCGCCACTCATAAGGAAGACAATCAATAAATAAATCATGCTCCGACTTCATCACATAACGGTTCACCATACGTGCATGCTACGGGAATCACAAGCTTCAACACAAGCATTTCTCAAATTCACAACTACTCAACTAGCATGACTTTAATATCACCATCTCCATGTCTCAAAACAATTATCAAGTATCAAACTTATCATAGTATTCAACACACTCATAAGAGAATTTTTATTATTAATCTTGCAAACCCAGCATATTAGGATTTTAAGAAAATTACCATGCTATTTAAGACTCTCAAAATAATCTAAGTGAAGCATGAGAGATCAATAGTTTCTATAAAACAAATCCACCACCGTGCTCTAAAAGATATAAGTGAAGCACTAGAGTAAAATTATATAACTCAAAAGATATAAGGAAGCACATAGAGTATTCTAACAAATTCCAAATCATATATGGCTCTCTCAAAATGTCTGTACAGCAAGGATGATTGTGGTAAACTAATAAGCAAAGACTCAAATAATACAAGACGCTCCAAGCAAAACACATATCATGTGGTAAATAAAAATATAGCTCCAAGTAAAGTTACCGATAGAAGTAGACGAAAGAGGGGATGCCTTCCGGGGCATCCCCAAGCTTTGGCTTTTAGGTGTCCTCAGATTATCTTGGGGGTGCCATGGGCATCCCCAAGCTTAGGATCTTGCCACTCCTTGTTCCATAATCCATCAAATCTTCACCCAAAACTTGAAAACTTCACAACACAAAACTTAAAGTAGAAAATCTCATGAGCTCCGTTAGCGAAAGAAAACAAAAGACCACTTCAAGGTACTGTAATGAACTCGTTCTTTATTTATATGGGTGTTATAACTACTGTATTCCAACTTCTCTATGGTTTATAAACTAATTTACTAGCCATAGATTCATCAAAATAAGCAAACAACACACGAAAAACAGAATCTGTCAAAAACAGAACAGTCTGTAGTAATCTGTAGCTAGCGCAAGATATGGAACACCAAAAATTCTAAAATAAATTGATGGACGTGAGGAATTTATCTATTAATCATCTTCCAAAAGAATTAACTAAATAGCACTTTCCAAATAAAAATGAAAGCAGTTCTCGTGAGCGCCAAAGTTTCTGTTTTTTACAGCAAGTTCAACAAGACTTTCCCCAAGTCTTCCCAACGGTTCTACTTGGCACAAACACTAATTAAACACAAAAAACTCAACCAAAACAGAGGCTAGATAAATTATTTATTACTAAACAGGAGCAAAAAGCAAGGAATAAAAATAAAATTGGGTTGCCTCCCAACAAGCGCTATCGTTTAACGCCCCTAGCTAGGCATAACAAGCAAGAATAGATCTAGGTATTGCCATCTTTGGTAGGAAATCCATAAGTGGCTCTCATAATAGATTCGTAAGGTGATTTAATTTTATTTCTAGGAAAGTATTCCATGCCTTTCCTTAACGGAAATTGGAATCTAATATTTCCTTCCTTCATATCAATAATTGCACCAATCGTTCTAAGGAAAGGTCTACCAAGACTAATAGGATATGAAGGATTGCAATCTATGTCAAGAACAATAAAATCTACGGGCACATAATTCCTATTTGCAGCAATAAGAACATCATTAATTCTTCCCATAGGTTTCTTAATAGTGGAATCCGCAAGGTGCAAGTTTAGAGAGCAATCATCAAAATCACGGAAACCTAACAAATCACACAAAGTCTTTGGAATCGTGGAAACACTAGCACCCAAATCACATAAAGCATAGCATTCATGATCTTTAATTTTAATTTTAATAGTTGGTTCCTACTCATCATACAGTTTTATAGGGATAGAAACTTCCAATTCAAGTTTTTCTTCACCAGATAGCATCAAGGCATCAACGATATGTTTAGTAAACACTTTATTTTGACTATAAGCATGAGGAGAATTTAGCACGGATTGCAACAAGGAAATACAATCAATCAAAGAGCAATTTTCATAGTTAAATTCCTTGAAATCCATAATGGTGGGTTTAGCAACATCTAGGGTTTTAATTTCTCCAACCCCACTTTTATCAAATTTAGCATCAAGATCAAAAGATTCAGAATTCTTGGAACGCCTTCTAGGTAAAGGTGGATCGTATTCAGTCCCATCATTATCAAGATTCATATTGCAAAACAAAGATTTAATAGGGGACACATCAATAACTTTTATATCTTCATCATTATTTTCATAGGAACTAGTAGAACATGCTTTTATAAAGCCATCTTTCTTAGCATGCATCCTAGCGGTTCTTTCTTTGCACTCGTCAGTGGAAATTCTCATGGATTTGAGAGACTCATTGATATCATGCTTAGGTGGAATAGATCTAAGTTTCAAAGAATCAACATCAAGAGCAATTCTATCAACGTTCCTAGCCAAATCATCAATCTTAAGCAATTTTTCTTCAATCGTAGCATTAAAATTCTTTTGCGAAGTAATAAATTCTTTAATATTAGAATAAAAATCAGAGGGCATCTTATTATAATTTCCATAAGAATTGTTGTAGGAATTACCATAATTATTAGAGGGATTACTAGGATAAGGCCTAGGATTGAATTTTCCTCTATATGCGTTGTTACCAAAATTGTTCCTACCAACAAAATTCACATCCATTGATTCATTATTATTCTCAATCAGAGTAGACAAGGGCATATCATTAGGATCAGAAGAAACACTCTTATTAGCAAATAATTTCATAAGTTCATCCATCTTTCCACTCAAAACATTAATTTCTTCTATTGCATGCACCTTTTTATTAGTACATCTTTTAATGTGCCATTGAGAATAATTAACCATAATATTATCTAGGAGTTTAGTAGCTTCTCCTAAAGTGATTTCCATAAAAATGCCTCCCGCGGCCGAATACAAAAGATCTCTAGAAGCAAAATTCAATCCGGCATAAAAAAAATTGTATAATCATCCACAAATTTAAACCATGAGTAGGGCAATTGTGTATCATTAATTTCATTCTCTCCCAAGCTTGTGCAACATGTTCATGATCAAGTTGTTTAAAGTTCATAATATCGTTTCTAAGAGAGATGATCTTAGCGGGAGGAAAATACTTAGAGATAAAAGCATCTTTGCACTTATTTCATGAATCAATACTATTTTTAGGCAAAGACGAAAACCAAGCTTTAGCACGATCTCTAAGCAAAAAAGGAAATAGCTTCAATTTAACAATATCATTATCCACATCTTTCTTCTTTTGCATGTCACACAAATCAACAAAGCTATTTAGATGGGTAGTAGTGTCTTCACCAGGAAGGCCGGAGAACAGATCTTTCATGACAAGATTCAGCAAAGCAGTATTAATTTCACCAGATTCGGCATCGATAAGAGGAGCAATCGAAGTGCTAATAAAATCATTGTTGTTGGTATTGGTGAAGTCACACAATTTAGTATTATCTTGAGCCATCGCGACAAACAAGCAAACTAACACACAAGCAAACAAAAAGCAAGAGGGCAAAAAGAGGCAAATAGAGAAAGAGAGGGAGGATAGAGAGAGAGAGGGTGAACAAAACGTCAAGGGTGAATTGGGGGGAGAGGAAAACGAGAGGCAAATGGAAAATAATGTAATGCGGGAGATGAGGGTATGTGATGCGTACTTGGTATATTGACTTTTGCGTAGACCTCCCCGGCAACGGCGCCAGAAATCCTTCTTGCTGCCTCTTTTAGCACTGCGTTGGTTTTCCCCGAAGAGGAAGGGATGATGCATCAAAGTAGCGTAAGTATTTGCCTCAGTTTTTGAGAACCAAGGTATCAATCCAGTAGGAGGCTACACGCAAGTCCCTCGTACCTGCACAAACAAATAAATCCTCGCAACCAACGCAAATAGGGGTTGTCAATCCCTATAGGGCCACTTACGAGAGTGATATCTGATAGATATGATAAAGATAATATTTTTGGTATTTTCATGATAAAGATGCAAAGTAAAATAAAGGAAAAGTAAATAGCAAAGTAAATAACTAAGTAGTAGGAGATTGATATGATAAAGATAGACCTGGGGGCCATAGGTTTCACTAGTGGCTTCTCTCGAGAGCATAAGTATTATATGGTGGGTGAACAAATTACTGTTGAGCAATTGACAGAATTGAGCATAGTTATGAGAATATCTAGGTATGATCATGTATATAGGCATCACTTCCGAGACAAGTAGACCGACTCCTGCCTACATCTACTACTATTACTCCACTCAGCGACCGCTATCCAGCATGCATCTAGAGTATTAAGTTAAAAACAGAGTAACGCCTTAAGCAAGATGACATGATGTAGAGGGATAGACTCATGCAATATGAAGAAAACCCCATCTTGTTATCCTCGATGGCAATAATACAATACGTGCCTTGCTGCCCTTACTATCACCGGGAAAGGACACCGCAAGATTGAACCCAAAGCTAAGCACTTCTCCCATTGCAAGAAAGATCAATCTAGTAGGCCAAACCAAACAGATAATTCGAAGAGACTTGCAAAGATAACCAATCATACATAAAATAATTCAGAGAAGATTCAAATATTATTCATAGATAGACTTGATCATAAACACACAATTCATCGGTCTCAACAAACACACCGCAAAAAGAAGATTACATCGAATAGATATCCACAAGAGAGGGGGAGAACATTGTATTGATATCCAAAAAGAGAGAAGAAGCCATCTAGCTACTAACTATGGACCCGTAGGTCTGAAGTAAACTACTCACACTTCATCGGAGAGGCTATGGTGTTGATGTAGAAGCCCTCCGTGATCGATGCCCCCTCCGGCGGAGCTCGGGAACAGGCCCCAAGATGGGATCTCGTGGATATAGAAAGTTACGGTGGTGGAATTAGGGTTTTGGCTCCGTATCTGATCGTTTGGGGGTACGTAGGTATATATAGGAGGAAGAAGTACGTCGATGGAGCAACAGGGGGCCCACGAGGGTGGAGGGCGCACCTGGGGGGCGTGCCCCCCTACCTCGTGGCCTCCTGTTAGTTGGCTTGACATAGGGTCCAAGTCTCCTGAGCTGTATTCGGTGAGAAAATCATGTTCCCGAAGGTTTCATTCCATTTGGATTCTGTTTGATATTCCATTTCTTGAAAACCCTAAAACAGGCAAAAAAAATAGCAATTCTGGGCTGGGCCTCCGGTTAATAGGTTAGTCCCAAAAATAATATAAAAGTGGATAATAAAGCCCAATAATGTCCAAAACAATAGATAATATAGCATGTAGCAATCAAAAATTATAGATACGTTGGAGACATATCAGTGTGTCCCTCTCAAAAGGTGTGTACAGCAAGGATTATTGTGTCAAACCAAAAATAAAAGACTCATATCATACAAGACACTCCAATTAAAACACATATCATGTGGTGAATAAAAATATAGCCTTAAGTAAAAAAATTTGACTATTTACTGTGAGGCAACAGCCCCACAGTCCTTTATTCATCTCACATAGTACCCAAACACGAGTTACAAATATATACAAAGGAACATAAGAAAGACTAGCCTAAGGGACATCTAAGGAGCTTACCTATATACAACAAAATACAGGAAAAAAAGACTATGGAAGGCTCTGAATCCAACCAAGAAGTTTTGGCTTGATGCTATCCTTAACCCTATGGACCAACAAAGAGATGTCATGAATAAATAAACATCTCCAAGAGCTAAAGGAGGGCCTAATGTGCCTGAAATTCCTTCCATTGCGTGTGATCCAAATGCACCATGCAGCAGTGAGAAAAACCTCAAAAAAGAAAGGCTGCCCAAAACTAGTCTGAGCATGAAGCAGGCAGTCTCCAATCTCCCCCTGATGAGACCAATCAATTTGCAGATAGTTCCAAACTCTGAGACTGAAGTTGCATGTGAAAAACAGGTGGATTCTATCCTCATAACTCCTGGCCAGGCACATGACACATAAATTATCCTCTTCATTATTCCTCCAGTGTCGCCTAACTAGTAAATCCTTTGTGTTCAGTCTATCAAAAATAACAACCAAGCAAAACATTTGATCTTCATTGTACATTTACTCTTCCATATCCATTTACAGGGAGGAATAACTAGCAAATGAGAATGCATGAGAGTGTAGTAACTCTTTGCAGTGTATGCCCCCTTGTCCATCCAAGACCAAACATCATTTCCCAAAGGATCACGTTGCAATTCATAAATCCATCTATGCAAACAATCCAGTTGTGCAGCAGCAATTTGGGAGATGGGCAGGTTAAACAACGAAGACAGCTCACGAGTAGCAAGGAAATCTGCCACAGAAAGTTTATCATCAAGAACAAAAGAGAATAATTGTGGCAGTCTATCCCGAAGGGGGCGAGCAGAATCACCCACAAACCAACCATCCGACCAGAACAGCACCGAATCCCCAGAGTTGACAGAAACTGTGGCTACTGCTCTGTAATTATCAGCCAACCTGAAGACATCTTTCCACCAGAAAGATCCACACAACACTGTAGCTTGTGGCACAACCCCATAATAATAAGAATCCCAAATCAAGGCCACCCAAGGAATATCCTCTTTGTTAAAAAATTTATGGAGGTGCTTGATCAAGAGAGCCTGGTTCTGTAAATGGAGGTTAATTACCCCGAGACCCCCATTCTGCTTAGGTCTATACACCATGTCCCATGCAGCTACAGATTGCCTAGGTGTGTCTGAATTCCCTCTCCAAAGGCACTGCCTCTCAATCCTTTCCAGCTGGTTGATAATACCCAGGGGAATATCCAAAGAGCATAAAAAATATATTGGCATGGAGGAGAGCACAGAAGTTAGAAGCTGAAGTCTGGATCCTTGATTGAGCATAGCAGAGCTAGCAGTGAGGCGCCGTTCCAATTGGTCAACCAGAGGCATGAGATCCTGAATTCTTGGTTTTGTTGTCCCCATTGGCAGCCCCAGATAAATGAAAGGGAGAGTACCAATTGAACAACCAAAAACTATAGCAAGTCTGGCAGCCTCATCATCACTAACATTGAGGGGGACCATCATGGACTTATGGAAATTAACCTTCAACCTAGTCGAAGCATGGAAAACATGGAGCATGTTCTTGACAGCAAGCAGTTGAGACTCATTAGCAGGTAGCAACAAAATTGTATCATCAGCATATTGGATGATTGGAAAGTTGGGATCACTAGATGGTATAGGGAGAGAAATCATCCCATCTTGTAGCATTTTATTAACCACAGACTGCAACAGATCAGCTGCCAGAACAAAAAGCAAAGGAGAAAAAGGATCTCCCTGCCTGACTCCTCTCTTGCATTGGAACTGTTTCCCAGGCACCCCATTAAGCAAAACAAAGGAGGATCCAGATGACAAAATCTCCTTAACCCACCTAATCCAGTGATCATTAAAACCCTTGGCTTTGAGAATTTGCAGGATGGCCTCATGCTCAAGAGTATCAAAAGCTTTTGCAAAATCAAGCTTCAAGATAAGGATAGGCCTTTTAGAGTGCTTGCACTGATGGATATATTCAAAAGCCTAGGCTAAACAATCATGCATTGATCTAGAGCGCAGAAACCCATACTGATTTCTATGAATGCATTTGAGGATCACCTTCTGCAGCCTATTAGGCAATAATTTGGTTAAGAACTTCAAGCAGGTATTAGTCAAAGATATTGGCCTAAAATCGTTAGGACTTTCAGGGTTTAAGATTTTAGGGATGAGTGTGATAAAGGAGGAATTGATTCCCCACAGGCTAATATTACCATGAACAAACTCATCAATTAACTACAAAAAAATCCTTCTCAATAATGCTCCAACATTTTTTCACAAAAAGGCCATTAAAGCCATCCGGCCCGGGAGCGCGGTCAGTTGGAAGATCCTTAAGAACAACAACAATTTCCTCAGTAGTGAAAGGTTGTGTCAAATCATCCAGACCATCCACTTTGTCAATCAACTCCTTAAGATTAAAGCCCATGTGCACTCCCTGAGCCTGGCCCATTCTATTTTTGAACGAGGCCCAAAGCATTCCCGCCATTTGGTCATGGTCAGTGACCACTACATCATCATCAGATCGAAGGCTGGCTATAGAATTCCTCCTCAACCGCTCTATTGCCATAGCATGAAAAAAATTTGAATTTTCCTCACCGACCTTTATGTATCTGATAGTGCACCTCTGCTTCTAGTAGATGAATTGCAACTTAAGAAGATCCTCATAGTGCAGCTTCACTATCTTTCTAAAATTAAACTCCGGAGTAGTTAGAGGATGTAACTCCTCAAGAGAATCAAACCCCAGAATCACCACTGAGCATTGTTGAATAAGTTTTTTGATAGAAGACAAGTTTACCTGCCACCTCTTCAGGTCATACCTTAAACGTTTAAACTTCTTTGAAATTACTGCAGTAGCAGAGACGTCCAACATACCTAAAGGTGCAGACCAGGACTTAGCAACACAATCCATGAAGCCCGGCATATGAACCCAATAGTTCTCAAACCTGAAAAAATTTAACTTAGGAATGGTAGTATCAATAGATACCACACAGGGCACATGATCTGAGGAAGTGCGGGCTAGGGGGAAAACCAACGTATTCGGATACATGGTAATCCAAGTGCTAGAAGTAAAAAACCAGTCAAGCTGCTCAAGCAAAGGTTGTTCTTGCATGTTAGACCAAGTGAAAGCACGTCCCTTGAGAGGTAACTCCAACAGACCCAGATGACCAATTATTTCATTAAACAAAAAGATATCATTGATATCGCCCCCCAGCCGATTTCTGTTATCAAGCGATATGATGAAATTAAAATCACCCAGAAGCAACCACTTGTCATCAACGGGGATCTGCAGATGATAAAGCCAGTGCACAAACTCATCTCTCAACTGCCCCTGACATGGTCATAAACATTAACAAGTGTCCATGATTCAGAGTTGTGGACAGAAGTAAACCGTATAATGAGCCCATAAGATTTAACCTCTATCAGTTGCCCAGAGAAAAAAGAAGAGTTCCAAACCACCAGAATGCCTCCGGATGCACCAACTGACGGAGAAAAAGCATAATTATCGAAACGTCAAGGACAAAATTGGTGGAATGTATCAAACTCATCACATTTGGTTTCTTGTAGGTAGGCGATAGCACAATTGCTTTCCTCGATTTTAGCTCGCACGTCTCTTTGACGACTATCAGAATTCAATCCTCGAACATTCCAACACAACACATGCCAATTACGATAAGTTGTACTATTCATAGAGACCATAACATAAGTAGCAAAATAACTTCACTGCGTAACAGAGAAGTACCACAGCATCGCAAAAGGACTGACAGCAGACCGAGCAGTTCAGACAAGGGCCACACCCACAAAGTTCAGAGAAAGCTAACAGCAAAAGAACTGAAAAAGTAAACTCCTTGGCATACAAAGACACCAAAGAAAGCAACATATCATTAGGAGATATACTCATTGGAGCTAGTCTTCTGCTCGTCATCGGAGGAAGAAGCCATAAGCTTATCCACGGTCAACTTCTCGGGGGAGATTCCCAATGAAGCTCCAAGGTCTTGCATCATGCAGATCGACGTAGGAGGTGGAATATCTTCAGCAGAATCAGGGGGAGGAACCGCCCTAGAACAGTGGGGAGCTGGGTCGTCAAGCTTAGCAAACTTGAAACGAGGCCTTCTCAGTGAGGTAGGCTTGACAGGGATAGCAGAAGTGGGCTTAAAGCCAGTCCTTTTCACAGAGCTTCCTGTCACCCGTCGGGTGGAGAAGTCATCATCAGGCTGGATCACCGTGACGGTCTTCTTACCACGACCGCGCTTTCCAAGCCTGGACGGCCTCACAGAAGAAAACTCCATGTTGTCGCCAGCGGAACCAAAGTGAAAGCTGATAGCAGAATCTGCAGCAACAATGCGGTCGGAGGTGTTGCCAGGAGCAGAAGTTAACTCCTCATGGACTGAGAAATCCTCCTGCTCAAAAACCCCCGTCCCCCAGCAACCAACATCATCCAACAGTGGAACCATAGGGGAGGGGCAAAGGCCAACAGCAACAGAAAACAAACTCTCAGTTTCAGCAACCCAGAGTCTTGTTGGAAAGATGCCAGGAGGAAGGGCGGCAAACTTCAGACTTGTAGGTAAAGATCTGACTGATAGTTCAGGTAGTAAATCTCTGAAAGTCCTCTCCCAAAGCATAGCAAGAGGCAAAACTGGGCCATAAAACACTCTGACAATACCCAAGTGCACAGGTTCAAGCTGGATGAAATTGGGGTTGTAGGGAACAATCGCCAGGTTCTGTTGGTCCACCTCTGCATTGTTGGCATCAGACGACTCCGAGGACTCCATAGAAGGATTAAGAACCATAGACTGCTGATCCTGAGCAGGCTGAACCACAGGTTCGTCAACATGAGCATTATTTGCAGCTGCATCTTCCCAAGGCCCCCGTCCATCGCCAGCCTGATTATCTAGTGGCTGCTGAAAGTTTCCCCAATTATCAGCAGCAGCGTTAGCCTGTTGGTGCTGTCCCGGTAGGACAGCATTCCATCCAAGGGCCGGATACGGCGGCATAGCCCAAAAAGGTTGGGGCGCCACCTGACCGGGCATTGGGTGTGGGTTGGCATCCAGTGGCATTGAATCTTCATCAGCCCCCAACAGAGCATTGGCGAAGTGGTCACCAGTGAGGATATAAACTGCAGCTGTCCAAGAAACAATTGTACCACCCCAATTTGCAAACTCATGAAAAACCACACTCCGAGGAACCAAGATATCTTCAGGGAAAGAGGCATAAACTAAAGATCGGACCTTGTGACGATCAGTGTGCTCCCAGTAATGAAACTGACTGAAGGTGCCAGTAACCTCAGAGAGATATTTGGTATTGCGATAATCCAAAGGCACACCAATGAACATAAGCCAGCCTGTTCTGTGACCATGAAGGGCCCTAAATCCTTCTCCTTGATTGTGCAGGATAAATCTAACAAAAAACTCCTCTCCATCATCGTCTACTCCCAAGACAAACGGTGGATGCTGAGTGTAGGAAGATCTGACTATAGGGTTCTCCATCTCAAACAAACCAACCCCTTGAAACCAAGTTTGAGTAGATCGAACAATAACCTGATGATTGACGGTGAGGAAGTTCAGCACTTGCTACCGCCTCACAGCCACCAAGTGCGGCGGAGGCAAAGGCTCGACGATGGCCACCATGAACTCCTCATGCAGCCGCGATGGAGCTTGAGAGGGCGAGTAGTACGTCCTCGGAAGGCGGTCCTCTCCACCGTCTACAATGTCATGACCCGCCAGCAGGAAGCAACGAGCATCGATAGCAAAGACTGCCATATCAGCGGAGGTCGATGGCAATGGTGAGGGAGCAGGCTCAGGCGGCGGTGGCGATTGGGGTTTTCTTGGTGTAATTGGACTAGCAGGGGGAGAAGGCAGCGAACCCGAAGAGGCGGGCAAGGATTCTGAGGTGGCGCAAGGCTCGAAACCTGGTGATGGGACTTTAGGCACCCAAACGTCCAACGAGTCATTATTACCAGGGCGGTTTTTCTTTTTATGGCCAGAACGAAAACACAGCATGCACCGAATCCTGTTGGTGCACGTATCGGTCCGATGTTTCATACCAAGGCAATTCTGACAATCCCAATATTTGGTTGCCATCTCCTCAATCATCTCATCGAAACTTTGAACTTGCTCGATAATTTTACTTGGAGAAGGAATTGGTGAAGAATTATCCGGCAACTCATCATCAGAGATATCAATTGGGGTGTCAAGGGAGCCCAGAGAGACTGAAGAGAAACGGGCCAAGACATCCGGAGTGGGCTGGGCCGACTGCGGGCTATCCAAAATAATCGTGGGCTTGGGATCCCCCGAATCAAAACAAACCCCAGCGAATCTGTGCTTGCCGCCCAAGAAAGGTGGACTTTCCGTTGAAGGCAGCGATCCAAACTGGATCGGCGGCGAGGAGATCGGAGAAACCGGCGCTGCGGCCGGTGGAGACGCCGGAGAAGTCACCAGAGAAACTGACGAAGACAAGATGGGGGTAGAGTCTCCCAAAGCCTTAGAAGGACTAACATGGTACCCAGCCTCACGAACTGTTAAAACATCCATAGCAGATGGTGCAAAACTATAACCCTTGCGAGCAGGGTAATTGAGAAATGTAGCAAAGCTCAGCTTCTTCTTAGAGGCAGGTTTAGATCCATGCATCCTAACGCAGATTTACTAGGAATCTGACGCAAGGCTTGGAGGCCTAAAGGTACCCTGTTCTTAGAAGGACTAACCAGGATCCATTCTTGTTGACACTCAGACTGCCACAACTTGAACTCCTTCTCCCAATCTGGACCACCATGGCCCCAAAGATGGAAGAAGCATTTAAAATGGGTGCAGACAAAGGTACGCTGATGAAGAATGAAAAACCCCACCTCCTTGCATGAAACATTGAAAGAAAACACACGATCACTAAGGAGCGATACCTTGAGATGAGAACAATAACCTCCGATCGCCGATTCCAAAGCAAGGCCCACATTCTCCTCAGATAACCGGAAAGAGTGACGTGCAAACGAAACCACCATAGTGAAGTGGCCAGATTCATCCGAAGGGTGCACCGATCTGTGAAGGGTGCGCCTGATCTCCTGTGCAAAACCCATCCCAGGAGAAAAATCTAACCCCAGGGAGATGGATGCGTGGACAGCCATGGAGAAGGCCACCAACGTGGAGGACGAGGGGTGCCGGAGAGGATGGCACGAGCAGAAAGGCAATCTCACGGCTAGAGTTGGAGATCGCTGGCGGTGGGTGGTGCTAGGGTTAGGGTGGCAGCGGGTGGGTGGTGGGTGGGCATGGTAGGCTACTGTTACTTTGTTTGTTTTTGTCTCATTAGTGCCTTAAGTAAATTTACCGATGGATTGAAGACGAAAGAGGGGATGCCATCCGGGGCATCCCCAAGCTTAGATGCTTATTTGTCCTTGAATATTACCTTTGGGTTCCTTGGGTATCCCCAAGTGTAGGCTCTCGACACTCCTTATTCCATAGTCCATCAAATCTTTACACAAAACTTGAAAACTTCACAAAACTCAACAGAAAACTCGTAACACCCATTAGTATAATAAAATAAATCACCACTTTATGTACTGTTGTGAACTCATTATAAATTTTTATTGGTGTTATATATACTATATTCCAACTTATCCATGGTTCATAACCTCCCCCCCCCCCCGATACTACCCATATATTCATCAAAAAAAGCAAAGAAAACATAGAAAACAGAATCAGTCAAAAGCAGAACAGTTTGTAGTAATCTGGACATTTAGTATACTTCTACAACTCCAAAAATTCTGAAACAATAGGAAAACCTGGGAAATTGGTATATCAATCTTGTGTAAAAATTTAAGATCAAAAGAACGCTTATGTGAATTTCTAAAATCTTGTCAATGAGCATAAAAGTTTATGTTTTTCAGCAAGATCAAATCAACTATCACCATATACCATCCCAAAGGTCTTCCTTGGCTCAAACACTAATTAAAACACCAAAACACAATTACTACAGAGGTAATCATGTGTATACTTGTCGGATTTCGGGTTCCAGCAAAACCCTTGAGGTTCGAACACTGGGGTGCGCACAAACATCTCTCCCCCTCTCTAGCTCGCACACTCTACGATCTCACGGCCTAGCTCGACGAACCCAAAGAACATGAGACACAAGATTTATACTGGTTCGGGATACCGTTGTGGTGTAATACCCTATTCCAGTGTGGTGCGGTGCATTTCCTCTTGGGCAATGGATGAACAGTTACAAGGGAAGAATAGCCTCACGAGGAGAGGTGTTCTTGTGCTTGGTGAACTTGAGTGGTTGGGGTGCTATGGATGCGATCTAGGTCCGAATCAGATGCCTCCCTATGGTGGTGGCTAGTCCTATTTATAGAGGCCCTGGTCCTCTTCCCGAATATTGAGCGGGAAGGGATCCCACAATGGCCAAATTCTAAGGGAGACAACTCGTACAAGCTATCCTAACAAAAGTAGTCTTCGCCTGCCAAAGGCTCTAGTGGTGACGCCGTCTTGGGCTCCATGGTGACCTCCGTCCTGCCGTCCTCCTGGTCTTGGTATTGTTGCACCGATATGGAAACCTTTGCATGATGCCTCGGGACTCCTCATCTAAGCTTGCCCTTTAGCACCAAAGAGGAAACGAGGACACTGCGTGCACTGGTGCCCGCCTGGCTCCAGTCGTCATGGCTTGCGTCACAGAAGCCTCGTGAGGTGCCCCTCGCCTTGATCTCTCTGCCCCTCACGAGCCAACCTGGTGAGGCCTCCCCTGAGGAGGTCTTGCGTCGTCCACCTCGCGAGGCTTGGTCCCTCGCGAGGGTCTTGAATATTTGCTGGTGAAGATGGGCCGTACGGGGCCGCTGGTGGAGCCACGCTGCGGGCCGCAAGCAGGCAAGTCTGGGGATCCCCGTTCCCAGAACACCGACAGTAGCCCCCGGGCCCAAGGTGCGCTCGGGCTTGCCTTTGAGGCGAAGCCAAAGGGCAAGCGCAGAGCACCACGGGCCCCATCAGCCTACGGCCACAGTTGGCGCGTGGCGACTGATTGGATGTGGGCGTTTCCGCTTCCCCACGCTGCCTCGGCAACTGCCCGACTGACAAAAAGGCCGGTGCGGGGAACGCTTGCCTTCATTGCCTTCCTTCGCCTTGCTCCAGATCCCCTCTCTCGCTCCTCACTTCTGAAATCTCCAGATCTGCCCCAATCTCCTTCCGAGCTTCCGACCAATGGCGCCCCAAAAGCCCAAGGTTGATTCGCCGCCTTCTTGGTATGAGCTGGCTCTGGAGGCGCCCAATGTCTCGGCGAAGAACCTCGCCACCACGCGCTTGCTGACGGCGGGGGAGAACAACGAGATGTGGTAGACCGAGCTCCGGGCTGGCTCCGCCATGCCCGAAGCTTCGAAGAGCTCCTTCTACCCCTTCTTCATGAGCAGTGTCGTCGCCTACCTCGTTCCCACCTTCTCTGACTTCTTCTATGCGGTCCTCCAAAACTATGGGTTACACGCTCTCCACCTCCATCCCAACTCCGTTCTTCTCTTGTCAATCTTTGCCCTCTACTATGAGGCGTTTATCGAGGTGATGCCGTCTGTGGCACTGCTGCGCCACTTCTTCTTCCTCCGGATCAACGATGGCCACACCATGGGGTGTGCCAACTTCGTCGCAGCTGGCAAGTCCAATGCAATCTCGAAGGTCGGCAGAAGGCTGATGGCTTCCGGAGCAAGTGGGTTATGATGGATGCCAAGTGCGTCCACCCACAGCTGAAGCTGCCGATGGAGATGCCCCAATCTGACGAGGGGTGGTCTCGTGCAAAGCTTACCGATGACCGGGCGAAGGCGGTGCTGGAGAAGATGACCGTCGACCTGAGGCCAGGCAACGCGAAGGGGGGCGAAGCTGACGGGGACATGCTTCTGAGGGAGTTCCTGACGCTGCGGGTGGCTCCTCTCCAGGCGCGCTCACGCCCCTTGTGGACGCTCGGGGATGGAGAGGACAAGCTTCGCCTGAGTCCGGAGGCCTTGTCTGAAGGGGAGCTGGCTGTGGCTCTCCGCCTCTTGGTCGGGGACGACCAAGAGTATCCGCCGAGTGCCCATGCTCCTTTGTTCCATCGGAAGGATGGGACGGTGATCGCGGCCGCCATGCCCACCTTTGATGGGCACGGCCTGGTGCCACCAGCGATGGTGGACATGTCTTCCGGCGATTCCCGCAGGGACGGGGAGGGGGAGGACGAGGAGCGCGACTCAAAGGCAGCCCCCGAGGGGATGGGGGAGACCTCCCCCTTGCGCAAGGCCGACATCCTTCGCCTCCTTCCTGACGATGATGGCGAGGCCGACATCCTCTTGGAGAAGGGGAGCCTCCCATGGTTCCGATGAAGGGCAGGTCGGCTCTGATCTCCCGGGACGACGCTCCTGCCTTACCGCCGCCTGGAGCTACTTCCAGTCTAGCTGCTGCCCCTGCTTCTGCTCCCGGAGCTGGCGCGCCCGCGCCTCGAGCTGCGAAGCTCTCTGGCTTCAAGCTTATGAAGCGGAGGGACTATAGCGCGGTGGACCAGTAAGTGTTCTCGCCCTGCCTTGTTCTCGCCTCCGCTTCTCGTTTCTGACTCTTCTTCTTCGTTGTGCAACTAGGCCGACGCCTGCGGCGAAGAGGAGAAGGGAGGGCGAGGTGGTACTGCTTGAGCCCAGATCGCCTCCGGTGGCCACATGCTAGATCTTGCGTTGGATTTCCCCAAAGAGGAAGGGATGATGCAGCAGAGTAGTGTAAGTATTTCCCTCAGTTTTTGAGAACCAAGGTAATTCTGTCAATTGCTCAAGTCCCTCGTACCTGCACAAAACGATAGCTACTCGCAACCAACGCGATTAGGGGTTGTCAATCCCTTCACGGTCACTTACGAGAGTGAGATCTGATAGATATAATATTTTTGGTATTTTTGGTAAAGGCAAAGTAAAAAAGCAAAACAAGATTAAAGTGATGGAGATTGATATGATGAGAATAGACCCGGGGGCCATAGGTTTCACTAGTGGCTTCTCTCAAGAGCATAAGTATTCTACGGTGGGTGAACAAATTACTGTTGAGCAATTGACAGAATTGAGCATAGTTATGAGAATATCTAGGCATGATCATGTATATAGGCATCACGTCCGTGACAAGTAGACCGAAACAATTCTGCATCTACTACTATTACTCCACTCATCGACCGCTATCCAGCATGCATCTAGAGTATTAAGTTAAAAAAACAGAGTAATGCCCTAAGCAAGATGACATGATGTAGAGAGATAAATTCATGAAATATGAAATAAACCCCATCTTGTTATCCTATATGGAAACGATGCAATACGTGCCTTGCTGCCCCTTATGTCACTGGGAAAGGACACCGCAAGATCGAACCCAAAGCTAAGCACTTATCCCATGGCAAGAACTACCAATCTAGTTGGCCAAACCAAGCGGATAATTCGAAGAGACTTGCAAAGATAACCAATCATACATAAAAGAATTCAAAGAAGATTCAAATATTATTCATAGATAGACTTGATCATAAACCCATAATTCATCGGTCTCAACAAACACACCGCAAAAAGAAGATTACATCGAATAGATCTCCACAAGAGAGGGGGAGAACTTTGTATTGAGATCCAAAAAGAGAGAAGAAGCCATCTAGCTACTAACTATGGACCCGAAGGTCTGAGGTAAACTACTCACACTTCATCGGAGGGGCGATGATGATGTAGAAGCCCTCCGTGATGACGGCCCTCTCCGGCGGAGCTCCGGAACAGGCCCCAAGATGGGATCTCGTGGATACAGAAAGTTGCGGCGGTGGAATTAGGTTTTCGGCTCCTGTTCTGTTCATTTGGGGGTACGTAGGTATATATAGGAGGAAGAAGTACGTCGGTGGAGCTCCGAGGGGCCCACGAGGTAGGGGGTGCGCCCTAGGGGGGTGCCACCCACCCTCGTGACCGCCTGTCTAATGCCTTGGCGTAGGGTCCAAGTCTCCTGGATCACGTTCGGTGAGAAAATCATGTTCCCGAAGGTTTCATTCCGTTTGGACTCCGTTTAATATTCCGTTTCTTCGAAACACTGAAATAGGCAAAAAAACAACAATTCTGGGATGGGCCTCCGGTTAATAGGTTAGTCCCAAAAATAATATAAAAGTGGAAAATAAAGCCCAATATAGTCCATAACAGTAGATAATATAGCATGGAGCAATCAAAAATTATAGATACGTTGGAGACGTATCAGGCATCCCCAAGCTTAATTCCTGCTCGTCCTCGAGTAGGTAAATGATAAAAAGAGAATTTTTGATGCGGAGTGCTACTTGGCATAATTTCAATGCAAATCTTCTTAATTGTGGTATGAATATTCAGATTAGGAAGATTCAAGACAAAAGTTCATATTGACATAGAGAATAATAATACTTCAAGTAAACCAACAAAGCAATTACGTTTTCTCAAAGTAACATGGCCAAAGAAAGTTTATCCCTACAAAATCATATAGTTTAGTCATGCTCCATTTTCGTCACACAAGAATTCTCTCATCATGCACAACCCCGATGACAAGCCAATCAATTGTTTCATACCTTAATAATTTCAAACTCATAAACTTTCATGCAATACATGAGCGTGAGCCATGGATATAGCACTATGGGTGGAATAGAATGATGGGGGTTATGTGGAGAAGACAAAAAGGAGAAAGTCTCACATCAACGAGGCTAATCAATGGGCTATGGAGATGCCCATCGATTGATGTTAATGCAAGGAGTAGGGATTGCCATGCAACGGATGCACTAGAGCTATAAATGTATGAAAGCTCAACAAAAGAAACTAAGTGGGTGTGCATCCAACTTGCTTGCTCACGAAGACCTAGGGCACTTGAGGAGGCCCATTGTTGGAATATACAAGCCAAGTTCTATAATGAAAAATTCCCACTAGTATATGAAAGTGATAACTCAAGAGACTCTCTATATGAAGAACATGGTGCTACTTTGAAGCACAAGTGTGGAAAAAAGGAATTGTAGCATTGCCCCTTTTTATTTATTTTCTTTTGGGGGGGCTTCTTTTTTTTCTTTGACCTATCTCTTTTTTTTGGGACAATGCTCTACTGAATGATGATCATCACACTCCTATTTATTTATAACTTAATGATTACAACTCGATACTAGAACAAAGTATGACTCTATATGGATGCCTCCGGCGGTGTACCGGGATATGCAATGAATCAAGAGTGACAAGTATGAAAAAATTATGAACGATGGCTTTGCCACAAATACTATGTCAACTACATGATCATGCTAAGCAATATGACAATGATGAATGTGTCATGATAAACTGGATGGTGGAAAGTTGCATGGCAATATATCTCGGAATGGCTATGGAAATGCCATAATAGGTAGGTATGGTGGCTGTTTTGAGGAAGATATAAGGAGGTTTATGCGTGAAAGAGCGTATCATATCACGGGGTTTGGATGCACCGGCGAAGTTTGCACCAACTCTCGATGTGAGAAAGGGCAATGCACGGTACCGTAGAGGCTAACAATGATGGAAGGGTGAGGGTGTGTATAATCCATGGACTCAACATTAGTCATAAAGAACTCATATACTTATTGCAAAAATCTACAAGCCATCAAAAACCAAAGTATTATGCGCATGCTCCTAGGGGGTAGATTGGTAGGAAAATACCATCGCTCATCCCCGACGGCCACTCATAAGGAGGACAATCAAATAACACCTCATGTTTCAAATTTGTTGCATAACGTTTACCATACGTGCATGCTACGGGACTTGCAAACTTCAACACAAGAACTTCTCAAATTCACAATTACTCAACTAGCATGACTTTGATATTATTACCTCCATATCTCAAAACAATTATCAAGCATCCAACTTTTCTTAGTATTCAACACACTCAAAAGAAAGTTTCACAAATCTTGAATACCAAGTATGTTATTATTAAGCAAATTACCATGCTATTAAGACTCTCAAAATAATTTAAGTGAAGCATGAGAGATCAATAGTTTCTTTAAAAAAATCCACTACCGTGCTCTAAAAGATCTAAGTGAAGCAGATAGAGCAAAATTATAACGCTCAAAAGATATAAGTGAAGCACATAGAGCAAAACTACATAGCTCAAAAGATATAAGTGAAGCACATAGAGTATTCTATCAAATTTTAATTCATATATGGCTCTCTCAAAAGGTGTGTACAGCAAGTATGATTGTGGCATACTAAAACACAAAGACACAAATAATAAAAGATGCTCCAAGCAAAACACATATCATGTTGGTGAATAAAAATATAGCTCCAAGTAAATTACCGATGGAAGTGGACGAAAGAGGGGATGCCTTCCGGGGCATCCCCAAGCTTTGAATTTTTGGTGTCCTTGGATTATCTTGGGGGTGCCATGGTCATCCCCAAGCTTAGGCTCTTGCCACTCCTTGTTCCATAATCCATCACAAGAATTCACCCAAAACTTGAAAACTTCACAACACAAAACTTAAAGTAGAAAACTCGTGAGCTCCGTTAGCGAAAGAAAACAAAAGACCACTTCAAGGTACTGTAATGAACTCATTATTTACTTATATTGGTGTTAAACCTACTGTATTCTAACTTCTCTATGGATTATAAACTATTTTACTAACCATAGATTCATCAAAATAAGCAAACAACACACGAAAAACAGAATCTATCAAAAACAGAACAGTATGTAGTAATCTATAGCTAGCGCAAGATCTGGAACCCCAAATATTCTAAAATAAATTGCTGGACGTGAGGAATTTATCTATTAATCATATGCAAAAAGAATTAAATAAATAGCACTCATAAAATAAAAATGACAGCAGTTCTTGTGAGCGCTAAAGTTTCTGTTTTTTACAGCAAGTTCAACAAGACTTTCCCCAAGTCTTCCCAACGGTTCTACTTGGCACAAACACTAATTAAACACAAAAAAAACAACCAAAACAGAGGCTAGATAATTTATTTATTACCAAACAGGATCTAAAATCAAGGAATAAAAATAAAATTGGGTTGCCTCCCAACAAGCGCTATCGTTTAACGCCCCTAGCTAGGCATAAAAGCGAGGATAGATCTAGGTATTGCCATCTTTGGTAGGCAATCCATAAGTGGCTCTCATGATAGTTTCATATGGCAATTTTATTTTCTTTCTTGGAAAGTGTTCCATGCCCTTTTTTAATGGAAATTGAAATCTAATATTCCCTTCCTTCATATCAATAATCGCACCAACCGTTCTAAGGAAAGGTCTACCAAGAATAATAGGGCAAGAAGGATTGCAATCTATATCAAGAAGAATGAAATATATGGGCACATAATTCCTATTTGCAACAATAAGAAAATCATTAATCCTTCCCATAGGTTTCTTAATAGTAGAATCCGAAAGATGCAAGTTTAGAGAGCAATCATCAAAATTACGGAAATCTAGCAAATCACACAAAGTCTTGGGAATAGTAGAGACACTAGCACCCAAATCACACAAAGCATAAAACTCATGATCTTTAATTTTAATTTTAATAGTTGTTTCCCACTCATCATAGAGTTTTCTAGGGATAGAAACTTTCAACTCAAGTTTTTCTTCATAAGATTGCATCAAGGCATCAACAATATGTTCGGTGAAGGCTTTATGTTGACTATAAGCATGTGGAGAATTTAGCACGGATTGCAACAAGGAAATACAATAAATTAACGAGCAACTTTCATAATTAAATTCCTTGAAATCCAATATAGTGGGTTTATCAACATCTAGATTTTTATTTCTTTCAATCCCACTTTCATCAATTTCATCATAAAGATCTAAATACTCCGAATTTTTAGAACGCCTTCTAGGTAAAGGAAGATCATATTCAGTTTCATCAAGATTCATATTGCAAAACAAAGATTTAATAGGAGACACATCAATAACTTTTAGATCTTCATCTTGATTTTCATAGGAATTGGTAGAACATGCTTTAATAAAGGCATCTTTGGAAGCACGCATCCTAGCGGTTCTTTCCTTGCACTAATCAATGGAAATTCTCATGGCTTTGAGAGACTCATTGATATCATGCTTAGGAGGAATAGATCTAATCTTTAAAGAATCAATCTCAAGAGAAATTCTATCAACGTTCCTAGCCAAATCATCAACTTTAAGCAATTTCTCTTCAAGCAAAGCATTAAAATTCTTTTGCGAATTCATAAACTCTTTAACACTATTCTCAAATTCAGAGGGCATCTTATTATAATTTCCATAAGAGTTGTTGTAGGAATTCCCATAATTATTAGGAGTATTACTAGGATATGGCCTAGGATTAAAATTCCCTCTATAAGCGTTGTTACCAAAATTATTCCTACCAACAAAATTCACATCCATAGATTCATTGTTATTCTCAATCAAAGTAGACAAAGGCATATCATTAGGATCAGAAGAAACACTCTTAGTAGCAAATAATTTCATGAGTTCATCCATCTTTCCACTCAAAATATTGATTTCTTCTATCGCATGCACTTTTTTATTAGAAGATCTTTCAGTATGCCATTGAGAATAATTAAACATAATATTATCTAGGAGTTTAGTAGCATCTCCTAAAGTGATTTCCATAAAAGTGCCTCCCGCGGCCAAATCTAAAAGATTTCTAGAAGCAAAATTCAATCCGGCATAAAAATTTTGTATAATCATCCACAAATTCAAACCATGAGTAGGGCAATTACGTATCATTAATTTCATTCTCTCCCAAGCTTGTGCAACATGTTCATGATCAAGTTGCTTAAAGTTCATAATATCGTTTCTAAGAGAGATGATCTTAGCGGGAGGGAAATACTTAGAGATAAAAGCATCTTTGCACTTGTTCCAAGAATCAATACTATTTTTAGGCAAAGATGAAAACCAAGCTTTAGCACGATCTCTAAGCGAAAAAGGAAATAGCTTCAATTTAATGACATCATTATTGACATCTTTTTTCTTTTGCATATCACATAAATCAACGAAGCTATTCAGATGAGTAGCGACATCTTCACTAGGAAGGCCGGCAAATTGATCTTTCATAACAAGATACAACAAAGCAGTATTGATTTCACAAGATTCAGTATTGGCAAGAGGAGCAATTGGAGTGCTAAGGAAATCATTATTATTGGTATTGGTGAAGTGTGGGAGAGTAAAACGAGAGGCAAATGGCAAATAATGTAATGCAAGAGATAGGGATTGTGATGGGTACTTGGTATGTTGACTTTTTGCGTAGACTCCCCGGCAACAGCGCCAGAAATCCTTCTTGCTACGTCTTGAGCTTGCGTTGGATTTCCCCGAAGAGGAAGGGATGATGCCGCAGAGTAGCGTAAGTATTTCCCTCAGTTTTTGAGAACCAAGGTATCAATCCAGTAGGAGGCCACGCTCAAGTCCCTCGTACCTGCACAAAACGATAGCTACTCACAACCAACGCGATTAGGGGTTGTCAATCCCTTCACGGTCACTTACGAGAGTGAGATCTGATAGATATAATATTTTTGGTATTTTTGGTATAAAGATGCAAAGTGAAAAGTAAAAGGCAAAGTAAAAAGCAAAACAAGATTAAAGTGATGGAGATTGATATGATGAGAATAGACCCGGGGGCCATAGGTTTCACTAGTGGCTTCTCTCAACAGCATAAGTATTCTACGGTGGGTGAACAAACTACTGTTGAGAAATTGACAGAATTGAGCATAGTTATGAGAATATCTAGGCATGATCATGTATATAGGCATCACGTCCGTGACAAGTAGACCGAAACAATTCTGCATCTACTACTATTACTCCACTCATCGACCGCTATCCAGCATGCATCTAGAGTATTAATTTAAAATAGAGTAACGCCCATCTTGTTATCCTCGATGGCAACGATGCAATACGTGCCTTGCTGCCCCTTATGTCACTGGGAAAGGACACCGCAAGATCAAACCCAAAGCTAAGCACTTCTCCCATGGCAAGAACTACCAATCTAGTTGGCCAAACCAAACGGATAATTCGAAGATACTTGCAAATATAACCAATCATACATAAAAGAATTCAGAGAAGATTCAAATATTATTCATAGATAGACTTGATCATAAACCCACAATTCATCGATCTCAACAAACACACCACAAAAAGAAGATTACATCGAATAGATCTCCACAAGAGAGGGGGAGAACTTTGTATTGAGATCCAAAAAGAGAGAAGAAGCCATCTAACTACTAACTATGGACCCGAGGGTCTAAGGTAAACTACTCACACTTCATCGGAGGGGCTATGATGATGTAGAAGCCCTCCGTGATGACGGCCCTCTCCGGCGGAGCTCCGGAACAGGCCCCAAGATGGGATCTCGTGGATACAGAAAGTTGCGGTGGTGGAATTAGGTTTTCGGCTCTTGTTCTATTCGTTTGGGGGTACGTAGGTATATATAGGAGGAAGAAGTACGTCGGTGGAGCTCCGAGGGCCCACGAGGCAGGGGCACGCCCTAGGGGGGACGCGCCCCCCACCCTCGTGACCGCCTCTCTGATGCCTTGGCGTAGGGTCCAAGTCTCCTGGATCATGTTCGGTGAGAAAATCACGTTCCCGAAGGTTTCATTCCGTTTGGACTCTGTTTGATATTCCGTTTCTTCGGAACACTGAAATAGGCAAAAAACAGCAATTCTAGGCTGGGCCTCCGGTTAATAGGTTAGTCCCAAAAATAATATAAAAGTGGAAAATAAAACCCAATATAGTCCAAAACAGTAGATAATATAGCATGGAGCAATCAAAAATTATAGATACGTTGGAGACGTATCACCGCACCCCTTTGCATGAGTAAAGGTGGTGATGGAGCTCGTGCCTCTCCAACCCAATCATCCTCGTGAAGCTGGGTGGAGCATCCTCGGGAGGAGTCATCCCCTGAGGCCCCGCTGGCTCCGGAGGTGCCAGCGTCCGGCTCGGGCGCTAGGGTCCCCGAGGCTCAGGAGCCTCTGGCCTCTCAGGCCATGGTGATGACGATGCCTCTTCCTCGTCCTTCTGCTATACTGCTGACCCCAGGTTCCTCCGCCTCTCCTGACGTCCTGGAGCGGGCTCTTTCTGCGATGGCCCTGCTGCGAGAAGACCTTCAGGGCACCAACCGTCGCCTGGTGGCCGGACGCCTGAACTGGTCTCTGGCTGGCTGCACTCCAACGTGTCCGTCCGGGTGGCACTGAGCCAAGCTGTTGCTGTCGGTTCAATATCCGGCATATCACGTAGTAGGGCTCCTAAGCTAGGCGTCTTGGAGCGATGGTAACATGGACACGGGATTTTACCCAGGTTCGGGCCCTCTTGATGGAGGTAAAACCCTACGTCTTGCTTTTGATTGTATTCATATGGGGTGTAGTACATAGTACATATGTCTACCATGAGATTGTAGTCATGAATATGAGATCGTCTATTGACTAGCCTGGCCTCGGTTTATATATGCACCGGAGGCCTAGGGTTTTGGAGAGTCCTTGGCTTGGGCGCCAAGTCTTGCGGAAACCTCCTTGTATGCGGCATGGGCTGCCAGAAGTGGCCCATGAATGAACCGCCGTGGGGGTCCTCGGCCTGATCCAGCTGGTCGGGTGATGACGTGGTGAGTACCCCCTAGTCCATGACACCGTCAGTAGCCCCCTGAACCGGTCTTCAAGTTGGGGACGCTCCTCGATTCTTCCGATTTTTTCTTCGTCTTCGGTCGCCGGTCTTGAAAACTGGTTCAACAAATCTTCTCATCTTCGATCTTGAGGATCGCCGAAGTGCATCCGAAGAGTTTACACATTGGGTATCCAAGGAGACCCTTTAAGTTTCCAGCCTTTATCAATGCCTTGTTATTTTTATGCCACACCTTGGGTTTGAAGTTGTTCCCGGGGGCGGTGTCCTCTTGCGTCCGAGCTCCAACGCCTGACTGCATTCAAGGTATCTTTTGCAGCCGAGCACCAACGTCGAACTGCATCCGAGCTCCAGCGCCAGACTATATCCGAGCTCCAACGCCGGACTGTATCAGAGGTGTCATAGATCACCTTGGTTCAAAAAAGTTGAAGGAGTTTAGCCGAGCTCAATGCCGGAAATGCCCTCTATGGAGCCAGCCACTGGCGCCCGAGCTTTATGCCGGACTGCTTCCGAGGTGGTGCACCATCCCGACTGCGGGCCGATATTTTGTCAATATTTCTGATTGGTGCAATTTATTCTCTGCCAAGATATATAGCTAGTATATGTATATCTGGTAGCCCTCAAGGTTTGTGTCGGTCTAAAACCCGAGATGCACCTGAAGGAAAACATAAAACTGCTGATCCTAGTAGCCCCTGAGACTCAGGTCGATTTGCAAAATCTGCCTGAGGATCAACTCCTAGCTCGGCAACATACGTAGGAATAGAAACGCGGTGTATTATATTATTGGTAATAGTGATCGGTGGACGGGCCCCTGAGAGTGGGCGTGAGAAGCCGTCATATATATCAGCTTGATGCCGGATAAGTCCCAGACGGTACTTATTATTGTCCAAAGACGGGCTTGTCCAGAGTTCAATCATGCCGAACACTATGCACTTTGAATTTTCCGCATTGAATAGGCAATGCAATAGCCCCCGAGCCACTGCTCGGGTGGCAACACCAGATCAGGGGATCGATGTGCCCCCTTAATATTTATAAATAATAAGCGTGAAGCCCAGTTGCCCCCGAGCCTTAATGTGGGCACGGGTGGCCGAATTAAGGATTGATATCCAGAGTAAAATCACAAAGTATGTGTAATGATTCTATGTATCCAAGTACTCTACATCATTAATGCTCGAATCCGCATTGTACAAAACTCCAACCATCGGCTTCCACCTCCTCAGCCAGTAGCTGAGGAGTGTGTGTCATACTTTATAAAGCCTTTATAAGGGCAAAGATTTATGGCAAACAAGGCAATCCGGCCATATAGTTTTATAAACAAAGGTATGAGGAGAGATATGCTATATTACTTGCTAAAGTAAGAAACATCTTCCAAAGAAAATAGTCCCGCTATCGGTTCCTTTCCTTGGGTTGTCATGCTGACCATGATCATGAAACCTCACCTCCAATCAATGTGGGAGGAAAATATTGAGGATTTAGTTCGGGGAAAGTTTCCGAGCTCTGTGGTCTAAATGAACCAAAATTTTCATTTCCGTCATTGCCGACCAATTATATCCTTTAAGATCGCTAGCTTTCGGCTTCACCCAGTATGAGGTACTAACTCGGATGACCCGGTAGTAACAATCACAAAGGTGCTCCCTTTACCACCTAGCCAAACAACCGGGAACGTAGGGATAAGCACAGGAGCCAGGCAACCCAGCTTGGCCAAAATCTTAAGTCAAATTGATGCATATTTATGGCTTTATAACGATGATTACGGAATACAGCGCTTGTATATTGAATACGAACACTAATGATATATTTATTTTGACTCCGTTGCGACCGTTTATCCGTTGAAAGTGGCCCATCATTGGCTTCTACCCCTTTGTAGATACTATGCAAGGTGTTTCCACAATAACAAGACAACCCTTAGCCGATGTCTCGGTGCCCGGAGGCGGTTGTGTTAGCAGAAACAAGGCAATCAGATATGCGGGCTTTATAACTTTCACTTAGTCATAGGAGCTTAAAATTGGGAGGCCAGCTATAGCCCCTAGTTAGTGTTCGGCGACAGCCGAGGTCAAGCCATAAACACTCCGACCAATGTTATGAACGGCCCGTCATTTAACACAGTCATCGGATCGCTGACCAGTTTACGCTTATTGTGACAGTCAGTTTTCCGCTTTCTCCACTGAGGTGCTTAACCATGCGAGCTGGAAGCACAATCGAAGTGGTTCTCCCTTTGCACACCTAGCCGAACAAAGCGGAACGTAGGAGGCAAGCACAAGAGCTGGGCAACCCAACTATTGACCAAAGACACAATTCGAAACCGATGCATATATAGCAATGTCCGAGAATGTTTTTGCCGAATCTTTGTGTCCGGCGTTGCACTGCGAGACTTATGCTGAAAACACACTAATAGTTTAAAAGTTCCATAGGCTTGGAAAACCAAAAACTCCAGTAAAAACTTGACGTCCGAACTAGATCAAGTGTTCGGTGCCAATCTGAAAATTGGTCTTTAGAAAAAAATTGTGCTTCTGTCATGCTTTAACATGACACATCACATCTCAAGACTTCAAGCGGGTCAGCCAACGGCTTCAACCTCCTATCCCGAAGGCATTGTACTTCTCATTAGGCCAGTTTAGCAAACTAAACTCTAGCGGCTTTGAGAGAGAAATTAGGCTCCTCGGCTATTGACCACACACTCGCGTCGAAAAAAGGAGCGATAGAAAAAGACTTTGCAACGACTAAGAAGAAGAACACTTATTATAAAACAGCTCACATAAATTTAAGAGCTCCCAAGTGACTTGGGTAAACGAATTTTATGTATAATGATTGTATGTACCAAAGTACTTATATCATATATGTGTTCACCTGAACTTTAAACGCGTCTTAACCGACCGTCGGCTTCTCCCTCTTCGGTCAAGGGCCGAAAAGTGTTATGTACTCCACCTGTCAAGAATATCGACGGTGTTTCCGATAACCAGGCAATCAGGCCATAAGGCTGTAACAGACAAAGTGCGCTCAGGGAACTTATGCTATATTACTGACGAAGTGTAAGAAGCATCTTCGAAGAAAATAGTACCCCCACCGATACCTTTCTTCGATTGTTCATTGTTACTATGAGACTTGTGCAATAGATTTTTTGTACTCATGAGTTCCGTTGTGTGCCGACCATGATTGAAAACAATAAGAGCGCTAGCTTTCGGCTTTACCCAGTCTGAGGTCCGAGCTCGGATGACCCGATCGTGACAATCACAGAGGTGCTCCCTTTACTCCCTAGCCGAACAATCACGAATGTAGGGGTAAACACAGGAGCAAGGCAACCCAGCTTGCAGAACACTTAAGTCAACATGGTGCATATTGTGGCGTAATACACGAACAAGGAATGAAGCCATACAAGTATAATCATATGCAAGAGGAAAGGCTTCATAAAGGAAGCCCCCAAGTAAATGGGGTATTTGAATTTGTGTGTCATAAACGAAGTTTTGACAAGGAAGTTTTTCAAAAACAATTTTTTTCCAAAAAAGTATAATGCTTGGTAGAACTGAACAAAATTTAAAACTGAAAGTTTTTGAGCATGAAAGCGACTTAGCTGGTTAATGTGCTCGGTGTTCATGACGCAATTCGGGCTTGTGGCAGGACGAAGACGCCCATTGATCTGTGACAGATCCGACAAGGTTTGCAGTCCTCGGCATGGCCGAGGTCCCAACCCCCAAGCCCGAGGTGTCCGAGCAAGGAGTTCGGCACTCCGGAGTAGTGACATGTCTCGGCCGATGTGGTAAGGCGAAGCCCCCAGTCTAGTCGAGCTAGCGGAGTTGGTCGGCAAGGTGACAATGAAGCCCCCATGCCAGTCGACCTGTTCTGCATGGTGGACGTCAGTTTGATGAAGCGACGACGCTGCGCGGTTGATCTGGCGAGATGAAGTTCTCGGTCCAGTTAACATGGCGAAGCTGTGATAGGCGGATACCAAAGTCTCATGCAGGTCGGCTGGTGATGCCGAAGTGACTGCGTAACGCAGTCAAAATCGATTACCTGCACACATAAAATAGTGCAAGCAAAAAACAATAATAATTGAAAGAAAAAATGCATAATTAATATATGCAAAGCGAATCATGAGGTAAGTTTGGTTTGTGCGCCGGGGTTGGTTTGACGGAGTGGCAGCGCGGACCAGTCTACGCAGGTCGGCATGCACGGGGTGACAACATCAGCCTGGTATGATCCGAACTCATTGCGCGGAGGTGTCGGTCGGCGCGGTGGCTGCCGGCCGCGTACGATAGCTTGTTGCATCAATCCGATCTTGATGCACGTGCAACAACTAGTAGTGATTGATACGTCTCCGTCGTATCTATAATTTTTGATTGTTCCATGCCAGTATTCTACAACTTTCATATACTTTTGGCAACTTTTTATACTATTTTTGGGACTAACATATTGATCTAGTGCCCAGTGCCAGTTCTTGTTTGTTGCATGTTTTTTGTTTCGCAGAATATCCATATCAAACGGAGTCCAAACGGGATAAAATGGATGGAGATTATTTTTGGAATATTCGGAGAATATGGGAAGAAAAATCCACGCCAGACGGTGCCCGAGGGAGGCACGAGGCAGGGGGCGCGCCCCTCACCCTCGTGGGGCCCCCATAAGGCGGTTGTTGCTATTCTTTTGCGCAAGAAAGCTAATTTTAAGGAAAAAATCTTGGCAAAGATTTTAGTCCAATCGGAGTTCTGGATCTCCATATATATACGAAACGGTGAAAAGGCAGCCAAGGGGAACGCAGAAACAGAGAGAGACAGATCCAATCTCGAAGGGGCTCTCGCCCCTCCCATGCAATGGAGACCAAGGACCAGAGGGGAAACCCTTCTCCCATCTAGGGAGGAGGTCAAGGAAGAAGAAGATGGAGGGGGGCTCTCTCCGCCTCGCTTCCGGTGGCGCCGGAGTGCCACCGGGGGCCATCATCATCACCGCAATCTTCACCAACAACCTCACCACCATCATCACCAACTCTCCCCCCCCCCCTCTATGCAGCGGTGTAACCCCTCTTTTACCCACTGTAATCTCTACTTAAACATGGTGTTCAACGCTATATATTATTTCCCAATGATGTATGGCTATCCTATGATGTTTGAGTAGATCCGTTTTGTCCTATGGGATAATTGATGATCGTGGTTGGTTTGAATTGCATGTTTTATTATTGGTGATGTCATATGGTGCTCTCCATGTCGCACAAGCGTGAGGGATTCCCGTTGTAGGGTTTGCAATATGTTCATGATTTGCTTATGGTGGGTGAAGTGAGTGATAGAAGCACAGACCCGAGTAAGTAGGTTGTTTGTGTATGGGATAAAGAGGACTTGATACTTTAATGCTATGGTTGGGTTTTACCTTAATGATATTTAGTAGTTGCAGATGCTTGCTAGAGTTCCAATCATAAATGCATATGATCCAAGTAGAGAAAGTATGTTAGCTTATGCCTCTCCCTCAAATAAAATTGCAATAATGATTACCGGTCTAGTTATCGATTGCCTAGGGACAAATAACTTTCTCATAACAAAAAGCTCTTTACTAAAACTAACTTAGTTGTGTCTTTATCTAAACAGCCCCTACCTTTTATTTACGTCCTCTTTATTATCTTGCAAACATATCCAACAATACCTACAAAGTACTTCTAGTTTCATACTTGTTCTAGGTAAAGCGAACGTTAAGCGTGCGTAGAGTTGTATCGGTGGTCGATAGAACTTGAGGGAATATTTATTCTACCTTTAGCTCATCGTTGGGTTCGACACTCTTACTTATCGAAAGAGGCTACAATTGATCCCCTATACTTGTGGGTTATCAAGACCTTTTTCTGGCGCCGTTGCCGGGGAGTCGTAGCGTGGGGTGAATATTCTCGTGTGTGCTTGTTTGCTTTATCAATAAGTAATTTTTATTTGCCGTTATAAGTTGTTCTATATCTTTAGTTATGGATATGGAACACGAAATACCAAAAAAATTAGGTTTACTTGCTACTCATGGAGAAGGGGAACCTCCTAAAACCATCGATGCTCATTATGTGAAAGATATTATGTACTACTTTGATAATCCTGAGAAAACCCCATTGAATTATGTTATGGGAGACACGTTGGATCAATGTGAATACTTTAGGGATTATCGCTTGACACAAAAAGGGAAACTATTATGGGATCAAATTCATATGTTGCATTGGTATGCTCGGGAACTTTGCTTGAGATATGACTATACTTTTTGCTCTAGGATGAAGGCTCCACGCCTTCCCTTTTCATGCAAATTCAATGATGATAAAACCGTGGTTTCCTATGCTAATGGTATATATGATTCTTGATAACCCACAAGTATAGGGGATCGCAACAGTTTTTGATAAGTAAGAGTGTCGAACCCAACGAGGAGCTAAAGGTAGAATAAATATTCCCTCAAGTTCTATCGACCACCGATACAACTCTACGCACGCTTAAATTTTACTTTACCTAGAACAAGTATGAAACTAGAAGTACTTTGTAGGTGTTGTTGGATAAGTTTGCAAGAATGTAAAGAGCGCGTAAATAAAACTAGGGGCTGGTTAGATAAAGAGACAATAGAGTAAATATAGCGAGTCTGGAAAAGTGGTGGTAGGAGTTGCGAAATTGTCCCTAAGCAATTGACTACATTACTAGACCGATAGCAAGTATTATGTGGGAGAGGCCACTGCTAGCATGTCATCCCTTACTTGGAATTCTATGAACTTATGATTGCAACTATTAGCAAGCATCTGCAACTACTAACGTTCATTAAGGTAAAACCCAACCATGGCATTAAGATATATTGGTCCCCCTTCAATCTCGTATGCATCAATTTCTATGCTAGGCTGAAGTTTCTGTCACTCTTGCCCTCCAATACATAGTCCTATCAACATACAGCTAACCCTATGGTGTGATCCACGCGCGCACTCATACGATGTGCACCAAAGGACAGCAACATAACCACAAGCAAATTAAATCAATCATAGCAATTCATCAACCACCGATAGGAAAACGAAAATCTACTCAGACATCATAGGATGGCAACACATCATTGGATAATAATATGAAGCATAAAGCACCATGTTCAAGTAGAGGGTACAGCGGGTTGCGGGAGAGTGGACCGCTGTAGATAGAGGGGGGAAGGTGATGGAGATGTTGGTGAAGATGGCGGAGGTGTTGATGTAGATCGCCGTGATGATGATGATGGCCACGGCAGCGTTCCGGCACCACCGGAAGAGAAGGGGAGAGGGGGGCCCTTTGTCTTCTTCTTCCTTGACCTCCTCCCTAGATGGGAGAAGGGTTTCCCCTCTGGTCCTTGGCCTCCATGGCATGGGAGGGGCAAGAGCCCCTCCGAGATTGGATCTGTCTCTCTATCTCTCTCTGGTTCTGCGTTCTATTCGGCTGCCCTTTCACCGTTTCGTATATATATATGGAGATCCGCAACTCCGATTGGCCTGAAACCTCTGCCGTGATTTTTTACCAAAAATTAGCTTTCTTGCGGCCGAAGAAGGGCATCAACCGCCTTATGGGTGGCCCACGAGGGTCAGGGGCGTGCCCCCCTACCTCGTGGCCACCTCGGGCACCGTCTCGCGTGGATTTTTCTTCCAGAATTTTCCAAATATTCCAAAAATAAGCTCCATCCGTTTTTATCCCATTTTGATTCCGTTTGATATGGATATTCTGCGAAACATAAAACATGCAACAAACAGGAACTGGCAATGGGCACTGGATCAATATGTTAGTCCCAAAAATAGTATAAAAAGTTATCAAAAGTATATGAAAGTTGTATAATATTGGCATGGAACAATCAAAAATTATAGATACGACGGAGACGTATCAGCATCCCCAAGCTTAATTCATGCTCGTCCTCGAGTAGGTAAATGATAAAAAAGATAATTTTTTATGTGGAATGCTACCTAGCATAATCTTGATCACATATCTAATCATGGCATGAATATTAAGATACGAGTGATTCAAAGCAATAGTCTATCATTTGACATAAAACAATAATACTTCAAGCCCACTAATAAAGCAATCATGTCTTTTCGAAATAACAAGGCCAAAGAAAGCTATCCCTACAAAATCATATAGTCTGGCTATGCTCCATCTTCACCACACAAAATATTCACATCATGCACAACCCCGATGACAAGCCGAGCAATTGGTTCATACTTTTTAACGCGCTTCAGCATTTTCAACCCTCACGCAATACATGAGCATGAGCCATGGATATAGCACTATAGGTGGAATAGAATGGTGATTGTGGAGAAGACAAAAAGGATAAGATAGTCTCACATCAACTAGGCGTATCAATGGGCTATGGAGATGCCCATCAATAGATATCAATGTAAGTGAGTAGGGATTGCCATGCAACAGATGCACTAGAGCTATAAGTATATGAAAGCTCAAACTGAAACTAAGTGGGTGTGCATCCAACTCGCTTGCTCATGAAGACCTGGGGCATTTGAGGAAGCCCATCGTCGGAATATACAAGTCACGTTCTATAATGAAAATTCTCACTAGTATATAAAAGTGATAACTCAAGAGACTCTCTATATGAAGAACATGGTGCTACTTTGAAGCACAAGTGTGGTAAAAGGATAGTAACATTGCTCCTTCTCTCTTTCTCTCTCATTTTTTTCATTTTTTTAGTGGGCTTATTTGGCCTCTTTTTTTATTTGGGCTTCTTTGGCCTCTTTTATTTTTTTTGTAAAGTCCGGAGACTCATCCCAACTTGTGAGGGAATCATAGCTTCCATCATCCTTTCCTCACATGGGACAATGCTCTAATAATGATGATCATCAGACTTTTATTTACTTACAACATTACAACTCGATATCTAGAACAAAGATACGACTCTATATGAATGCCTCCGGCGGTGTACCGGTATGTGCAATGATCTAGCGTAGCAATGACATCAAAAAACGGACAAGCCATGAAAACATCATGCTAGCTATCTTACGATCATGCAAAGCAATATGACAGTGAATGCTCAAGTCATGTATATGACGGTGATGGAAGTTGCATGGCAATATATCTCGGAATGGCTATGGAAATGCCATGATAGGTAGGTATGGTGGCTGTTTTGAGGAAGGTATATGGTGGGTTTAAGGTACCGGCAAAAGTTGCACGATACTAGAGAGGCTAGCAATGATGGAACGGTGAGAGTGCATATAATCCATGGACTCAACATTAGTCATAAAGAACTCACATACTTATTGCAAAAGTTTATTAGCCCTCGAAGCAAAGTACTACTACGCATGCCCCTAGGGGGATAGATTGGTAGGAAAATACCATCGCTCATCCCCGACCGCCACTCATAAGGAAGACAATCAATAAATACATCATGCTCCGACTTCGTTACATAACGGTTCACCATACGTGCATGCTACGGGAATCACAAACCTCAACACAAGTATTTCTAATAATCCACAACTACCCACTAGCATGACTCTAATATCACCATCTTTATATCACAAAACTATTGCAAGGAATCAAATATATCATATTCAGTGATCTA
The DNA here is from genome assembly GCF_056163025.1 of Triticum urartu. Classification (NCBI taxonomy): domain Eukaryota; kingdom Viridiplantae; phylum Streptophyta; class Magnoliopsida; order Poales; family Poaceae; genus Triticum; species Triticum urartu. The sequence continues at coordinate 571,053,162 of NC_141875.1, read as the reverse complement.
CAAGTTTTATGTAGGATTTTATGACTAACCATGTGAATGACCAGTTCCTGTCATCTCTCTAAATAGATATAAGTGAAGCAAGAGAGTTTAATTCTTTATACAAAAGATATTCCCACGCTCTAACAAATATAAATGAAGCAAAAGAGCATTCTACAAATGGCGGTTTTCTATGTAAAGAGAAACAGGCAATCCAAGCTTCAAATGATATAAGCGAAGCACATGAAGCATTCTATAAAGCCATACTCAAAAGATATATGTGAAATGCAAAGAGCATTATATAAATCAACCAAGGACTATCTCATACCAGCATGGTGCATAAAAGAAAAATGAAAACTAAATGCAAAAGACGCTCCAAGATTTACACATATCACATGAATGAAACGAATGCGAAAACATACTGATACTTGTTGAAGAAAGAGGGGATGCCTTCCAGGGCATCCCCAAGCTTAGATGCTTGAGTCTCCTTGAATATTTACTTGGGGTGCCTCGGGCATCCCCAAGCTTGATCTCTTGCCTCTCTTCCTTCTTCTCACATCGAGACCTCCTCGATCTTCGAACACTTCATCCACACAAAACTCAACAGAAAACTCGGTAAGATCCGTTAGTATAATAAAGCAATTCACTAATCTAAGTACTGTTGCAAACCAATTCATATTTTGTTTTTGCATTGTGTCTACTGTAATATAGCTTTTCCATGGCTTAATCCACTGCTACAAATCGATAGTTTCATCAAAACAAGTAAACTATGCATCAAGAATAGAATCTGTCTAAAATAGAACAGTCTGTAATAATCTGAACATTCACCATACTTCTGATACTTGAAAATTTCTGCCAAAATTAGAGAAAATAAACAATTTGTATAGAAAGATAGTGCAAAAAGAATCAGAACCATTTGAGGTTCCAACTAAAAATTTAAAATCGCGCACTACAGCCAAAGTTTCTGTCCTGCACCGTACAAACCAACAAGCAAAGTAAACATCCTAAAGGCAAACCTTGGCACATTATTTTTATAATACAATGGAATTGTAAAAGGGGATAATTATTTTTGTTGAAAAGTTTATGTAATCTAGATTCACAAAGTTCCCGTGAGCATGAACAAAGTTCAAGGAGCTCTCCCACTTCAACAATGCTGGTCTTTCTCACTTTCACTTTCCTTTTTGAAAAAGTTTTGGGTTACCATCTTTATTTTTGTTGTTTTTAAACTATACGAAAGCACTCAACAGAAATAAATGACTCCCTAAAACTTCCGGGTTGTCTCCCTGGCAGCGCTTTCTTTAAAGCCGTTAAGCTAGGCATATAGTGCTCAAGTAATGAATCCACCCGGATCCCAAGGTATATCAAAGCCAATTTTAATTAACAATGATTTGTAATTTAGTAGTGAGCACAAAGTAACATATATCATGCTACAACGAAGTATAACTCTCTTCATATGCATCGGCATGTCATAAAAGAACAATTCATGCACACATAGTAAAGGCCAATGCATAGTATAAACAGTTCTTGCAATTTTATCGTATTGGAAACATAGAGAGGTGGAGATATAGTTCCTCTCTCATAATAATTGCAAGTAGGAGCAGCAAGCACATGCATATTATATTCATCAAAATCATCATGTGTAATAGTAAGACGCAACCCATCAATATAATCCTTAATAAGTGCAAACTTCTCCGATATAGTGTAGTCGGGAGAATTCAAAAAGATAATAGGACTATCATGTGTGGATGCAATAGCAACAATTTCATGTTTAACATAAGGAACTATAGCAGGTTCATCTCCATAAGCATAATTCATATTGGCATCTTGGCCACAAGCATAGCAAGCATCATCAAAAAGGGATATTTCAAGAGAATCAAAGGGATCATAACAATCATCATAGCAATCATCCTTCGGTAAGCACGAAGGGAAATTAAACAATGTATGAGTTGAAGAGTTACTCTCATTAGAAGGTGGGCACGGGTAGCTAATCCGCTCTTCCTCCTTTTGTTCTTCGCTCTCCTCCTCATATTTTCATCCAATGAGCTCACAGTTTCATCAATTTCTTCTTCCATAGACTCCTGCAAAATATTAGTCTCTTCTTGGACAGCGGGGTAGTCCTCAATGTATGGTTCAACATAGGCATTAGAAGCATAATTATCATACCAATATTTAAGTATGGAAAAAAATTTCAGATTTGTAAAGAGTAGCATCATACGTTTCAATCAAAGAAGCAATTTCATAAGCACCCTTAAAAGCAACAAATTCTTCAATTTGTTGAACATCATAGTAACTATAAACACCCTTAGCATACGAAGATACGATTCCATTATCACTAAACTCACATTGATAGGGAAGGTGTTTCTTAGGGTTTTTAGAACAACAAGTAATATCATATATTTCGCATAAATTCCAAGAATAGCATTGCAAACGATGAATTTGACCCAGTAATTTTTTCCCTTTTTCAGATATTCGGTGTCGCACATAACAAGCATGCTCATCTAAGGATTTTCCCTCAACTAAGCTACTTGGGGTTTCATCACGAGCACATACGTATCGAAGATGATCCAAGTAATAAGCTTCAGTAGTGTGATAGATTCTGAGTGGTTCTTCAACCATTGGTTTAGCAGGTACAACTAATTTTTTTGGTATTTTGCATTTCCTACCCATAACTAAAGATAAAGAACAACTAAGAACAGCAAATAAAAATTACTTAGTGATAAAGCAAACAAGCACACACGAGAATATTCACCCCACGCTATTGCTCCCCGGCAACGGCGCCAGAAAAGGTCTTGATAACCCACAAGTATAGGGGATCGCAACAATTTTCGATAAGTAAGAGTGTCGAACCCAATGAGGAGCTAAAGGTAGAATAAATATTCCCTCAATTCTATCGACCACCGATACAACTCTACGCACACTTAAATTTTACTTTACCTAGAACAAGTATGAATGTAGAAGTACTTTGTAGGTGTTGTTGGATAAGATTGCAACAATATAAAGAGCGCGTAAATAAAACTAGGGGCTGGTTAGATAAAGAGACAATAAAGTAAATATAGCGAGTGTGGAAAAGTGGTGGCAGGAGTTGTGAAATTGTCCCTAAGCAATTGACTACTTTACTAGACCGATAGCAAGTATTATGTGGGAGAGGCCACTGCTAGCATGTCATCCCTTACATGGAATTCTATGCACTCATGATTGGAACTATTAGCAAGCACCGCAACTACTAACATTCATTAAGGTAAAACCCAACCATAGCATTAAGATATATTGGTCCCCCTTCAATCCCGTATGCATCAATTTCTATGCTAGGCCGAAGTTTCTGTCACTCTTGCCCTCCAATACATAGTCCTATCAACATACAGCTAACCCTATGGTGTGATCCACGCGCGCACTCATATGATGGGCACCAAAGGAAAGCAACATAACCACAAGCAAATTAAATCAATCATAGCAATTCATCAACCATCGATAGGAAAACGAAAATCTACTCAGACATCATAGGATGGCAACACATCATTGGATAATAATATGAAGCATAAAGCACCATGTTCAAGTAGAGGGTACAGCGGGTTGCGGGAGAGTGGACCGCTATAGATAGAGGGGGAAGGTGATGGAGATGTTGGTGAAGATGGCGAAGGCGTTGATGTAGATCGCGGTGATGATGATGATGGCCACGGCAGCGTTTCGGCGCCACCAGAAGAGAAGGGGAGAGGGGGCCCCTTCGTCTTCGTCTTCCTTGACCTCCTCCCTAGATGGGAGAAGGGTTTCTCCTCTAGTCCTTGGCCTCCATGGCATGGGAGGGGCGAGAGCCCCTCCGAGATTGGCTATGTCTCTCTGTCTCTCTCTGGTTCTGCGTTCTATTCTGCTGCCCTTTCACCGTTTCGTATATATATGGAGATCCGTAACTCTGATTGGCATGAAACCTCCACCATGATTTTTTACCAAAAATTAGCTTTCTTGCGGCCGAATAAGGGCATCAACCACCTTACGGGTGGCCCACGAGGGTCAGGGGCGCGCCCCCCTGCCTCGTGGCCACCTCGGGCACCGTCTCGTGTGGATTTTTCTTATGGAATTTTCAAAATATTCCAAAGATAAGCTCCGTCTGTTTTTATCCCGTTTGGATTCCATTTGATATGGACATTCTGTGAAACATAAAACATGCAACAAACAGGAACTGGCACTGGGCACTGGATCAATATGTTAGTCCCAAAAATAGTATAAAAAGTTGCCAAAAGTATATGAAAGTTGTATAATATTGGCATGGAACAATCAAAAATTAGATACGATGGAGACGTATCAATGATTACTATGATGTGGAACAAATAGAAGAATTTGTTGCTTCTATGGGTTCTTATGAAATTGAATCTTTCTTTAAAAAGTGTGAAAATTTGATGATTTAGTTTATAGACCTGAAAATTTAGCTATCCTTAAATATTGCTATGAGAATTATGAATTCAATGCCGATATCACTAAAAAAAGACACATCCGTGACATTTTGGGCCGAATGAAAAAAAATTATGTCTTACATATGACACTTCTATGACGATAATTGTGACAAAACCCGGTATCATCATAGATGTGGTGGGCTCCTACTTCTATGACAAAAAATCATGACAGAAAATGGGCTTTTCGTCCTGGGCGGGCCGGAGACGCAGCTGCATGACATTCTTTGAGCCGTCCATGACGGAAAAAACCATGGTAGAAGCGAGGGCGAGGAAAATTTCGGCGAGTTCCTGGTTACGGTGGGAAGTCGGGACTCGAGAGATGCGCGTTTCTCTCGTACACGTACTCGCGTGTGTGCGAGGCGTTGGCTCTAACTGAACCCGAGCGAGGCGTTGGGCTCTAACTGAACCCGAGTGATTGCACTGCAGGCTACGCGTTACTGAACCCGAGCGATCGATCGATGGCTGTTAACTGAACCCGATCGAGCGATTCCTTCGCTACTGCTGCTAACTGAAGCCGATCGATGCTGCCTCTGGGATGAACAGTGAGTGTTGCGGGGGGTTGGATGAACAGTGAGCGGTGGCGTTGCCTCTGGATGAACAGGACCCCGTGGTGTGGTGGAGGGCTGGATGAATAGTAAACGGTGGAGGGGTGCCCGTGGAGGGGTGGTTGAACAGGACCCCATGGTGTGGAGGGGTGCCCGTGGAGGGGTGGTTGAATAGTAGCCGGTGGAGTAGAGCGCGGTGGAGGCTGGATGAACAGAAGCCCGTGGAGGCTGGAGGAGGTCGACGGTAGCCCGTGGAGGCTGGAGGAGGTCGACGGTGGAGATGAACAGTATCATGTGGAGTCCCGTTTTGCGGTACGCCACACCCCTCCCGATGAAAAGGACCCCCGTTTCGACCGTAGCGTTCCAACACAAGTCTGTTTCGTCCGTTTTGTGGTATGCCACACCCCTCCCGAGCAACAGGACCCCTGTTTCGATCGTAGGAGGTCTGTTTCGTCCGTTTTGCGGTACGCCACACCCCTCCCGATCAACAGGACCCCCGTTTCGACCGTGGGAGGTCCGTTTCCTCCGTTTTGCTGTACGCCAGACCCCTCCCAATCAACAGGACCCTGTTCCGAACATAGGAGGTCCGTTTCCTCCGTTGTGCGGTACGCCAGGCCTCTTTTCCATCGCATGTTCCGTCCAAGCCCTCCCGATGAACACGACCACGCATTCCGTTCCGACCCAGCCAGTTGGCTCCCACGCATTCCGTTGCCTCCCGATGAACACGACGCATTCCGTTGCCTCCCCATGAACACGACGCATTCCGTTGCCTCCCCATGAACACGACGATGAAGTTGTTTCTCCGTTCCGACCCAGCCATGTACACGAGCCCTGGCCGTACGTATGCGCGAGTAGGAGTTCGAGACCCCGCCCGTATGTACACATACGTGGCCGTATTTTCTTTCTTGCACCCTGGCCGCTGTACGTACGTGTACATGCTACGTGCCGCCTCTACTACAACACGTACGCGCCTCTACTACGACACGTGTGCGCCCCTACATCCACCAGTATATATGTACGTACACGTTCACGACTAGAATGACAACAATACGTACGCTTCGACCAGGTGGGTCCCGACTGTCAGGCACTTCCTTGCCTGCGAAGATGTAGCTAGTGGGTCCCAGCAGTCAGGGGGGCGAATCGTTTTTCTTTTTTCCCAGACGCACTTCCTTGCGTGCGAAGATGTAGCTGGTGGGTCCCAGCAGTCAGGGGCAAACGTTTTTTTCGCGAAATATGGTGGCCCGTCCGGTGGGTCCCGCTCTGTCAGGTGGAGGAATAATTATCATGCACGTAATAAGGAGGCACTTCCTTGCTGCGGCCGTGGACCCAGCTGTCGGCCTCTCCACGTACAGTCCATGTTCGATGGAAGCCGTTCCTTGACCACGCCGTGCCGAAAGCACCAGGGCAGTGGACGACGGCGAGGCCTAGGAAGGGGACGACGCGGAGCCGGGGAAGACGCGGCAGTGGATGCCCAAGCGTAGAGGAGTACGAGGGTTCACTGGTTCACTGCGGTGTGAGGCTTCCGTCGCCGCAGAATAACAGGGGGTGTGGGTGAGTAGAGGGATGGACTGGCCAGCGGTGGGAGTAGTAGGGGGCGGTGAGGCCTCCGCCGCATCACAGCCGGCCACGAGAGGCAGGAGCACGAGGCACGACCGGCGCTGGTTTGGGTGGCTGGAGCAAGAAGACCAGAGGTTGAAGAAGCACTACGGCCGTTGGATGGACATCGTACGGTCACTGGAGCTAGAATCGTGCATATTGACTAAGTTGACAAAGCCCTTTGTCCCCGTCAACTTAGTAGGCCCACAAGTCAGCCTTCCACTATACTGGGTCCTAGCTAACAGGGGGAGTATTCATTTTTTTGTGCGTAATAAGGAGGCACTTCCTTGCGTGCGAAGATATAGCTGGTGGGTCCGAGCTGTCAGCGGTGGTAACATTTTTTTCGCGAAATACAGAGACCCTTTCGGTGGGTCCCTGATGTCAGGTGGAGGAATCATTATTTTGCGCGTAATAAGGAGGCATTTCCTTGCATGCAGCCGTGGACCCAACTGTCGGCCTCTCCACGTACAGTCCACTTCAGATGCATGTCGGTCATTGACCACGTTGACCAGGCTGCGCCGAGAGCACCAGGGCGGTGGACGACGGCGAGGCCTAGGAAGGGAACGAGTCGGAGGCAGGGAAGACTCGGCAGTTGTTTCCCACGCGAAGGGGAGTACGACTGTACGAGGGTTTACTGGTTCGTCTGTCGTCGCCGGAGAATAACAACAGGTGTGGGTGAGTAGAGGGATGGCTAGGCCAGCGATGGGAGTACGGTGGGGCGGTGAGGCCTTCGCGGCAGCACAGCCGGCCGCAGGGAGGAGGGAGCAGGCAGTCCCGCTGGCACTTGTTTGAGCGGCTGGAGCAGGAAGAGCAGAGATTGAAGAAGCATGACGGCCGTTCGATGGACATCCAACAGTCACTGCTTGTGCGTCAACCTTTTTTTAGGAAAGCCTCAAATCTGTGGAAAATAGCATACAGCCCATCTGCCATTATTTCTAATAATTTATAGCCCAATTGCTAATTCTTAAGGCTTTTTTTGGAGCCCATATTCTTTTTGTTAGGATTACAGTCCATATTGTGGCCACGGTTAAAAAATTATATGAAATTTTGCATATTTCGGTGTGGTCCGAACTGTTTTTAATCCCAAAATTTTGACTCACATTCAAACTGATTTTAAAAATAAAGGTATATCAATATAAAATCCAACAAATTCTCCATGCAAAAAAATTAATGTAATTTAAAATCTCGAAATGAAAAAAAAGATATTTGAAACTAATTGGCGGTTTGATGTGTTTTAAAAATGTACAGCCCATTTCTCATTACTGATAGGCCATTTTCTTGGCCAGCCGAATGAAGCTCTCCTCGTATTGAAAGATTTGCAGCCCAACAGGCCTGACAAAGCGACTTACTTGGCAAATCACAAAAAACTGGGATGTGGCCGTGGACCCAGCTGTCAGCCTCTCCACGTACAGTACTCTTCCGATGGAAGTCGGTCATTGACCACATTGACCATGCCGCGCCGAGAGCACCAAGGTGGTGGACGACGGCAAGGCCTAGGAAGGGGACGACGCGGAGCCGGGGAAGACGCGGCAGTGGATGCCCACGCGGAGAGGAGTACGAGGGTTCACTGGTTCGGCTGCGGCGTGAGGCTGTCGTCGCCGCAGAATAACAGGGGGTGTGGGTGAGTAGAGGGATACCCTGGGCCAGCGGTGGGAGTAGTAGGGGGGCGGTGAGGCCTCCGCGGCATCACAGCTGGCCACGAGAGGTAGGAGCACGCGGCACGACCGGCGCTGCTTTGGGCGGCTGGAGCAAGAAGACCAGAGGTTGAAGAAGCACTATGGCTGTTGGATGACATCGTATGGTCACTGGAGCTAGAATCGTTCATATTGACTAAGTTGACAAAGCCCTCCGTCCTTGCCAACTTAGTAGGCCCACAAGCCAGCCACCCACTATGGTGGGTCCCAGCTAGCAGGGGGTATTCATTTTTTGGTGTGTAATAAGGAGGCACTTCCTTGCGTGTGAAGATATAGCTAGTGGGTCCGACCTGTCAGCGGGGGGGAACGTTTTTTTTTTGCGAAATACAGAAGCCCTTCCCACGTACAGTGCGTAATAAGGAGGAACTTTCCTTGTGTGCGACCATGGACCTCATGGGTCCCAGCCGTCAGGCTCTCCACGTAGAGTCCTCTTCCAATGACTCTCGTATGTTGACCACGCCACGCCGAGCGCACCGAGGCGGTGCACGACGGCGAGGCCCCAGACTGGAACGACCCCAAGATGGGGAAGACGCGGCAGTGGAGTCGCAGACGGAGAGGAGTGGGAAACTTGACTGGTTCGGGTGCGGGGTGGGCCCACACTCGGCAGAGAATAACAGGAGGTGTGGAGTGGAGGGATGGCCTGGCCGTCGGCGGGGTAGTGTTTTGCTGAGGAGCGCAAAACAACGCCGCTGGACGCTGAAGGCTGGAGCAGGCGGTTCCGGCAGCGCTGGGGGAAGAAGACGAGAGATTGAAGAAGAATGTCGGCCGTTGGATGTAAATCCAACGCCTTCTTAGGCTTCGACCTACTGGCCCACATGCCAGCCAGTCCATTTGTTTTTTTTAGTCCATTTGGTGGGCTGGGTGAAACAATGATGTAGCATATATGCAGCCCGTTTAAATCACATTTGCATTTTTCTCGAAATCCGGGGACTTGCTGGGCTGGGTGAAAATATCATGTTGGGATAGACGGAGAAATGTTATAAAAACATAAACACATGATTGCACGTCAGTAAAATCTTTCAAGCTTATGTACGCAATCACTAGGAGTTAACTTGCCAAGTTATATACTCCCTCCGTTTCCTTTTAGTCTGCATATAAGGTTTGGTCAAAGTCAAGCTTTGTAGAGTTTGACCAACTTTATATTAAAAAGTATAAACATTCACAATATGAAATCAATATTATCAGATGCACCATGAAACGTATGTTCATACTATATAGTTTTAGTATTGTAGATGTTCATATTTTTTATATAAATTTGGTCAAACTTTGTGCAGTTTGACTTTGACCAAATCTTATATGCGGAGTAAAAAAGAAATGGAGGGAGTATAAACAATTGTTATTATTATTTTGTAAGAACTTTCAACTTACGAAATAAAATATCATTTTAATTTGATGAGTTAATAGTACGTGGGGTATTATTATTTTTTAGGCTAGACGTGGGACAGTTGAGTTGGTTCTAGGGGAAAGTACTGGGAGAAAACTCAGTTTACATCGAAAAAGAAAGTGGGAGAAAATTCAGAAACCTGCTGGGTCCACCTGAGGAGGGGAATATGTTGGGAGGAAGGAGATTCAATGCACAGCAGCCGAGTGAACTAGTTTTTTTATGGACAAGTGAACTAGTTTACATACATAAGCAAATAGCCACTAAAAAAGCAATCAGGTTAATGGGTTCTTAAAAGAAATATTTTGGATAAAACAGATAATTATGACACATAGGCTAATGCATGAAACACTCAGATGATAAAGGTGCTTATAAACAGATAAAGTACAACATCTAGACCTTCCTGGCACGCTTGATCATGACGCTGCGGCTGTCCGTGTACTCGTCGGTTACGGGAAGCAGACACGCCCTCATGTCCAAGATCTGTCTGTACATGTCGTAGCATGCGTATGCATCCTTGGCCGCGTAGGTTATGTAGGCTAGATTCAAACGTACCTCCCACGTGTTCAGGTCGTCTTCTTTCATGTTGGCGTATCAGGGGCCGATGATGGTCTCAGCGAGGTCAACCACGGAGTCCTTCTCCTGCCCGTTGCTGATGATCTTGTATTGCTTCTGGATGTCGACAAGCTTGTTGCACCAGATGGCCGAATCGTCGCGTTCTTCCTTCTCTCCACCGTAGTGAAGGTGTAGTCGGCGTTGCCGATGAAACGGGCGAATGCTCCAGAACCTGGTGCAGCCATAGGACTGAGGCGAGGCAGAGCTTCACCGAGTCGGTATCGTTGGTGTACATCACATTCAACTTGGTGCAGCCATAGGACTGAACGGCGAACTCAAAGGAGAACTCCTTGCTGAAGTCCATATCCAGCAGGCTCACCCCTCGGATCGCCATTGGAGTCTCTTCGAGTGAACGAGTGTGTAGGTGGCGGCAGCAGTTCGTTTTTCAGCTCTTGGGGAACTGGATACAACAGTAAGATGAGTGTGTACAGGCGACAACAGTTACTACCCCCCTCGTCCGTTGCACGCCCGGTAGAAGATGCACCATAGGCCACACGTCGGTTCACGAGCGGATCTGTATTGGTACTGTAATAACAGGAGTTAGTGGTCACTTTACTTAAATTTAATTAGCTTTAATAGAAATTTATACTTAAAACAAGCAATGCATTCGCTCGTTCTATCAGTGCCATAGGATCAACATGCATAACAATTAGAATTATTATTCTCAGGACGCACACGATCAGCACATTTGTCGCACTTTCACAGAGATAATACTACCAAGTTTGAACTGTTTGTTATGGTTGTTGTCCTCTGCATCATCATGCCGTGTTTCCCAGCTTGCAAGATTCAGAACCAACAAATAAGATCCAAATAATAAGTACAACAAAGATGCCTACACATAGATCTGATAGAGATGATAAATAATATTTTTGGTATTACGAGAACTAAAAGGATGGAGGCTCCCACCCCCACCCCAGCGATCTCCACCCCCTTCCGGCGATCTCCTACACTAGCCACTAAATTCTAGTTCCCTTCCAGTGGATCTCTTTGGCGCTCCGAGATCTACACGTTCATACCCATCTTCAATGGGTTCCATGGAGGGTTCCACCCTTGGCTTGGACTTCTCCAAGGGTTTGGCTTTTGCGGAGAAGGTTTTCCAATCTACGGGCTTTTCGGTACACCCCATGGAGGACTCCTACATCTTCACCATGGTGGTTTTGTTTGGACGCCACAATTTTCGTTTGAACGAAGATTCTGTGGCTGCGGCTCTGGAAGCAGCTATTGGTGGTTCGGGCATTGATTTCATGGTGTTTTTGATAAAGGACAAGGTATTTGGATTTCAAGTCTCTTGCAAGGTTGTTGCCATGATTATTCTTCGCCTTTGGTCTTTTTCTTGCGATCAATTCAAATGTTACTTTCATCTCTGGAGTAACGGTGGTCCTAATTGGAGTCGTGAGTTCAAGATCTGGAATTTGGAGTGTGATGCTGAGTGGATCCTAGTGAGTCCCTCAAAGAGACGTGCTGCACTTGGGGTTTTAGCCCTGCGTTCTAAGCCATCTATGTCTTCTTTCAAATCTGCTCATTCAATTGGCAAGAAGCTTTCATTTGCAGTTTTTCAGAACTATGGTGCTTGCCAGGACTATCCTTATCCAGCTACGGAAAGTTGCATTCGTGATGTCGAACAGGCGGGTTACTCAATTTCATCTCATGAGCGGGTTATTATTCGTCCAACATTACCGGCGACTCTCCGGTGGACTTCGGCGAGGCCATCTATCTCGTTTGGTACGATGCATGATCTTAGGCCCCATGCTGATCGCATGCCACCAATCTCGGGCGGGAATTCTGTTCCTTTGAATGAGGACGTGCGGTGCCATGTTGGGCCTGCTTCCGTGGCCCCGGTGGGCCTTGATCAGCCATCTTCCTCCTCTGAGGTGGGCCGGGCTTCGCCGGTTCCCTCTGGGGAGCAGCTGGATATCCCCTCGTCTCAACAAGCCAGGGAAGATTTTAATAATTTAATTTCTGATATGGTCGATGAAATTTCTACGTGTCAGAAGTGCCTTGAGAAGGGTCATTTTGCCTCGGCGTGTACATCTACGCTTTGGTGTATCTCTTGCCTCCGGTCTGGTCACGTCAAAAAAGATTGCAACAAGTTTGCTAGAATCTTGGGGCTCGTATGGCAAGCCAAACCCGTTAACGCTCCATCTTCCGAGGCGCGCTGCGGGAATATCTCACTGACAAATCTTTTACCAAACTTGGACCTCCCTTGCACTTCCGCATTTACACTGTCGTCCAGTTCCATCAGCCCCGGCCCCAAGACACCATCAGCCTCGCCGCCTGCAACCCCTCCCCCACCTCTTCACTCGCCGTCCTTGGAGGCGGAGCTCCCGGCTCCGATGGCCAACTTCCATTTAGATCCCCTGTTGTACGTGCCTGCTGGTCACCACATCGTTGATGGTGGGGAAGATTGTCTGCCGCGAACCTTTGTGACGCCACATATCCCAATTGTGCGCCGTCATGAGGAGTTCATGCTTGCGGAGGTAATGCCTATTCCTCAACCAGATGAGATTGGTGCTGCTAGAGAAGAAGTAGTGCATTGGTTGCAAGGGCATGGTGTTCATGTTCGGTCAGCTCAGCCTTGGATCCGGTCTGTTGGGCTCTTTGAGCTTCGGGACGCTGCCGTCCGATTTTCTTTGCTGCAACTTCCGCCTCAGCCGCTGGGAAATGACCGATTTGTGCGATTTATGAAGCACGACGAGGGTGAAACTTTTCGTGGAGTTCAGGGTTTTCGTCAGGGACTTCTTATGTTTCTTGGAATTCCGTTGGACCTTCGCAACACTGAATGCATTAGGGCAGCCATGAATACTTTTGGCAAGTTTCACCACTGGGTCAGTGAGGACCCGTATATGGTTCGCTCTTTGGTTTTTGCTTCATTCCCAGAGGATATCCTTGTGCCACGTGATGTGGTTTTCATGGATTATGCGGCCTATGGTGGTGCTCGGGTTTCTTGGACTGCGCCTCTATACATTTTGGGAGCGAACTTTGCTGAGCAGATGCCCCAGGACAAAGATTGGATGCCTCTCAATGGAAATCCGCATCCAGTTCCGGGTGTTCCTTTCCCCGAGTTGCCTCCGTTTAATCTTCCTGCCTACCCCACCTTGGGGTGGAATGCAGTCCCTCCTCCGCCGCCAGAGCCTGTGATTAATGAAGTGGCTGAGGACAATTGGGGGAATTGGCAAGACAATGTTGAGCCTGAACCTGTTCAAGATCAAGAATCAATGGTGGTGGATCTCTCCGCCCAGCCAAGCTCTGCTGCTGACCAGGATCCACCCGTCATTGTGGTGGAGGATGATCTGTCTGAAGCACCTGTGGTGCCTTTGGTCAATGAAGATGCAGCTAACAATTGGGCCATTGTTGTCTATCAGCCTCCTGCTGTCAGGGAGGAGATTGATCTGCATGCGATTCCTTTTGGGCCTCCTTTGCCCCCGGATATGATTTGGAGGAGGTCTTTTGAGAGCCTTCTGCAAGCTCATGTAGCTTTCTCTGTACCCAGGCCAGTGCTGCTGCAACCTTTGTCGCCGGTTGTTCTGCCTAAGAGGAGCTGGGATTTGGTTTTCAGCGATTCAGATCTACCACGCCTTACATGAAGGGAAGAGGAGCCAGCTAGACCAGTTGCCAGGGCGCTTTTTTCTAATCATGTTGATGTGCAACCTGTGCAGGTTCCCCCTCCTGCTGTGGTTAAAGCTCGCAGGCCGCGGAAGACTTTGGCGCCAACTCCAATTGTTGACACCACAGTTCGACGCTGCACCAGAAGCTCGGCTCAGCGTGATGGATTCAAGCCCACATTTCAGGAGCTCGCACTACAGCCCAAGAGGAAGAAGCCCAAGGCCAAGCCTTTCACGGCCCAGATGCATGAAGAGCCTACTTCTGATGGAATTCCTCCTGCAACCCCTGTCAGTCGACTCCAAGAAGTTGGGTGTGAGCTTGAGATTGATGCTGCTCTGCTCTCTGTGGATGCACTTATGGTGGACCCACCTGCTGTTGCTTCGCCTAAACATGATGATTAGAGTGTCCCTGGCATGTTGGGTTTCGCAAGCCCTTAACTTTGCTTTATCTTTATTTTTAGGTAGTTTTCTGCTTCTGGAACTTTGGTGTGTGTTAATGTTGGGTACGACTAGACTGTGCTCTTTTGGACATGTGGTATTGTGTGCCATGTGGTTTCTGGTCCTTATCTTATGCTATAATGAGTAATATCTGTAGAAACTGGAATGTTCTTTGTTGGAATGTAAGAGGCCTGAATTTTGAAGCTAGAAAGAGAGCTGTTAGACAGAAAATTGAGGAAAGCCAATGTTCAATAGCTTGTCTGCAAGAAACAAAATGCACTTCTTTTGACTCTAAGACAATCAAATCTTTCTGCCCTAAAAGATTTGACTCTTTTGTCTGTTCTCCTTCAATTGGAGCTTCTGGAGGAATTATTGTTGTCTGGAATTCTTCTGTTTTTAGTGGCACTGTAATTGAAGTGCAGCAGTTTGCTGTGGTCGTTCAGTTTACTTCCAGGCAGAATAATGAATCTTGGACTCTTGTGGCTGTTTATGGCCCTTGTCAGGGTCAAGCCAGGGACAACTTTGTTAATTGGTTATACAACCTGGTTATACCTATCAATGAGCACTGGTTGTTACTTGGCGATTTTAATTTCCTTCGATCTGTGGATAACAGAAACTTACCTGGTGGGGACATAAATGACATGTTCATTTTCAATGAGATTATTGGTCACCTGGGCCTCCTTGAGCTTCCAATCAAAGGCAGATCCTACACATGGTCCAATATGCAGGATACCCCACTTCTTGAGCAGCTGGACTGGTTTTTTACTTCTGTGGATTGGATTTCTGATTACCCCATGACTGAAGTTCTGCCCCTGGCTAGGACTGCATCGGATCATGTGCCTTGTTTAGTATCCATCAAGACTTCCATTCCAAAATCAAATCTCTTTAGGTTTGAAAACTATTGGCTTGAACTTGAGGGTTTCATGGACTGTGGAACCAACCCATTAGAGCCTTTTGATAAAGTGAATATCGGGATTAAATCCATCTTGACTAGCCATGTAATACAATCGAAGAACTTGGCGAATGCTCTTGACCGTCACAACATCTGTAGTTGAGTATTCATGTTTGCACAGCACAAACAAGGAGACAGGAGAGCATGATTTCGCTTTAATAGCGGCCTCCTTGAACTCAACCTCCAGCTCTACTTGGATGAGGTCTACCTGAAGTTCCATGATTCAATTCATGCGCCTTTTTCTGCATTTCACCTGAAATGAAGCAAAGATTGCATCATTCAGCTAGCAAGAAGTACTTGCTCTTGTGAGCTGGCAGGTTCTTCTTTAGTAGTTGCACTAAAATTGAGGAACATTAAGGTTGGTTGTCCGGCTCATGTAAGGTGCAACTATAATTTTCTTATCTTTTTGTGCAGTTCCACTAAAATAAAGTGCCATTGTGGTGACAGTGATGGCTCCATCTTGCAAAGGCTAATAAAATGTTGCACGAGATTACCAGCAGAACTTGACGGAGATATTGGAAACTCCAATCACCATTTTGTGCAGTTCCACCAAAATTGAGAGATGTTGCCCACGTGACATTTTAGTTGAACTGCACAAGACACTCATTCCAAAAAAAAGTGTTTTGTGCAGTTCACCAAAAGGTCACAATAGCAACAAGGTGAAATGGATATCCCTATCTGCACAAAAAGATAGAAAGTAAACAGTTGCTGGTCAATAAGAATATACGAAACATATACAAAATGAAAAGAAGCATCTTAATTATGTTCATGGCAATCATGCAAGGACAGTAGAAATTTTAAAATGTCAGCAATGCTTCATGTTACCAGAAGCATTACGATCAACAATGAGATTCCTCAAATATGGGATTACTTTAATGGTGGCATTGCTTGTTTACCAGACACAGTAAATCAACAACAGGTAAAGAGTTGGTTTAAGGGCATGGGACCGTGGGGACACCAGGACAATCAGCAACGTAAAGGAGCAACTTACTTATCATACTGGGGAAAACAGCAGGAGTGCCATTTGTAACACAGTTTAATTGCATCTTATCACTGGAGGCATTAGATTAACAATAACACTGGTTAGACATGTCCCTAAGGTAACAGTGTGATCACTTCATTTTACATGCGCCCTTACATTAACAACAGCAAAAGGTTGGTATAAGGACATGCGACAGTGGACGCATCAGCACAATGTACCTACAAGGAGGCATAAAGTGGTGATGCCGAGTTTGTTCATGCTATGTGAGGGCACCAAACCTAATCCTGGAGACCTTGTACTATGTGAGGGCAGCAAATCTAATCCTGGAGACCTTTTACTATGTGAGGGCAGCAAATCTAATCCTGGAGACCTTTTACTATGTGAGGGCGGCAAATCTAATCCTGGAGACCTTTTACTATGTGAGGGCAGCAAATCTAATCCTGAGACCTTTTACTATGTGAGGGCAGCAAATGTAATCCTGAGACCTTTTACTATGTGAGGGCAGCAAATCTAATCCTGGAGACCTTTTACTATGTGATGGCAGCAAATCTAATCTTGGACATACTCTGTTGACTTCTCCACCAGCCGCCACTTTCTATCCTTTTTTCAACCAATAATAGATATGTTCCTTATCCAGTTTGTACTGTGTTTTCCCATTATTTCCCTTTTCAACCAAGAGACCGGTTGGGTATCCGGTCTCTACTACTTTCACCATATTATTTCCTCTTTGAATCAAGTCCTAGATTCATGCTACAAATTTCCCCCCTTTCTTCGTTGTTTGAACAAAGCCCTAGATTCGAATGCATGAAGTAGCTTTACCTTTAATAATACTAAAAATTTAGGTGGCTTTGGAAGAGCTGATGGGAGTAGAAAAAGATGCACATGCAGACACGTGGGGAGCTGGGGCAGTAGAGCAAGGCCGCTTTCGAAGAACTTATACCTGAGGGTCGCCGGGATGTCGGCGGCGGCAAGTCGGATCTGCGGACAATGCGGCAGGGAGGAAGAAGGGTCAGAGGACCTCCCGAGCCGGCGCTATGTTGGAGAGAACGGCACGGGCAGAGGATCGGGCCCCTCCGGCAGCTATGGGTTTCCTCCCTTGGCGGCGATGACCGCGTGAACGATGCCTGCGGTCGCTTGCACCGTCTGGAAACGCTGCGCGGTGCGGGGCCGCAGGCCGGCGCCTTGGATGATTTGGCACAGCCGACTGCCGCTCGCGTCCATCGCCTCCATAAGTGCTTGTGGCTTCTGGTCACTTGGTCTTGGATTGGAGTGAGCAGTGTTGCGCAGAGACTTGGGAGTAGATGGATTGGAGTGGTGGGGCGCCTTTATTATATGAGAGTCCAAATTCTGTTGCATTCACATCGTGCTGGCTCTATTCTGCTTCTCTAATTAATTCCCTCTGCATGTAATTGAGGATGCATCATTGACCGTTCAACGTCTCGGGAACCGCTACCCTCTCCCTCCTTGGCATTCAAGCACCTATGGACCCGTCGACGACGAGGTGCCTATGGTGACTTCATAAATTTCAAGATGATAGTGCCGTGTGTGTGTGCGTTCATAGGGGTGAGTGTATGCGCGTGTATATGAGCGCTTGCGTCTGTACTATGTAAAAAACGTAAATGCATGTCAAAAAGAGACTAGTCAGTATACTCAATATTGTGCACCTCGGAGAGGAAAACGATAGAACTAGTACGTATTTATTTACGGTGCAGATTCACTCATTTTGCTCCATATGTACTCTGTCTCGCTGTAGTCTAGTCACTTGTTGAAATCTCTAGAAGGGCAAATACTCCTTTATGGTTTACAGGGCTATACTAGCAAGTAGTTGTACGTACTAGTACAATAGTGGGCTCACACAGCAATTTTGTCTCACGCAAGAGCCTGGCTATATGTGTGCTCCAATATTTGCAACTGCAACGTTCAGTTTGCGCTTGGCTTTTCGCCTCTTTGAGAAGACGAACAATGATGTTACTAATACTGCTTCTACAGTGTCGAATCCACTGCTGCATGTCCGTCCACCGCGAGCAGGGCGGATAGCTTGTTGTAGAAGTACTACTAAGCAAAAGCCTGTCCTCGTTTGCGAGCAACCGTGCACATGGGTGAGGGAGAAGGTGTGTACTAAAATCAAGCTTCTCCTCGTTGTACGAGTTAACGCGACACATCATAGCACTGGCCCCACATGCTTGCCTCTAAACTTGGCTGAAAGACCCGCAGTGTACAATATATTTGCTGCAACATGTAACATTTACCCACCACAAATTAAAATATATGTGGTCGTATGCATCGTTCTGATGCAGAGGCCAGGGATTTCCCCCTTTTCCAAAAAAACAAATTAAAATATATATTCCTATCTTGACCAGATGAGCGTGCAAACTACAATCACCAGGGTGTCGGGTAGGGCCAGAAGACTATTTTAAATTTTTTTAAACTTCGAGACGGCCACATAGTATGGAGTCGACCCCAACGATTTTAAGCTTACAGGCACGGTACGCGCTATCCTAGACTACTCTACACATGAAACTGCCACACGAGCGTCTAGGCTGCGCTTGGCTCTTCGCCTCTTCGGGAAGTCGAACAATGATGGAGTACTACTGCACTGGAGGAGTACTACAATACGCTTCTGGCCATCTGACACCGATTGAACTGCTGCATGTCCACCGCGTGCGGGAGGGAGAGCGTGTAGCGAAAGTTTCTCCTAGTCTTGCCAGCCACCACGCTCATGGGTGAGGGAGGGACGCTCCTGCCTTTGCGTGTATGACAGGTGGGCCCGACAGGTGTGTGGCCAACCTGTCATACAGCCAAAGGCAGGTGCAGTTAAGTCCGCGAGGAGAGGATAATCAAACTTCTCATTGATGTACGAGTTGACACGACACATCAAAGCACTGCACTCGATATATTTCAATAATTTGCGTTTACCGATGCATTAATTACAACGCATGCATGCATGTCGTGACTCTCCTTTTGATACTTGCATGTGTTGATTTAATGCACCTTGAAGTAGTATAAAATATGTGACGGTAAAGCTTTGTAATACCCCGGCCCAAGTCGAGAGATGGTTGTGCACGAGGAGGGCGAGATCATGTAGACCGAACAGGACCTGACGATGGAGCTCTCTAAGGTCTCGATGGACCTCACCGTGCTCCACATGCATTGGTCAATTTTCTCTTAATACTTGCATGCAATGATTTAATGCACCTTGGAATCTGAACATGTGTTGGGGAACAACCAAATTGAGCCTTATAAAATCGAAAAACTAAAATTTTGAGATAAGCCCTATAAAACCTGAAAGGAGGGAGTAGAAAAAGAAATACTCCATCCGGGAATAGTGCCACACTTCGAAACTAGAACCGTCAATAAATTTTGAGCTTGCGTCTCGTCACATTCCAAATTACTCCACACTATATTGAATTGCAAACCTGTTCACACCGATCACAACCTAAACGGTTTCCCACTTAGGAGCGTATTAGTACCACGCTACTCCCTCCGTCCGGGTTTATTAGGCCTAAAGACAATTTCTCTTAGACCAAGACACATAGTAATTTGCTCACATTAATTCTTTCATTTCACTCCCAATGCACTCTCTCACATGCATACAGCCAATGAAAAAGCACACATGAAGTATATTAATTTTCAGCCATGGCACCAACAACAATGGCTTTCAATGCAACCAATGAAATGGTTGCATGCATGCACCTTTCCAAAGCGGGGCCTTACAAAAGGGGACATGCTTGTGATGCTGAGAGGCCTAGTAAACCTGGACGGAGGGAGTATATTGAATTGTAAACCTGTTCACACCGATCACAACCTAAACGGTTTCCCACTTAGGAGCGTATTAGTACTCAGTTATAAATACTAGTATGCCAAGATGACTGCACATTCCTCCTCAACTCCTCATCCACAAAAACAAACAAGTCATTCAGCATCCTTCCCTTGCGTCTGCCATGGCCAGCGTGAGTTCTGGGTCGAGAGATTGCCACCAGGGAGAGGCGAGCATGGAAGCGGAAGCACGAGAGATGTCCCGCCTCGCTGCGAGAGCAGCCGACATGTCCCGCCGTGCGGAAGTAGCAGCACAGAGCTCCCGCCACACCGCTGAAGTGGCACGGAGGTCCCGCCACGTAGTCGATGCAGCAGACTGGTTCAGCCGCGCCGCGGAAGCAGCAGAGATGTCCCGCCGCACCACGAATGCAGCAGAGATGTCCCGCCGCGCCGCGGCGGCCTGGGAAAATTTCTCGCGGGCAGGCGACGACTGTTACAGGCGCATGCATGTGATCGTCCATAGCCAGATGGATCAGATCTCCGGCTGGGCGAGGTTGCAGGACGACATGAAAGCCTCGTTTGAACAGGCTACCGGCGTCATCCGGCAACTAAGGGAGGGTAATGAGAGGCTCCAGGCCGAGTGCGGCCTGCTGAGGGAGAAGATCGTCCGAAGTGTAGACCAGCAGGAGGAGACCAGTGCCTTGTTGAAGAGGACCGGCGTCATCGTCAAGAAACTTATGGACGAGAATGACATGCTCCGCAACAAGCGCCAAAGGCTGGTGGAGGAATCCATGGATGTTCTCAAGCAGCGTCTTGAGGACACGAAAGAGCTCATCGCCGCTTGCCGCGGAGACTAGTTCCCACGGCCTGCAGCAACGCATCAAGAAAGTAGAGATCAGCGAGCCAGATCCTTGTCTTCCTTCTTCTTTTGCCCTTGTGTATTTCAGGCGTAGCCGCATGTGGCTTTTTTAATTATCTTTCTAATTATGTAAGACAATTAATCGTCCTTATCTTTCTATGGAAGATCAATGTTGCGAGGCTGGAATGAAGAAAACTCTTGTTGTGGCGACCCTGGCGTTGCTGTTCTTCTAGTTGCTGCTGGGATTCCTTCAGTTTCCTGGTTTCTTTTGATGTAATAATCGGTTTAGGATGTGGATTGTGTCGCCGGTTGTGAAATGTTGGGTTCTAGCGCGGATGTTTGGCCATTGTTGGCCTCTTGGGATGTTGCAATTTCAATCTGGTAGCTTTTAGTCCTTCGTGTTAGGCTGGAGTTGTGCTGAACTTCTTGTGAATTGTGGTGGTTTTCAGTAATGAAAATTGGAAGGGGCAAGCCCTTCTTTGATCAAAAAAATTAATCGTCCTTATATATTCATCAATCTTGCTATAAGTCGCAGTAGATGCTATATAGGTCCGTTGGATCTTACATCAAGATCCGTGCTTTCAGATTTTCTTTTTTCCCTCTTAAATCTCAGTCGAGTGAGACATAGCCACGCCATTAAACAGAGGCTCGGGCGCCATTAATGGAGACCTTGGGAGAGAGGTGGACGGCAGATGGAGGTTAAAGGGATCTCCTCCCGATAAGCATGCGCAGGGGTCTGATCGCACGTCTCTCGTACTCAAATAGCTACCCTGCACGGCGCCTCCTAGCTAATAAAAAATGGGGACGCGTGGCGGCACGTAAATGGTACTAGTAAGTAGAACGCCCACGGTTTCAATAATAATTGTGTTTCCAATTGTAACGTGACAGCACTTGTTCCAAAATGACTTTGTTGATTGTTAATGTGTGCGCCTTCGCAAATTAGACTGCAAATTTACCACAGCATGTTGGTGCCATGTCATGGCACCAAGCCAAGTTTCATTATTTTCATGCGTGTTTTGGATTTACAGGAATTAAAAAACTAAGTTTCTCAATTTTTCCAACCTAGCCACGACTCCCAGAATTTTGAATTTCATTCCCATTTTCTTGCATGGAACCTAGAAATTTACCCAAGGACACACATGTGATTTTTCAACCAACTTTGGTGCACTGGAACATGTGCTTGTATTTCAAATTTAAATTATGCACACAAAGGTGACACGTTCCCTCCCAGAACCACGAGCCTTCTTGAGAGAAGCTCCGGTTTGCAAGAAGCTTATACCAAAATTTGTTCCTATTCGGCCAATTTTTTTACCACGGCATGGTACTACCATGACATGACACCATGCCAAGTTTCATGATTTTAAAACCAAGTTTCTCAATGTTCTCGACCGAGCCACGATGCCCAGATGTTTGAATTTTATTCTCATTTTTTGCATGGGACCTACTCCCTCCTTCCATCTATATAGGGCCTAATGTGTTTTTCAAGACAGCCTTTGACTATTGACAAGATTAATAGCACATGAGATGTATACTATGAAAATTATATTATTGGAAGCTCCTTTGACATACAAATTTGAAGGTATGCTTTGTGTAAGTTGCATGCCATATATTATTGCTCTAACATTTGGTCAAAGTTAGCCTCGAAAAATGCATTAGGACCTATATAGATGGAAGGAGGGAGTAGAAATTCACCCGAGGACACAAATGTGATTTTTCAAGCAACTTTGGTGCACGGGAGCATGTGCTTGTAGTTCAAATTTGAGTTATGCACATTAAATGACCAAAAACTCAATTAATGTGTAAATAAGGCCAAATGAAGCCGAAATAATTCCAAAATTTAACAGGGCACTCATGTAGTTCTATGTTTCCTTTGTAAATAAACTCAAGGGGGACAACGTATATCGTTTCGCACTCAAAGGTGGCACGTTCCCTCTCAGAACCACGAGCCTTCTTGAGAGAAGCTTCGGTTGGCAAGAAGCTTATACCAAAATCTGTTCCTATTCGGCCAATTTTTTTACCACAACATGGTAGTACCATGACATGACATCCATGCCGAGTTTCATGATTTTCAGACATGTTTTGGATTTACGAGAATTTTAAAACCAAGTTTCTCAATGTTCTTGGCCGAGCCACGATGCCCAGATGTTTTAATTTTATTCTCATTTCTTGCATGGGACCTAGAAATTCACCCGAGGACACAAATGTGATTTTTCAACCAACTTTGGTGCACGAGAGCATGTGCTTGTAGTTCAAATTTGACTTATGCACATTAAATGACCAGAAACTCAATTAATGTATAAAAAACGACAAATGAACTCGGAATAATTCCAAAATTTAACAGTGCACTAATGTAGTTCTATGTTGCCTTTGTTAAGAAACTCAAGGGGGGCAGCGTATATCGTTTCACACTCAAAGGTGGCACGTTCCCTCTTAGAACCACGAGCTTCCAAATTGGCCCAATTCTTTACCACAACATGTTAGTGCCATGACATGACACCATGCCAAGTTTCATGATTTCCAGGCGAGTTTTGGATTTACATGAATTTAAAATCAAAGTTTCTCGACGTTCTCGGTCGAGTCATGACGCCCAGATGTTTGAATTTCATTCTCATTTCTTCCATGGGACCTAGAAATTCAACCAAGGACACACATGTGATTTTTCAACCCACTTTGGTGCACCGGAGCATGTGCATGCAATTCATATTTAGATTATGCATATTAAAAGTCCAGAAACTCAATTAATGTATAAAAAGGCCAAATGAACCCGAAATAATTCCAAAATTTAACAGGGCACTCATATAGTTCTATGTTGCCTCTATAAATAAAATCAGGGGGGAGGCAGCGTATATCATTTCGCACACAAAGGTGACACGTTCCCTCTCGGAACCATGAGGCTTGTTGAGAGAATCTCCGGTTTTGCAAGAGGCTTATACCAAAACTTGTCCCAATTCAGCCAAAAATTATACGTATGAAAACAGGGTTTAGATTATCCCAAACATCTCGCTACCTAGACCAATAATGTACTATGATTTGAATTCAACATAAAATGGATACAAATATTTGAATTGGAGAGCGTATGGTACATGTAGTTCATAGTGAAATATGATTACTGCTATATGTATGTTTTTTGTTATCAAGATAATATTTAAATTATTGTATAACTTGACAACAATCATATTCAAAAAAGGAAAATTGATTCAAATTTAGTCCATATGGTAGACGACAATATATATGTTCACATGGTGGAGTAAAATGTTCATATATGATGGAAGATCAAAATGTACGACTACATCAATTATAAACCGCAAAGTCACCTAACGATATATTCGAATTCAACATAACGTGGATCCAAAAATTGAAATTCGAGATCATGGCATCTGTAATCATATAAAAAGGGACATAACTCTTTCTTTGGTGGGAATTGATTTGTTTTTTGTTGTTGTTGAGGGAAGTGCGAATCGATTTGGTACTGTGCAGGGTAATCTTGTTCTCCCGATTTTTTTTACATTTTTCTTGTATTTTTTCCAATGGCATCTATAGCAATATAGTAAAAGGGGACATGACTCTCTTGTGTCTTGTATGAATTGTTTTTTTACCCGTTAAGTTTGTTCTGCCGAACAAGGAATCCGCACCTTGTTATCCCGAAATTTTCAAGCTCGAGTATCTTTTGTCTCACCTGCTTTGAAACTCCCGCTTCTTCAACCCACTCCGCGCCTTGTTATCCTGAAATTTGGACGTGCGCGAGAACTCCCTCCTCATCCGAAATCGCTCCCGTAGCCCAGACAAGCGAAATCCCCCTTCTACCCCTCAGCCGGAAATGAAGCTCCACGTCGCGGTGTCAAAAAACGATGGGGGTACGCTAGTAACTTACCCTACATTTCGGACAAGCGCGTCCCTAAGCTTGGCTCCCCCCTCCCCCTTCGCCCCCCCCCCATTCGTACACCGAGGCCGCCAAAACCCGCGAAACCCCACGCTCCTCCGTCGGCCTCCCGACCGCCGCCTAGCTGGAGACTCTTCCCCGACTATGTCGTCCACCGCAACAACTCGCCGTCCCTCATCCACCGCACCAGATGAGGATCCGTTGTCGATCTCGTCGTCCCGCCGGATCAGCCACCCCGTCCTCCACCTCCAAGGAGCTGCCCCGATGTTCGCCTCGTCTATCGCGCCACCTCAATCCCCACAGCGCCGTCTTGACCTGCCCCACCAGAACCGCAGCACCCTCACCAATTCCTCCGATGAAGCCAAGGCCAACTCGGTGCCACCAAGGAGGTTCTACACTCATCGCTGCATTTTATCTTTTATTCGATCTCAACGGGCTGCCGGTGCTCGATACCGAGCAGACATGGCGTGTCTCAATCGAGGGCACCGTCGCCGGCCACATCATCCATGGCGTCTCTCCCCCATGTCGTTGCTTCCTCGGTGGCGACTTCCACAACAGCACTAGCTGCAGCTGCTCCGGCTCTCGCTTGCGCTGCGGCTCTGTTCTTACTGTCGGTCGTGCTACTGCATTGCTCCTACTTTCGTTCGTGCTGCTGCTCTGCTCTTGCTCTCTCTTGCGCTGCTGCTGCTGCACGACCTCCGGCAGCTACGGGAGTTGCTGCTTTAGCACTCGCTCGCGGTGCTACTGCACGACTTTCTCTCTGCTAGTGTGTTCCCTGCTCGAGCGTTTGCTGGTTTAGATCACTGTTTCTCTGCTACTAGTGCTCGAACGCCCTAAACATCTATTGCAATGCTCTGTTACTAGTTCAATCAGTTTCGATAGTAAAATTCAGTTTCGACTGTGAAGTTCATTTTCTTCAGTTAAGTTTAGAGTGAATAGTACTTGCAGCATCCGTCGGAGCGGCCGTGGCACGGCTGATGCGTTTTACATCTACCACTTTTTGGTGATGTATTTTACATCATCTATTACAGATGATATTAGGGTCCCACTTCAGATTAACATTGTCTGTCTTGTCATGCTTCAGCCTCGTCACCGTACACCTTAGTGGAGCTGCTCCAACGACGGAACCGTCCATCACAGCGGAGCAGTACCCTCGGCGTCGTTTCCAGAGGCCTCGGATCTTCTTCCCCGCCTCCGACAGTCACACCAGCATCATCACCATCCTCCACGTGCAACCCAATGATGTTGAGGTCCACAAGGCTATGCCAAAGAGGTTGTACACTCATCGCATCACTTTGTTTCTCCATTCCTCTGTTCATCCAATTCATGTGAGCCAAACACCCAGGTTGACTGAAATCCTATGTTTCCAAATGCTCTGTTTTGCACGTGCATTCCTATCCTATTCCTGTGTTTTTCCTGTCCCTGCGTTTATAGAATCCTCCAATTCTAAGGAGCCCTTACAGATTTACTTCATTTTCAGATAGGCGTCAAAGAAAACTCTGTGTGTTATGTCCTGCTCCTGCCGTGCCGTCATCCACCCCACCTGAGGTGCACCATCGATAGAAGCGTTCACTGCAGCAGAGATCCCCCCTGCAGACTTCCTTTCGCCGCCTCAGATCATCTTCCCTGTTGCTGGCAGCCACGCCAACTGCATTACCATCATCGACTGAGCAGATGAACCTGAGGACTACACAGTTCCGGAAGAGAGGTCGCAGTCTTTCGTGTTTGCTTACGTTATACATCCGTTATTATTACCTGCTACTTTATCGTTCAATCTTGAGTTTTGAATTGCCCATGGGTCTCATATTGAGCCAGCAATGAATAGTATCTATCTACTATCTGGTTCATCTAGGGTCTTCTATGTGGTTCATGTTGGGTGGGAAACAAACAATAGATGATCCATTGTCTATCTTTTTAAACTGAAGCTATAATCTACCTGCTATCATTAGTTTTGGATCCATCCACTCGTTTGCTACCATCAGTCTTGATTTTTGCATGCACCCCTTAGGCCTTACAAAATCTAACTATTTTTTTATTATGCATGTCAGATATTGTACACAATCATACTGAACATGTAGAGAAAAAGAGAAGACCATTGCGTGCGAATATAATGTCATGCAGACGCCGCTCCATGGTGGGCAAAGTGCCCCCCCTCCTACATTTCCAGATTGTATTCCAGAGGAAGATGACTGTTCAGATGGAGATTCAGAAGGAGCCGACCACGCCTGTTTACCACCTGAGGTGTTTGCTCTAACCTGGCATGCTGATGTTGGTCATATCATGCATATGGCACCTTGCATTGCTTACATTATACATCTTATATGTCATCAGCTTAGTTTAGGTTTGCTTTGTGTGAATGCCACCTGTTTGGTTTCTATATCATACTCCCACCATTCCTAAATATTTTTCTTTTTAGAGATTTCAACAAGTGACTACATACAGAACAAAATGAGTGAATCTACACTCTAAAATATGTCTATATACATCCGTATGTGGTAGTCCATTTGAAATCTCTAAAAAGACAAATATTTAGGAACGGAGGGAGTATATGGGAATTATGCAATGCCATCTTCTTTAGCCAGGCATCATATATGTGAATCATGCAATGCCATCCTGTTTACCCAGTCATCGTATATGTGAATTGTATCGTGCCATATTTTTTCCATAATGTATTCCATTTGTCAACAATGTTTATACATTCATCTACTCTTCCTGTGCATCAGCCACTTGAGTCGTTCATGGGAAAATCTGGAGTGAAAACAAGGTCTTCTGAGCAGTCAGTGCTACCTGTCGATGCAGGTTTCTTGCTAGTTACAGATAGCTCCTCAGAGGAGGATTCAGAGAGAGATGACCAGTCGTATCCCCCCCTGAGGTGCATGCTCTAACTTGGCTGGGTTGTATTGCTCATATCATGCATATGGTGTCTTGCATTGCCATGCCATCTGCTTAGATTAGACATGCTTTGTGTGAATGCCTCCTGTTTGTTTTCTATATCAGATATGTGAATTATGCAATGCCAAGTTTTTCAGCCAGTTCTCATATATGTGAATTATGCACCGCCATGGAGCCAGGCATCATATATGTGAATTATCTCATGCCATCTTTTTTTCATTACGTATTCCATTTGTCGATAATCTGTGTATATTGAACTACTCTTCATGTGTATCAGCCATTTGAGCCGGTTATGGAAAAATCTAGAGCGAAAACAAGGTCTTCAGAGCAGGCAATGGTACCTATTGAAGCATATATCTCGATGGTTACAGGGAGCTCCTCACGGGAGGATTCAGAGACAGATGACCAGTCATATATCCCACCTGAGGTGTATGCTCTAAGTTGCAATGTTTATATTTCTCATATGATGCATATGGTGTCTTGCATTGCTTAGTTTAGACATCATATGCACAATATTGAATTCTATCTGCTTAGTTTAGAGATCATACATGCGAGTGCCAGCTGCTTAGTATATGAATCAATTATGTCAATTATATCATGCCATCATGTATACTTAGACAACATGTATGTGAATTATTTAATCCCAACCTATTTTAGAAAGACATCATATAGTTTTGTCATGTCATCCTGTTTAGGTGCTCATCATATGTTGAATTATGCCATTATATCCTGTTAAGTTATCCATCATATATCTGAAACTGTGTCATGCTATCTTGTTTAGTTAGGCATCATATATGTGAAATTGTGTCAAGCTGTCCTGTTTGGTTAGACAACATATATGTGAATTACCACATCTGTCTATCATACAATGTCTGTATGTTCAATTTCTTTTCTTGTTTATTAACCATTTGAATTGGAGGGGGTGATGGCAGTATCTAAGGGAGCAAAAACCCCGTTCTTCACAAAAGACAGTGCTACCCGTCGATGCAGATAGAACCATGGTTGTACTGGCCCACAAACTAGCCCCACCACACATAATCGAGACTCTTCCAGATTGCACACTTACACCATTGGGCAGAGAACCAGCTACAACCCATCTAACCGCAACCCCAGCAGATAGTAACCCACTTATAGTTGACAAAGCACCATGTCCACCACAGAGTACCCCCACACGAGCAGTTTGTAAAGCTACTGCAGTGCCCAAAGCACGAAGACCACCACAGCTAACCCAAACTCCACGTTTAAAGCAGAAGAGCAAATGTTCTCAGGTCAGATTCCGTAGCTATGGTTCATACTCCTTTGCTGTTGCATCATTGTATTTAATCATACCAACTACTTTCGAATTTGAAGGATCCAACTGAAACTCCAATGGCGCAACAGGTATGTTTTAAACCTATTTCTTTAACTGGATTGATGTTCTAACTTCTTGCTCTATGTTGATTTCAGTTTAAGTTGTATAAACAGTTATGTTCTCATGTGATGCACATTACAAGTGCTGCCAATGCTGTGTAGTTTCTCACACTTATATTCTGTCTATGCTACTGTGTCTTAAAAATATATGAGTTGAACTGTGTCTCTATCTTGATTAGGGAACATAAACTAGAATGATATGGACAATACAGTGACCATAGTACATAGATATATGTTTGTTTCATGATGTTATCCTGTCCACCTTACTACTGAACCGGTTTACCAAAATGAGTTTCATATACTACAAGCTAAACATGTGATGTGTCTACTTGTTTCTCTTGTAGTATGCAAACAGAATATTGGAGAAGAGCACCCCACTATGCAATGGTAGAGAAAGTAATACAGATAAGGTTCAAGATAGTGAGACAACCCTGTTGGTCTCCAAGAAAGGTGATAAAAACGATCTTGTAGACAGTGAGAAAACCCCACAGTCCTGCATTGATGTAGTGTTCGAGTTACTGGCCAGTACTGCTGGCACAAGCTCTTCGAACTCGCTGCCTGAATCACTTCGGCTTCTTCAGTCTTAGCTACAAGCTGAAAGGCATCAGTCAGCTGTGCTGCGGCAAGAAGCTGAAGGACTGAGGAAGTCCCTGCAAAATTCAGATGCATACTTTCTTGTGCAACAGCAAGCGCTGGAGGATTTAAGCGCCAAACAAAAGAAAGTTAATAAGCTTGCTAAGCATCTTGCCAGCATTATGGGTACCCAGGATATTGTTTCTTGAACTCTTCTGAAGTGGTTTCAGTTCTGGACTTGTTTTGCTGCGGCGTTTATATGTTGCTTTGTTCCCTATATTTGCACTGGTGGCGAACTTTGATGCCCAGTGGATGTAATATGTGTAATAGCCGTGATAGCCTAGCATAAGTTGCTTGCTTATTTATTTCCTTGTTGTCTTGTTTATTTGTTTGCTTGTAGTCAGTGCAGTTCTTTTTCCGTGGTTTGCTAGTGGATGCAATAACCTATTTTTTAAACTATGCCACAATAACCATGGGCTAACATTTACTGTAGTGACACTGGGCCTCCTACGGGTCGTAGAAACAGTGGGCCTTCTACGGGCCATAGAAACAGTAGGCCTTCTATGGGCCATAGAAACAATGGGCCTTCTACGGGCCGTAGAAACAATGGGCCTTCTACGGGCCGTATCATCAATGGGCCTTATACGAGTCGTATGATCGATTGGCCAAACATGGGCCAATAACAGGCCGCATTATGGTCGTAAACGGGCTAGAGTTGGAATCGTCCGTTCATGGGCCGACCATAACGGGCCATCGTTAATAGGCCGTATTTAATGACGCTATGAAAACGGCCCAACGTATTAACGGACCACAAACGGGCCGACTGTAACCACGGGCTGAATTTGGCCCACAAGCAGAAAATGACAGTAACGGGCCGTAAGTAAACGAATGCTGGAAATGAGCCCAAGAATAAATGGGCTCTAAGAAGGCCGAAAGATAACATGGGCTAGAAATGGCCCAACTGAATAACGGGCCGTTAATGGGTATAAAGTGATACACTGTTCATTACAGGCCAGTTCCACCACGGGCCGTTAATGGGTGTAAAGTGATACACTGTTCATTACGGGCCAGTTTCACCATGGGCTGTTAATAGGCCAAGAGTTACATAGGGCCTCACATGGGCCGAAAGACGTCATGGGCCAGAAGTGAAAACGGGCTAGAATCATATTGGATGGCCCAGATGACGCTACTGGGCCTAATTCGGATAGGGCGTAACGGGCCTTGGGTTAGCGGGCTATAAATGGGCTATATGCGAACAGGCCGTTAACAGGCTTTCCATGGGCCGGCCTGTCACCTTTTGACCAAGTCAAACGGGTCGGCCTTTTCACAGGAATGGGCCTCTATTGGGTCGTGCCACGTGTCGACGTATCATAGGCGCCTTCTGTCCAATGAGTGGATGACATTTGTCCTAACGATGAGCCGACACGTGTTTCCTCCAGTCAATGATGATTTTACACGTGGAAAATACCCATTGGTCGGGGCTGTTAACGGGTTATCGGATCCAAAACCCGACCCGATAGCCTAACGGCGTTCCGTTAGGTGGATGCCACGTGTCGGTCACCCTTGACGAAAGCACTTCTGTGACGCGCGATTTATCGTCATGGAAGTGCACACTTCCGTGATGATAATTTTGGTAATGTCATGGAACACATCTACGACAGCACAGGTATGACTATCTTGATTCTGTCATAAAATCATCATGGATGTACATGCATGACAAAAAACGCGACCTACTATGACAAACACGTATCATCACGGAAGTGTATTTTTTTTGTAGTGTATTGATGCGTTTATTGAGAAAGTCTCCGCTGTCCAAGAAGAGACTAATATTTTGCAGGAATCTATGGAAGAAGAAATTGATGAAACTGTGAGCTCATTGGATGAAAAAGATGATGAGGAGAGCGAAGAACAAAAGGAGGAAGAGTGGATTAGCTACCCGTGCCCACCTTCTAATGATAGTAACTCTTCAACTCATACATTGTTTAATTTCCCTTCGTGCTTACCGAAGGATGATTGCTATGATGATTGTCATGATCCCGTTGATTCTCTTGAAATATCCCTTTTTGATGATGCTTGATATGCTTGTGCCAAGATGCCAATATGAATTATGCTTATGGAGATGAACTTGCTATAGTTCCTTATGTTAAACATGAAATTTTTGATATTGCACCCACGCATGATAGTCCTATTAACTTTTTGAATTCTCCCAACTACACTATATCGGAGAAGTTTACCCTTATTAAGGATTATATTGATGGGTTGTGTTTTATTATTACACATGATGATTTTGATGAATATAATATGCATGTGCTTGCTGCTCCTACTTGCAATTATTATGAGAGAGGAACTATATCTCCACCTCTCTATGTTTCCAATACGATAAAATTGCAAGAAACCGTTTATACTATGCATTGGCCTTTACTATGTGTGCATGAATTGTTCTTCTATGACATGCCGATGCATAGGAAGAGAGTTGGACTTCGTTGTTGCATGATATATGTTACTTTGTGCTCACTACTAAATCACAAATCATTGTTAATTAAAATTGGCTTTGATATACCTTGGGATCCGGGTGGATCCATTACTTGAGCACTATATGCCTAGCTTAATGGCTTTAAAGAAAGCGCTGCCAGGGAGACAACCCGGAAGTTTTAGAGAGTCATTTATTTCTGTTGAGTGCTTTTATATAGTTTAAAAACAAAAAAATAAAGAGGGGAACCCAAAACTTTACAAAAAGAAAAGTGAAAGTGAGATAGACGAGCATTGTGAAAGTGGGGGACGTCCATGAACTTTGTTCATGCCCATGGGAACTTTGTGAATCTTAATTACAGAAACTTTTCAACAAAAATAATTATCCCCTTGTACAATTCCATTGTATTATAAAAATAATGTGCCAAGGTTTGCCTTTAGGATGTTTTAGATGCTTGTTGGTTTGTACGATGCAGGACAGAAACTTTGGCTGTAGCGCGCGATTTTACATTTTTTTGCTGGAACGTCAAATGGTTCTGAAACTTTTTGCACTGTCTTTCTATACAAATTGTTTATGTTTCCTAATTTTGGTAGAATTTTTGGAGTACCAGAGGTATGGTGAATGTTCAGATTATTACAGACTGTTTTGTTTTAGACAGATTCTGTTTTTGATGCATAGTTTGCTTGTTTTGATGAAACTATCAATTTATATCAGTGAATTAAGCCATGGAAAAAGTTATATTACAGTAGCTAGATTGCAAAAACAAAATATGATATGGTTTACAACAGTACTTAGAGTATTGATTTGCTTTATTATACTAACGGATCTTATCGAGTTTTCTGTTGAAGTTTTGTGTGGATGAAGTGTTCGATGATCGAGAAGGTCTCGATATGAGAAGAAGGAAGAGAGGCAAGAGCTCAAGCTTGGGCTTTATATTATTTTTTCTAGTCCCCCAAAATTTTATTCGGTTGCATAAAATACAAGCAAAACGGCAACTAACACTTGGCACTAGATTAAGATGTTAGTCCAATAAAATAATATAAAGGGGGGGCAAAACTATGTAAAAATGATATAATAGTAGCATGAACATGACACAAATTATATCAAGACATGTAGGCATCCCAAGCTTAATCCCCGCATTTCCATGAGCAGGTAGATGATAAAAAGGAATATTTTTTGTAGTGAACGCTACCTCAACATGAACATGATTATCCGATGTAGCCTCACTAAAGTTTAACTCAAGAATAGTGATGTAGAGCAATTGTCTATAGTTGATAATTAGGTAACAATAAACAAGCATACAAATAAACTCGCTCTATCTCACTATAAGTCAATGCATCAAGCCAACATTCACCTCACCAAAGTTTAAGAAAGAACGTCAATATTATATTAAGAATTTAGTTGTGACTATTGTATTTTACAATGTCTAATAACATTTTATCAGAAACCAACCCAAGGTGGACCAAGTAAAAGAACTTCATGGTCTTTCTGCATCATTCACTCAACTTACTTATGCAACACTTAAACATGGGTCTAGACATTATCACTTATGGGGGAAAGAGAATAGTGATGATGGTTTAAGAGAAGTCAAAAATAAGTTAGACTTGCATCAACACAACTGGATCATTAGGCGGTTTTACGACCTCATAATCAATGCTAATGCAAGGAGTAGTGATTCCATGCAACGGATGCACTAGAGTTATGTATGTTTGAATACTCTCCTATGGACTAGTCGGGCATGCATTCAACTTTCTTACTCATGAAGTCCTAGAGTATTTGAGGAAGCTTATCCTTGAAATATATAAGCCAAGTTCTGTAACATATAAATCCCCACTAGTGTATTCAACATGACGTGCATGAAAAGTCTCTATTATAATGTAGTGTTGCTGCTTTGAAGCACTTTATTATTTCAAAAAAGAACATGTGCTACTTTGAAGCTCAAGTGCATACCGAAAAGGAATAGTACTACGTTGCTCCTTCACTCATCTTATTTTTATCGGCACCTCCATGGTGCATCTTGTATTTGATATGTCAAAGTAGAAGGAACACTCTATAATTATGAACAGTACACCTTTTGAACTTATCCATAACTCAACTCAAATGATCAACGATGAACATGATGTAGAAACTCTATATGAATGCCTCCAGTAGTGTAAGGATGTGCAATGATCTAGCGTGGCATATATAAAAGCAAATAGCAATGGATGTGCCACCTAAATATCATGCTAACTATGTATGATGATGCAAAGCAAAATGACTGTGAATATCTCACCTTTAGTCATGTTAGTGTAATGCAAATGATGGAAGTTGCATGGCAATTTATATCTCGGAATGGCAATGGAATGCCATGACAGGTAGGTATGGTTGTTGTTTTGAGGAAGATATATGGACTTATGTGTAGGAGAACAAGAAGAATTCCTCCCACGTGGTTTTGAAGTATGCACCAAGTCTCTATGTGAGAGTGGGAAATCTCGATGACAAAGAGACTAGCACGGAACATGAACGAAGTGCATAAGGCTTTCAAACTTGCAATGCACAAGTTCCTTGTGGCAATATCATAAGTTGGGGTTGGTAGGAGTTAACCATCGAGCCACCCCAACCTTAATAACATCTTTAGTTTACTTACAACACTACTTCAGCACTTTGAGCTACTCAAGTCACTTCTAAGTTTGCAACTTTTATTTCGCTAATTGAAAGGATGTCTCAAGTAATAGTAAACTTCAACACACTAATTCACTTCTAGATTCAAGCTCATTTATTGCTATGCTCATCTCTTGCCCTCAAATTATCTCAAAACAATTGCAAAGAGTTCGGTTCTCAAATTTTTAGCTTCTAGAGGTATATTGTTCATGGAATTTTTTTATTATACATGCTTATCATTTGAGTTTCAACATATTAATGTCATGCCAACAACAAGTTGCAGTTTCAACTCTCCAAAAGATATAAGTGAAACATGATGAGTTTAAAGTGTTTCTACTTTGATGTATGCTCTAATAGATATAAGTGAAGCAATATAGAAATTCTAAAAATATGTAGCCATTCATATAACCTCTCAATTCAGAATATTTCAGATGTGATGATCGCAATGATTAAAAATAAAAATAAAAGGAATAAAAGGACACTCCAAGAACATCACATAATATGTGAAAAAATAAAACCATAGGTCCAACCAAGACAAACCGACAATTTTAGAGGAAGAAGGGGGCAGGTGCCTCGGGCATCCCCAAGTTCAGAAGGTTGAGATATCTTGAAATTATTTCTTGGGAATTTCTTAGGCATCCCCAAGCTTCAGTGCTTGCATCTCCAAATTTCCTTCGTATCGTTGTCTCCATGGGTCTTAAAAACTTCATTCACACTAAATTACACAGACTTTGTGAGGTAGGTTACTCCAAAAAAAATGTTCACATGTTTTAAAGTTCGTGTTGGAGATATGCCCTA
Source organism: Triticum urartu (assembly GCF_056163025.1). Lineage (NCBI taxonomy): Eukaryota > Viridiplantae > Streptophyta > Magnoliopsida > Poales > Poaceae > Triticum > Triticum urartu. The sequence goes on along the minus strand of NC_141875.1, from coordinate 571,017,658 downwards.
GAGGCAATCGTGTATGATGATATTTCTTATGTGTTTATGAATAAAGATAGTCCTTGGACATTATCAATGATGTGTATCGAAAAGTACATGACTTGTTTGTGGGACTATGCATTGTATGATGACTGTCCTAAAAGGTCCCTGGTCGAAAGGGTTGTGTAGACGCACAGCCGACTAGACTAGCATATGACACGGTGGATGGCTCGACCTCACTAGCCGTGGAGCATTGGATGTTAACCGGATAGTATGGACTCTGAAGGATCTGTTCGGATTCGACTTAGTCGGGTCCGAGTCGAGATAAGGCCCGAGACGGACATACTCAACCATGAGACACGGCGATATGTCCTCTATGAGTCTCTAGTACAACATATGTTCTATATCCTAAGACCTGAGCTGGCGCATGTACTCGAGATGGTAACAGGCCTGCTTTGGGCCGATCAAACGCTACTCCGTAACTACAAAGGTAGTTTTCGGGCTTGTCCAGACCCATGCTGCGAGACATGGTCGGGCAAGATGGGATTCTCCCCTACGATCAGGAGAGATATACTCTAGGCCCCTCGTGTGACCCGACCAAGATAAGCATGGCCATGCCATAGGGATTATGAGATAATCTGGTTTGTGGTCGGCATCACTGAAACGAGAAAGAGGTCGGGCCACAAGGATGACAGACTCGACTTGAGCCCGACAACTTATATCGTGTGGCAAAGGAAAAAAAGAAGTGTGACATATTGTACATGTTCGCCCAACTAGCTTCATTAGACACTTGAAGTCGGCACACTTTGCTAGAAGCCGCTACGAACTAGCCTAGGAGGATGTGATCTAACTCGCGATTAAGTGAACGAGAACCTAACAGGTCGCGCGCTTAAGGTTAGGAACCTGAGAGGCCGGATCCGACTCCCCGAGTCAGGTGTGATCCTACTCGGATTCGGATTCAGGCCGAACAGACTTTGGGCTTTAGGATTCGTGCGAGGCCCAAGTGTTGAGACCACGATGGATGCCTATATAAAGTGGAGGTGCAGCACACTTATTTGGTTGATCGCTTCGGTGCCATCACTAGGTTTTGCATGTGTGGCGAATAGCCACCTCCACTCGTTGTCGACTGTGTGATTGGATCTAGCAGTCCGTCACACGGTGTTGCTCCTGCATGCGCGGATACCCTTAGAGGCGGTGCACTTGCGCCGCTCCGGCGAACCAGTACGTGGGATCCAACGACCGGTTGTTCGAGGAAGATTGGAAAGGAGGAGACGACTCTAGAGACGCGCTGCCCCAACTCTACTTCCGTTGCATGGCACAGCGCGTCTAGTGGTAACGATCTGTGATCCATCTCTCGTAGCATGTTTCTGGATGTTCTGTGGATAGGAATTTTAATTTGCAGTCGACGCACCCTACCGTAGAACCCAACAGTTTGTTCACCTAATAATGGCTTGTTGTGAGCAAATTATAAAGTTGTAAATAATCATTAGCTATTGCATGTTAACACAATTTTAAAATTCAATAAATAGCAAATATACACAAATTAAAACAAGTTAAAGAAGAATATGTCAAAAGAGAACAGTACGTAAAGGTGCAATATTTAAGAATACTCCCCTAACTCAGGAAAAACTTTTGAGAAAAGTAGCACGCACAGAGAACAAATACATGTATATTGTGTAATTGTTTCGTGCAAGGTTGTAAAAATTGTGATTCCATTGTATGATTCTATGACTTTACGATTCAAACTAGCCACTCCGATTTTAGGATTTTGATTAGTGGAATCTACGTTTTTATGATTCGGATAGTTAAAATTCTACGATTTGCGATCCAATCATCAAGCTCTGACCCGATTCAGAATCACGATTCTGACAACCTTGGTTTCGTGGTTCAGCATCTTATTTTTCTAAATCATACGTTAGCAATGAAACTTTATGTTTCATCACAACAGCACATATAATTGCAAACTTAACATGCTAAAGGAATTTTTTGTACTTTATTAAAGAAAAATATAAAAAAATATTGCTACATAACATGGCAATCTTATTGACTATTAAAAAGGGATAAATATTGGTAGCTAGGCATGGTATTTTTGGGATAGCTTAAGTCTTCTGATTAATTTTTTCCAGGGAATAATTTGCTCTCACTATTGTTTCATATGTTAGAGCAATTCCAATGGGACGACCCATTTTGTCCATTTGGGTCATTCGGACACAAAACTCATCCCAACAGGGCGACCCAAACGGACATAGCGTCCGCCTGCTGTTCGTTTGGTGTCCGCTCGGACCCATTTTGGGCTCAAATCTGTGAAAAAATTGGGTCAAAAGCGGACACAAAGCGGACGTTCTTTGTGCCCTCTTCGCCCCCCTTTGTCCGGTTGCATGTAGATCTTGGCCCACTTGCCATCCACCCATCTGTCTCATCCCATCTCTTTCCTCCTTTTCCTCTTTCTTCTCCCACCCACCCACCCGGCTCGAGAGCTGGAGCAGCACCTAGCCGCGCATGCTCCCCCGCGCACAGCAACAAAGGACAGGCGGGCTTGTCCTCCTTCGGCGCCGGCGCTCCGCCGTGGTGGGCTCGTGCTCCTCCGTCGGACATGCCAGGCCGCGCCCGTCGACTTGCCTCGCCCCGGCCTCGCCTCGCCGTGCCCGGCTGCACCCAGCCTCACCTGCGCCTGCGGCGTACGGGACGGCGGTGGGCCCTCGCCGTTGGTCTTGGCCCGCTCGCCGCACTCGGCAATCGGCACCGACACCACCCTCCTCTCCACAGATCTACGGCTGCAATCAATCGCAAACAAACATACTCACTCAATCGTCCGCCACCTAATCAAGATTCGAGATTCGACTGGTTCCATGGATGGACAGAGATGCGTGTGTGTGTGTGTATGTACCTGCGCTTGGGCGGCGACAGCGGGGACGACGGCGAGGGGTGCTCGCGCTTGCTCTGGCCTCCGCCGAGCGACTCGGCGTCGTCGAGGGCTGCTTGTTGACGGAGTCCGCCCACGGCGAGTCGATGCATGTGCTGCAGTCCGACATCGGCGGCGCCTCGCCTAGGTATCCACGCCCGGCCGGCCCCGGCGGAATCAGATATGGACGGCCGGTACCGGCGACGTTCCTCGCTACAAGCTCTCTGCCTACTACGTGTTCGACGGAATGCCCAGATGGGCATGTCAAAATATGCGTTCGTCCCCCGTTGGGCGTATCGGCCACCAATTGAAAACGCGGACGCGGACGCGGACGAGCGGATGGGTGACCCAAACGGACAAAATCGATGTTCGTTTGGGTCTCCCCGTTGGAGTTGCTCTTAATTCTGTTTTCTTCATCAGAAAATATTTCATCCATTTCCTCACCGGGAATTAAAACTTTATGTCTGTTCCTTCATGTGAATAACAGCGCCAACCGTTCATAGAAATGGTCTTCCTAATATGACGGGATATGAAGGAGCTCTATCGCCCGTGCCACCTCCTTGGGTGGCACACTCTCCCTTTCTTGTATCCTGTCATTTCTTAGATCTTGGCAACAAGAGCAGGAAGAGCCCGTTACATATGCACTATATTCACAATCTTGTAATTTATTTCAAAAGTGGAAATATGGTGTGTATATATTACTCATCTTTGTCTCTCCCTATAGAGAGAAAAATGGATGGGTGCATGACGTCATCGAGAACTCTTCTAGAGTGCAATGGTGAGCAAAAACAGTTGTGAACTCACCCACCCAGCTAGATTCTCACTTGAGATATGGTGAGTAGCGTGTCTAACCCCCACCACATCTCAGGAAAAAAGGATGTCGTGTTAGGATAATCGAATGCACACACTCAGGTACCGTTCATAGAAATGGTCTTCCTAATATGACGGGACATGAAGGAGCTCTATCGCCCGTGCCACCTCCTCGGGCGGCACGCTCTCCCTTTCTTGTATCCTGTCATTTCTTAGATCTTGGCAACAAAAGCAGGAAGAGCCTGTTACATATGCACTATATTCACAATCTTGTAATTTATTTCAAAAGTGGAAATATGGTGTATATATATTACTTCTCTTTGTCTCTTCCTATAGAGAGAAAAATGGATGGGTGCATGACATCATCGAGAACTCTTCTAGAGTGCAATGGTGAGCAAAAACAGTTGTGAACTCACCCACCCAGCTAGATTCTCACTTGAGATATGATGAGTAGCGTGTCTAACCCCCACCACATCTCAGGAAAAAAGGATGTCATGTTAGGATAATCGAATGCACACACTCAGGTACCGTTCATAGAAATGGTCTTCCTAATATGACGGGACATGAAGGAGCTCTATCGCCCGTGCCACGTCCTCGGGCGGCACGCTCTCCCTTTCTTGTATCCTGTCATTTCTTAGATCTTGGCAACAAGAGCAGGAAGAGCCCGTTACATATGCACTATATTCACAATCTTGTAATTTATTCAAAAATGGAAATATGGTGTATATATATTACTCCTCTTTGTCTCTCCCTATAGAGAGAAAAATGGATGGGTGCATGACGTCATCGAGAACTCTTCTAGAGTGCAATGGTGAGCAAAAAACAGTTGTGAACTCACCCACCCAGCTAGATTCTCACTTGAGATATGATGAGTAGTCATGTCTAACCCCCACCACATCTCAGGAAAAAAAGATGTCATGTTAGGATAATTGAATGCACACACTCATGTACTCAACTATTCTACGAACCAACCCAAATCCAAAGGCTCGAACCAGTGGGACTCCACCATGAAGTCCAGTCCCAATCCCATGTCATCTGGCGCCGGCAGCACCACTGGCGAAACTGAAGAGCTGCTACTACCCTCACGGCTACCTCCGGCCACCGATGGTGATGACATCGCGTAGCAGTTACTAGCCAGCGACGCACTGCTGTAGCCCTCGTGGGCAGTGTCAGATTTCACAACGTCACAGCTGCCTCTGATGACGGTGAGCAGGGAGGAGACGATGGCGTCTTTCTCCTCTTTTATCGCTGCGGCGTAGCCGCCGCCGCCGGAGCGAGGCTGCTGTGGGCGCGGCGGCCTTTCCGCTTCCGTGTCGGCCTTTCTCAGAGAGGCGTCGGCGATCTGCTGGATGTGCATCGATGAGGCCATGTAGTCCGATGCGGTAGCAGCAGCGCCGCTGCATGTGTGATCGTTCGTGTAGACCACACGGAACAGCGGCGGGTCCGCCGAGTTGTGCTGCTCCACGTGCTTGCTCGCCGAACAGCCATGATCCTGGTGGTACGTGCACCTGTAGTAGCACCTGCATGGAACGACAGAGAGATGTTTCATTAGTATGTGCTCACTTTTCCATGCCCTTGCAAAAAATGCTCTGGAAAGAGGTGCTAGCTAGGCAAAAACTTGGCACATGCGAGCACTTGGCATCGTGTCACATAGATGATGGATCAGAATTGTTAATCTTGCCGACATGTATCATTAGCTTCAAGGAGCACTGCCTTATGCTTTCGGTATCACAATGTGGGGCGCATTCCCCAAGTATGGGGTATCCCCGATCGGATCTAACATGGGCTGATATTGCATACTTATATCTATTCTAGAACTCTCTAGAGATCCCAAATGCACAATGCTGGAGTCATCCCCCTGACACATCTAAATGTTTCTAATACAAATATGCATGATTGGAAATGCTCGACCAAAATTTACAGCATAATTTTCCAGCTGTGATAGAAGTTCGCTTAAAGCCCACCATGTGACGGCATGCAGATATTGCATACATACCATATAATAGCTCTTTTTGGTTTTTCATTGCCATTTCTCTTAGGGTTAGCTCGGAGGTGCTAGGATTGATCTAGCAGGCCATATGACCTAAATTCGCCAAAATCCTAGCCCGCGCTGGGCCGGCCATGCGTGCGTTAAGATTGTGACAATACATGTGCCAAATTCGTCCAAGGCACAGTCGAGCTTGGACTAGCTGCATGTACTATATGCTAGTATCTTGCAGTTCAAACTTCTAATCTTGTGATAATTAAATTTTCAAAAAAAACTCTATAATTTTCTAATTTGCGGTTAGGAGTGGCTTGCTTAGCGTGTTTAGTTTCAGCTGAAACCAATCCCACAAAAACTTTGGTAAAGTTTTGTTTCCTCATCACTTCGCCCAGTTGCAAATTTTCCAAGATGAGAGATTATTTACAAAATTGTTATTGCATTTTTATATGATTTTTCTTGAATCAAAGTGTGCGGATGTTTCATACTTAGTATGACGCATTGCCTCGTGTCACAAATGTTTTAAATTTACTACTCCCCTCAATCCATATTAATTATCGGTTATCACACTTTGTAGGGAGAATATATTTTTCAAGAATAAGAATAAGTACTATTTAACAGTCTCGAAACAAAATCATGTCATGAATTAGTTTGTAATTATTACTTACACTACATATATTCATCTTCAAAAATGTGACCAGGGTGGTCATGCACAGATTGTGGTACAATTGCGCAACAATCATAGCAAAGACAAATTAACGAAACTTGGTTTAATCAAAGGGCAAGTAGTTGAGCAGGACTGCTGGAGAGCTTAAATAACTTATCCCCCGGTTCATGGGCTAATTAAAAAACCTGGGTGGAGTGCACGAAAGCAGAACATGATGATTCCCTCAATGTATGATGGTACTTTAGTTCCTTTTCTGTTTCCCAATTGGTTCATTACGCTTGTTAATTGCAGAATCCCATTTAGGCATGTGGTTTCTAGGTACACGACAACGTAAAGGTCAGCGTCACAACCTGATGCGCGAACCACAGGTAGCTACCACGGCAGATCAATCTAATAAACCGCACATGCATCGTAGTATATATCAACCCTTTGCGTCGAAGCACACTTGGGACTAAAATACTACCTAAAACCCTGAAACGATCAGACCAAAAACATGCAGCACTTAACTAACATGGGAAATCCTTGAAAGGAGATCAATCACATACACTTTACCAATACGGAAGCATCTGATATGGTGTGTGATCGATAGTGAGTGGGCTAACGTACATGTTTGGTTTAAGTTAGGTGAGAGGTACATATCATTATAGAGAAGCTTTGGTTTAATCCTATCTTGTCTCATCACCAAGGGCTTATGTGAGACCCTAATTAACCCAAAGCTTTTTATGTTTTCGATCATAAAGGTGTGTCTTTTCTTTGTATAACTGAGGTAATTGTACATGTCTTTATTTCTATGGAACTCTTCTGAATTTATTGGACTGGTAAATATTGCTATTGTATGATTCCTACGAATCAAACAACTTACGAAGGGAAAACAGATTTGAATACTAGTAGAAAGTTTTTTCTGACATTCCCTTGATTTATTTATTTTTTGAAAATCAGGATAACCCCCGGCCTTCCCTTGAAGTGAACATGCTCTAATTAATTAGCATGAGTTCAGACATTGGGCAGGCTAACAATGTTTGCATCAGATACATCCATTAATTTTGAAAACAATTGATAGGGATACTGACATAACATCTATGCACACGCACCTTGGGAAGGCATTGCCCCGGATCACCTTCTGCCCATATTTTCTCCACTGGAATCCATCATGATACGGTGCATATGTGTAGTCTGTTCTCATGCCGATGCGAGACTTCCTATTTGAGGAACAAAACCACATTTAAAAACTTATGACAATATACACTACAACAAGAGAATATATCACATGTAGCAAGTAGGACGTGCTAACCATATGAACTTTTAATTTTCACCAAACAACTATAACTATGAAGTATGAACATCATATAGTAGTACGAGAACTAGCCATGTATATAGCTGCTCAATACTCCAAACCTTTGATCGCAAATCATTTCATTCACATGCTTAGCTAGCTCAGTTTAGGCATGATGAAGGTCCATGGAAGCAATAGCAATTTCCATCGTGTGATAAACTCAAACTTACTTCTTGGTGTGCTCCTGGGCATGGCTGCCGCCACTGCAATCCTGCTGCAGCGTCCTTTTGTTGCTCCCACTGGAGCAGCCACTGGAGCTGAGCATGTTGCTCCCCCTCATGGCCACGGTGGCTTCTCTTGCAAACCTCGCCGTGCGCTGGTGTTGCCGCCCGGCAAAAACCTTCAAGTGTCCTGGCAGTTGGTCGGCGCTGATGGATCCTTTGGCTGGTACGGCCTCGAGTGCTGGAGATGGTGAGTATTATTCTCCTTGTCTACTGCTGCAGAGAAGAAGTGCGTGACTGTGCACTTATTTATACATATGCTCTGCGGTCTGCGGAACCTGGAGCTAGATGGCGCATGGAGCAGGTGCGCGCTCGCTTCCAGAATTTTAAATCCAGGGCTTAATTAACCGCAAACGCGGCATCTTTTGGACTTTCAAACTTCACCAACGTACGTATCCCAACGTGTGACACGCGTGGTTGCACTGCTGAACATATACTACTAGTGTACTAGTTGCGCAACAGGGTATTCGTAAGCCGCAAATATACTTTCAGGTGAACAGGGCAGGAGAGGGCGAAAACATTGTTACTATATAGGAGTATGTTGATATGCCGATTTACGTGAATAACAGTATATTTTTTTGGTGGAAAACCCCTAGGATATATATTAAGTAGTATAGTACAAACTCTTACAAAACACTGAATTGAGAAACACCCCCAAGTTTTAGAGTTATCCAAGTTTTCTTTCTCCTACGTCCACCGGCAAGGCGTCTGTGAGCAAAGCTCGTTGCCGTCTTTGGGTCTCAGTCTCAGCGAAGCAAACTTGTGACATATGTGTTTGTGTGCATGGAATCTAATTCTAGCTAGCTTTATCTTAAACTTCTATATATGCATATTACACAGAATATGAAGCTTTATCTCAAAGGTTCCCAATTTCTCTCGATTCTCTCATCAGTGTGGTATAATCTAAGCTATGTATGTTTCAGTGTTTGCTTTGTGGACATAGCTAGTTAGGTCCTCGCTTTCCATGTAGGTGGACTGCACAGATAATATCCATCCATGGATATACATATGTCCACGTGAACACATGTGACCAATTGTCTATGATCGACCCCAAATGGTGGGAAGCTTAAGGAAATTGAACTAGAAGATTTAAATAAAATATTTCATTTTACAATTCTTTGAGGATTTAGCAAGATTTAAACATATTAGTATGGAATAGAAAGAGAGTAGATGAACTGTATGAAAACATTCAGGTAATCATCGGGAAAAACAAAAAGAATATTATATATGCAACTTAAGTACTTAACTGACACTGCTAGTCTCGGCTTCTATCAATCAAGGTCGAATGTCTATTATCATTACTCCCTCTCTCTCAGTTTATAGGGCATACGCGTACCCCTAGGTCGTCAATTTGACCAACCTAATATAAGTCATATATTACAAAAAATATACCAATATAAACTTCAGATGTTCTATTTTCAAACGGTATAATTTTGGTGTTATATAGTTTATATTAGAGTGATAAAATTGGCAACCTAGGTATACGCGCAGGACTTGTAAACTGAAACGGAGGGAGTAGTTCATGCATTATATAAATATGTTAGCCAAGCATAATCCAGATTTATTTGGAGAAAGATTTGCGCAAAAATATTATCAGTAGATGGATGATGCAGTTTTGTTGTCGACGATAGCAATGATAGCCATGCTATACACATGCATGCGACAAGCTCTCTAGTCTATTCCATGGTCAAAACAGGGTCCGGAACTGTTAGCTATATGCATGTATTTCTGCGATTTTCCTCATTCACTATTGAAAAACCATAAATAAAGCATATGCCTTAAATTCAAATACTACAATTTTCCAAAAACATGTATATGTCATTTCATTGATTATTAGCCACTTTTACAGAAGGTACGCCAAAGAAACTACTTTTTAAAAAAATATTTGGATCTATTATAAAGTTCATCGGAAGTACAAAGGACCTACACATAACCAAAATTACATCGAGGTCCCTGGATCGCCGAATAATCACAACTGCCGCCAAAACGAGCTACCGGCGTGTCGTTGTTGCTGCTCCCTTATTGGAGTCGGACTGGCCTTGTCGATGACAGCCGGGAAGTCTTCGTGCAGATGCCCCTAAGGACCAGCACCCTGGAGCCACATTCGTCGCCGTTGAACCTTTGAATTGATCCGCAGTGCCTGGCATCACATCTCATCACCGCGCACGCATGAAAAGAAACCTAACCTCGCCACCCCAAAGAGATGACATAAATCTAAGCCGGAGCTCCGTTGACTCCCTCCTAGCTGACAGATTCGAGGAGGATCAAACGGCGGAACACCAATTCTAAGATGAAGGGCTGTTATCCATCCGAGCGCCACCTCTGGGGGGAGTAAAATTCACTAACTTGAAGTACTAGCCGGAGTCGAGGCATCGGGATTTCTCTTCCCACCATCAGCCACCGGATCGGTGGCCAGAGGGGAGGAGAATCCACAAGTGGGCCGGTGGAGCACGGAGGAGAGGAGAACTTTGCCCTAGCCGCCTTTGCATGCCGGAAAGGAAAAGAGCCTTGAATAATATATATATTTTCTGGCAAAGGGACCTTGAATACGTATTTGACATTATTAAACAAATTTCCGGTTCGTCAAAGAAACTACTAATCCAGAGGGCAAGGAGACTGAGACTAGCCAGCTGGGATGAGGTATTTAGCAGCGCGCAAGCACGGGATCCAATAAACACACCACTTTTGTGACCGAACTGGGGCTGTTGTTTTTCATTGCCTGTCATTTGGTATCTACTAGTAAGCATGTGTTGTGCACTTGTGCTCTGCACCTTCACTTAGATGCGTATTGATATCCTAAAAAATGCATATTGATTTATTATTTTTGAATAAGGGCGATGCAAGTCATCTCAAAAAAATAAGAAAAATACTTCCAGGGGTTTAGAAAGCCAAATAAACTCAAACTTCATACGAGAATAAGGTATGCTGTCATGCTGATGACCTAACAGAAACAGTGAGATCATCCATGTTGCTAAAATGTGATTCATGATGTGTGTTTGGTGTGGAGCTCTCTCGATACGATATCTCTGACCTTTGGGAAAAGAATCGTACGCAAAATTCATGAAACATCCAGGGTCGCTGTCGATGGATCCTCTCTAGCTTACTCTATCTGCACTCCTAGCCATCTATACTCCATTTGACCATCTTTAATCAGATTATGCAGATCTATAATAATCAGTGTAAAGCCACTCATGACAAAGGACTACTACTCGTTTTCGTTGTCACCAGTTGTGTGTTTAATCACTAATACTGTCCGTGACTTAAACTCACACTAGACCCTAAACTAGTCCTTAACTTCACTATCTCAACCACTGCACGCAGATATACGGTTCCCACTACGTATCAACCTTTGAATTCCACGTCCAAAAGTAGGTCAAAGAATCAAGAATGCTTCTCACGCGCTTCAGGCTATCCGAGAGGTCCGTCCACTGTACGGGGCATTGCTGAGGCGGGCCCATCGGCTATTATTGCGAGCTTTAATTTGATCAATCTGAATACTGCAAGATGCTTCGTCCCTGGCTTAATTGTAGTTGTAGAGTGCAAGAGTGGAGAAAGGGGTGACGGCATTCTCGCATGCTTCGGGTGATGTGAGCACGGTGACGAAGTTATACTACAAAGGAGTATTTGAGAAGAAGACAGAGCGACGTCCTTTTCGGCAGTCAAAGGCGGATTTAGGTCGCCGGAGCATGCCTTCAGATGGCTTTTGCGAAAGATGGAACGCGGCAACTCCAAGTGGGAGTTGGATTTTGTTGCAGTGTCATTTCGGTTGGTGCTTATCATTGATGTGCCTTTGGACTGCTACACTAGGTCAGCAGCAAAGACTGACTGTCTCGTGCGCGTTGACTATCTAGCGCAACAGGCAAACCGACGCTTGGAGTTATGGTGCATGGCGAAATCTTGATGGATATAGGCCACGGCATAACATTTCAAATGAAAGTGATTACATGATAGTATCGCCTACTTCACATAGGCAAAATGTTATGCCATGACTGCTACAGTAGGTCAGCAGCAAAGACTGACTATCTCGTGCGCGTTGACTATCTAGCGCAACTGGCAAACCGACGCTTAGAGTTATGGTGCATGGGAAAATCTTGATGGACATAGGCCATGGCATAACATTTGAAATGAAAGTGATTGCATGATAGTATCATCTACTTCTCAAAAAAAAAAACATGATATGATTTCTTTCTTTCCACTTACGGGGGAGTGTCGCCCCTTTCTTTTTAGAAAGCGGGTTCACCGTTTTCAAAGTAAGTTGATTTCTGGACTTTAGATCATTAACTAGCACTCCCTCCGTTCCTAATACAAGTCTTTTTAAAGATTTTATTATGGACTACATACGTAGCAAAATAAGTGAATCTACACTGTAAAATATGTGTATATATATTCGTATGTAGTCCGTATTAAAATCTCTAAAACGACTTATATTTAGAATCAAAGAGTGTATTGTTCGAAACAGTTTAGTAGAATAAACATGTATCATAAGTATTCATTTGAAATAGAAGTGGTCATATGATAGTGTCTCGTTTCTTTCCTTTTGTGGGGGAGTATTCTTTTTCTTTTTAGAAAGAGAGCCGCCGTTTTTAAAGTAAACTGATTTTTGCACTACAAATCATTAATTAGTATAATCCGGAACAATTAATTATTCATTATTCTCCGGAGAAATTTTTGATCTATTCATCGCCTGTCATGGCAATGCAGACAATACCAGAAGTAAAAAAAATACAACCAGATCCATGAACCATCTAGCGACAACTCCAAGCATCGGAGTGAGCCGAAGGCGCGGCCCCGTCATCAGCTCTCCTTCGTTGGAGCCGAGCAAACCTTGCTATAGTAGACAGTCAAAAATTCGTCGTGCTAAGGCCTCACAGGACCAGTGCACCTATCACTAGTGCAGAACCAGGCAATAGCACCGGTTCGTAAGGCCCTTTAGTGCCGGTTTGGTAACCGGCGCTAAAATGTAGGCACTAAAGCCCCCCCCCCTTAGTACCGGTTCAGCACGAACCGGTGCTAAAGGGCAACCACGTGGCACGAGCCAGCTTCAGGGGCAGGGAGCCCTTTAGTACCGGTTGGTGTCACCAACCGGTATTAAAATGTTGGGGGGGGGGTTTTGGATTTATGATTTCTTTTTCATTTAATTTTGTGTTTTCTATTTAATTCTTTTCCGTTTGCTGGTATTTTACGATACTACATATTGTACACGTTATGCATATATACAAATAGAATTTCTAGTAGAACCGATCATAATATATATATATATCATCGAATGTCTCACAACCACCATTAATTAATTCACACATATATACACACATGTATGTATATATATATATATATATATATATATATATATATATATATATATATATATATACAATTTCTCCTAATTGGTGCCTTCGGAGCCAGTGGCATTAGCCTAGCTAATTGGTGCCTTCGGAGCATGATAACAATTGGAAGTGGTTCATGGGGGCGGTAGCGGGTAATAGTATTCTCATTTGGGATCTATGACCTGGTCGAGCAAAAATCCCGCTATTTCCTCTTGAATTGCTTCTATACGGTCCTGTGCTAGGAGCTTGTCCCGCACCTTTTTGAACTGTTAAGAAGGAGATCAATATGCATGTGTATTAGTTGTGTGAGTAGATATCGATAATGGTGTAAAAATTGTGAATAGTGTTCTGACAATCGATATCGTACCCCCTCCTGTCTTTGAGATTTGCTCCTTTCGGACGCCATCATGCGAATGTTCTCGCAAACATAGTATGCACATAGATCATTCCCCGGCGCCTGCTTCAGGGCCTTTACGAGAATGGAATTTTGATCAGATAATAATTAATCAAACATGATAATTAAAGAGATGGCAGCTAGCTAGTACTACTTAATTACTTACCTTGGGTCGATAACATTTCAGACTTTGTTTCCATGGGCCTGGAGTGACCCTGATGAACTTTTCCCAAGCCCTCCCCGCCGATAAAGAAAATGAATAAATGGATTATTAAATAGTTGTTATCAGGAAATGACGAACTAATTAAATAGGCCGAGATATAGTTAATAATGATTGAAATTACATGTTGACTATCCCCTTCACGATGCTGTAGTCACTTGCTTTCTTAAGTAGCGAGTCTAGTACTTCAACTGTTTCTTCATCAACTTTAATGATTAATAAGATCTAGTGAAATCTGTATGCACACACGTTTGCATGTCTTAATTAAGCGGGCATATGTAAGCAAAAACATGTAGCTATAGCTAGTAGGGAAAAACAGAATTTGTAGTACAAGACAGTGTGACTCACTGGAAGTTGTAAGGAAGTAGTATATCTTCATTGTATTTGAGTTTCTTGAAGAACTGTAGCATGCTTTCCTCTACACATTTTGCGTGATATGGATCTATTTTCCATGTGTATTCATTAATGGTATTTGGGTCAACGAACCCAATACCATAGCGTCCACCTTTTTTCATTTCATAAATCTTCATCCTGCATAATACCACAGAAAAGAATATAGTGAGGATAATTACAGGTAATGATTGATCAAAATGATCAGCTAGCTTGAGACTTAAATTACAGAAAGAAATCACTTACAGACAATAGCAACTGACGATAGATTTGTCGACTGCGTCTTTATTGTATAGCTGAAAAAGTTCTGAATACTCAACGGTCACGGCTTTCTTATGGTAGTAATGCTCCTCGTTGACATTCACCATGAGGGACTCTCGATTGGAAATCTTGATAATGTCCATGTACCATTGATGCAATGCATACATTCTCGTTGGGAGCTTATTGACCTCCTTTGGCTCGACCAAAGGTTGGCCCCAGGCATATTTCCGTTTTATTTTCTCCTCTCTAGTCAGAGACATGGACTCGATATCGAGGAGTTGTCCAACAGTGATCCCGATCGATTCAGCCTGCGCAATATGCTCCTCGGTTATTACCACATCGCCCATCCCGTGAACGTTAACGGTTTGCCCACAATAATATTGGGCGCGCCTACTCTCATGTGTTGTTGGCACAACAAGCGGGGGGATTGATTGCGCCGCCTGTTCTCCCAGCTGGGGAACGGTTTTACCGCATTTTTTGCCAGCTGATTTGCTCGAGCTCGAGCTCGCATCTTTCTGTAGACATGCTCGACTTAACTTCCTGAGGTGGCGCTCATAGTCTGTGTCAACAGGCTTGGGAGCTGGTGGTCTAGCCATACGAATGAAGTGGTCAATCTTTTCCACAGGCACTTTCTCCCTTGGCGGCGGCGGCGGTTTCGGTGCAAAATGGGCTTCCACCTCGGCCTTCGATATGGCTACGTTTTCCTCCTCAGACTTGTCGTAAGGCCTCTGCGGAAGAGGCGCGAGGCTTGGACCATATTGAAATCGCTTGCCTCCGCCTGTACCTGCAGTACCACCTCGACTTGTACCGCTACGCACCATAGCTGAGGCGGCTCTCTTCCGTGATTGCTGAGGCGGCGAAGACGGCTGACGTGGCTGAGTTGGAGGAGGAGGAGTGTCCTGAAGCTGTGCCGGACTTGGAGGAGGAGTGGCCTGAAGCTGTGCCGGACTTGGAGGAGGAGTGGCCTGAAGTTGTGCCGGACTTGGAGGAGGAGTGGCCTGGCGCGTTGGTGGACTTGGAGGAGCGGGAGTCTGCTGACTCAGTGGCAGACTGCGACGAGGAGTCGGATGATGCGGTGTCGGTGGCCTTCGAAAGATGATGCAATCCTTTCTCCATAGGATGATACGATGGTTGGCCTCTTCTAGTGTGTGCTCATCGTCACCTCCAGGAATGTCAAGCTCTAGCCCCGAATATTGGTCCACCACCTAATCAACCAAGACACGAGCATAGCTCGCTGGAATCGGGTTGCAATGGAAGGTTGCCTCGGGGGGATTTGTAAAAGCAAGGGCGTCCGCCACCTTCATGGATATGTTCTTCATTTTGAAGTGTAGCTCGCAGTTAGTGTTCTCCATGATGTCATCCACTGGGTAGCTATCCAGCAATGCGTCGCCCGAGGCGGAACCCACGCTGCTTCTCGGCATGGATGGGACGGTGCTATCCATTGGTGGATCATCCGCTAGCTGCTGAGACCCTCTTTGCTGGCTAAGTGAGTCGATCTGCTCCTGCTGCCGCTGGAATTTGATTTCCAAGTCCGCGTGCGCTGATTCTAGGCCTTGAAGGAGTTCATAGTCTAGCTTCCTCTGCTCCTCCTCCATCTTCCTCTTCTTCTCCTCCGCAATCTTCTTTCTCGCACGGGTTCTGTAGTCGGCGTTCCAGTCCGAAAACCCCTCATACCACGGAATAGCGCCCATGCCTCGTGTTCTTCCCGGGTGTTCAGGATTTCCCAGGGCACGCGTAAGCTCGTCGTTCTCTCTGTTGGGCTCGAACAACCCGGATCGAGCCTCTTCTATTGCAACAAGTAGCTTATCTTCGGCTCCGTCCAGACATGCCTTCTTGGAAACTTTGCCTGTCTTTGGGTCCAACTCCCCCCCATGCGCATAGAACCAAGTCCTGTTGCCTGAAGATTTGCTCGATCCGGATGGCTAAAAGAAGAAAGATCGATTCGTTAATATATCTTCAAGTCATTTAAAACATGTGATGATCACCAGATGCCTGCTTATATAAATATATATACCTCGCCGGTCTTTGTTGTTTCAAGATCAACATTTTCTTCGTCATGTTCATAGTTCACGACTTCATCAATTCGGTCGTCGCGATCGAATATCATATCACCCTCCCCGGTGTTGTTTAGATATTCGGCGCCGTCATAATCTTCTTCATTCTGATCATCATCTGGCCCGCAAGGATTGCGTATGATATTGAACAGGGCCTCTTCTCCCTCTCTGCCAGTATTGTCCGCCATAGGTTTTGTTTAACTAATCCAAAAGAAATATATTCAAATTACAATGCATGGATGCAATCAATTAATAAGGAAAAACTGAATCAATCATACTACATAATAAGCATCATCGAATATAATCTCGAATACGTCGTCTCGAATAATAGATATAATCTCGAATACATCGTCTCGAATAATATATATAATCTCGAATACATCATCTCGAATAATATATAATCTCGAATACATCGTCTCGAATATTATATATCGAGTACATCACTGGCTAGGTAGCTAATAGAGATCGAATACTACAGAAGAATCTAGGACACTCGCGGTTCCTGCAGCGCGGGCGGTGGACACCCAAAGAGAAGGAACCCTCACAGGATCATAGCTGAAGTGAGATCCCTGAAGAAACTGCCAGGTATTGGAAAACCTGCCGCCCTCTAACGCAACCATGTAGCGATGGACGTGCTCGTCCTCCTCCCTGACACGGCGACATACCACCTCCGGCGGGGCCGGCTCCCTCCGCACCGAAACTGGCCCACGCGAATGCCACCAAACGAGATCAGGGTCGATGACGGGACCCGGGGCCGGGTTCCTCATCAAGCGGCGCGCCCCTCCAGGCAGCACCTCCCAGTGCCAGCCCGGCGGAGCCCAGTCCCGGACATGGGTCAGCCGGACGTCGTCGCGGACGGGTCGACGGCGAGGATGCGGGCCGGGCATTGTCGAGAACAAATACTAGCTATATGCCCGCAAAAAGTAATATTTTTTTAATGATTGGATTTTGATAACTAAAATTTCTAACATTTCTTTATAACTAAAATTCCTATAACATTTCTAACAATGCTATATAACTAACATTTCTATAACATTTCTAATATTTCTATAACTAAAAAACAGAAGAAAAAATTATAACATTTCTATATATATAACTAACATTTGTATAACATTTCTAATATTTTTATAACTAAAAAAAGAAAAATTTCTAACTTTTTTATAACTATTTCTATAACTAAAAAACAGAAAAATTTCTAACAATTCTAACTATGTTATAACTATTTCTATAACTAAAAAACAGAAAAAAAAAATTCTAACAATTCTAACATTTCTATAACATTTCTAACAATGCTATATAACTAACTATTTTTATAACTAAAAAAAGAAAATTTTCTAACATTTTTATAACTATTTCTATAACTAAAAAACTAAAAAAAATGTATGTGTGTGTGCTCACCGGCGAGGCGAGAGGCGACGGGGGGCGGCGACGGGGACGTCGACGGGCGCGGCGGCGACGGGGATGGCGATGACGGGGACAGGGACGGGGCGGCGACGACGGGGATGGGCCGGGGCGGCGACGACGGGGACGGGGCGGCGATGATGGGGACGGGGACGACGCGGGAGGGGCCGGGACGACGCGGCGGTGACGACGGGGACGGGGACGACGGGGCGGCGACGAGGGATATGGAGACGGGGGCGGCGGGCGACGGGGCAGAGGAGAAGAAGCAGATGAGAAACTGAAATTTTTGAAGTGTTTAGTTATAAAGGATGGACCTTTAGTACCGGTTGGAGCCACCAACCGGTACTAAAGGCCTGTTTTGGCCAGGCCAAGCGGCGGGAACCGCACCCCTTTAGTACCGGGTGGTGGCTCCAACCGGTACTAAAGACCCCCCCCCCTTTAGTACCGGTTTGAGCCACCACCCGGTACTAAAGGGGGTGCGCTGGCGCAGGTGCGGTGCGAAATGTTTAGTCCCACCTGCTAGCCGAGGGGCGTCCGCACTGGTTTATAAGCCCCAGTGCGGTAGCTCCCTCGAGCTCCTCTCCAAAGCAGGCCTACTGGGCCTAAATGTTCTGTGCTGCCCTGTGGGCCTACTGGACCTTTGCGGGCCTGCATCCTGGCCCAACAACAGGTTGGGTTTCTAGTCGTATGCAGGCCGCTGTGGCGCAGTAGGTGGGCTTTTTTTCCTTTTTTTGCTTTATTTATTTTTGTTTGAGTTGTTTTTTGCTGTATTTAGAGTTTCTTTGTGAATATTTTTGCTTTAGATACAAAAAATTACAAACTTTCTGTTAGTACCGGTAGTTTACAAATTTGAATAGTTTAAATTTTGATTTATTTGAAATTTGTGTGAATCACTAGTTTATGAATAACTTAACTTTGAGAATAGATTTTGCAGTGATTCTTTTTTCTTATGTTTAATATTAGTGTGTTTTATCATTATATTCAATTTGGTAATGCTTAGGTTATTTAAAAAAATGAAATGCCTTTTGTGACGGATGAGTTTTCGTCCGAAACCCTGATACTTCGAAAGAGATTGTCCATTTAGTACACAAAGTGCATCCAGTTTTTGCGGTAACCCTCTCTACTTTTTTGCACATGCTATGTGGGTGAAATTATGATACCATGCCAACTTTCAACCTTTTCTGAGTTCATTTGAAATGCTTTTCAATTTCAGGGTCATTTAGCTTAAAAAAATCAGTAAAGGCATGAAAGAATTTGTTTGCACATAAAATGTCTTCGCGTTTCAAATGCCAAAACACATAACTACCCTAACTATTACAGAGATTCCCTCCTGGGTGTGAAACACAGAAAAAAATGATGATAGTGAAGACGATCACATCCCAGATCTTTGGGTGTGAAACTTTTTCTTCGCGTGTGTCCCTTTGCGCCGTAACCATGGAAAATCTTCATCATTTAACGGGATGCTCGGGTCAATATTCACTGTGAATGGAGCAATTTCATCAAACTTTTCATAATCTTCTGACATGTCTGTCTTGTCATCCACTCCCACGATGTTTCTCTTCCTAGAAAGAACTATGTGCCGCTTTGGCTCATCGTACGATGCATTCGCTTCCTTATCTTTTCTTTTTCTTGGCTTGGTAGACATGTCCTTCACATAGAAAACCTGTGCCACATCATTGGCTAGGACGAATGGTTCGTCTGCATACGCAAGATTGTTGAGATCCACTGTTGTCATTCCGTACTGCGGGTCTTCCGTTACCCCGCCTCGTGTCATATTGACCCATTTGCACCGAAACAAAGGGACCTTCAAACCACGTCAATAGTCAAGTTCCCATATGTCCTGTATATAACCATAATATGTTTCCTTTCCTGTCTTGGTTTCTGCATCAAAGTGGACACCACTGTTTTGTTTGGTGCTCTTCTTATCTTGGGCGATCGTGTAAAATGTATTACCATTTATCTCGTACCCTTTGAAAGTCATTATATTCAAAGATGGTAACTTGGACAGCAAGTACAAGTCATCTTCAATAGAGGTGTCATGCATGGTACGTTTCTGCAACCAGCTGGCGAAACTCCTGGTTTGTTCACGTGTAATCCAGTCATCAGACCGCTCCGGGTGTTTGGAGTGTAGCAAATTCTTGTGTTCATCCATATACGGAGCCCCAAAGCGGAATTCTGTAGAACTGTGTAGTGTGCTTCAGTGAGAGAATGTCTGTCCATACATATTATTTGTTCCCCTCCTAGCGTGCCTTTTCCATCCAGTCTGCCCTTATGTCGCGATTCAGGAACACCAATCGGCTTAAGGTCAGGAATAAAGTCAATACAAAACTCAATGACCTCCTCATTTTCATGGCCCTTGGAGATGCTTCCTTCTGGCCTAGCACGGTTATGAACATATTTCTTTAAGACTCTTATGAACCTCTCAAAGGGGAACATATTGTGTAGAAATACAGGACCCAAAACGTTAATCTCTTCGCATAGGTGAACTAGGACGTGCGCCATGATGTTGAAGAAGGATGGTGGGAACACCAACTCGAAACTGACAAGACATTGCACCAAATCATTCTCTAACCTTGGTATGATTTCTGGATCGATTACCTTCTGAGAGATTGCATTAAGAAATGCACATAGCTTCACAATGGCTAATCGAACATTTTCCGGTAGAAGCCCCCTCAATGCAACCGGAAGCAATTGCATCATAATCATGTGGCAGTCATGAGACTTTAGGTTCTGGAACTTTTTCTCTGCCATGTTTATTATTCCCTTTATATTCGACGAGAAGCCAGACGGTGCCTTAATACTAAGCAGGCATTCAAAGAAGATTTCCTTCTCTTCTTTGGTAAGAGCGTAGCTTGCATGACCCTGATGTATGCTGTCTTTTCCGTGCATACGTTGTTGGTCCTCCCGTGCCTCAGGTGTATCTTTTATCTTCCCATACACGCCCAAGAAGCCAAGCAGGGTCACACAAAGATTCTTCGTCACGTGCATCACGTCGATTGCGGAGCGGACCTCTAGGTCTTTCCAATAGGGCAGGTCCCAAAATATAGATTTCTTCTTCCACATGGGTGCGCGTCCGTCAGCGTCATTCGGAACAGGTTGTCCACCAGGACCCTTTCCAAAGACCACCTTCAAATCCTTGACCATATCATGTACATCAGCACCGGCGAGGCTTCGTCCGGTGATCCACCTCACCTTTGAAATGCTTGCCTTTCTTTCTTACGGGATGCCTGCTCGGAAGAAATCGACGATGTCCCAGGTACACATTCTTCTTACAATTAGCTAAATATATACTGTCGGTATCGTCCAAACAGTGCGTGCATGCACGGTATCCCTTGTTTGTCTGTCCTGAAAGGTTACTAAGAGAAGGCCAATCATTGATGGTCACGAACAGCAACGCCTTTAGGTCAAATTCTTCCCCCATGTGCTCATCCCACGCACGTACACCTGTTCCATTCCACAGTTGTAAGAGTTCTTCAACTAATGGCCTTAGGTACACATCAATGTCGTTGCCGGGTTGCTTAGGGCCTTGGATGAGCACTGGCATCATAATGAACTTCCGCTTCATGCACAACCAAGGAGGAAGGTTATACAAACATAGAGTCACAGGCCAGGTGCTATGGTTGCTGCTCTGCTCCCCAAAAGGATTAATGCCATCTGCGCTTAGACCAAACCATACGTTCCTTGCGTCATCTGCAAACTCCTTCCCGTACTTTCTTTCGATTTTTCTCCACTACGACCCGTCAGCGGGTACTCTCAACTTTCCGTCTTTCTTACGGTCTTCTCTGTGCCATCGCATTGCCTTGGCATGCTCTTTGTTTTGGAACAAACGTTTCAACCGTGATATTATAGGAGCATACCACATCACCTTGGCAGGAATCTTCTTCCTGGGGCGCTCGCCCTCGACATCACCAAGGTCATCGCGGCTGATCTTATAGCGCAATGCACCGCATACCGGGCAAGCGTTCAAATCCTCGTACTCACCACGGTAGAGGATGCAATCATTAGGGCATGCATGTATCTTCTGCACCTCTAACCCTAGAGGGCAGACAGCCTTCTTTGCTTGGTACGCCCTCTGGGGCAATTCGTTGTCCTTTGGAAGCATATCCTTTATCATTACCAGCAACTTTTCAAATCCCTTGTCAGATACACCATTCTCTGCCTTCCATTGCAGCAATTCCAGTGTGGTGCCCAGCTTTTTCTTGTCACCTTCGCAATTCGGGTACAACAATTTTTTGTGATCCTCTAACATGCGTTGCAACTTCTTCTTCTCCAAATCACTTGCGCAGTTTCTCTTTGCATCAGCAATGGCCCGACCTAGATCATCAATGGGCTCATCCGATGCCTCTTCTTCAGCTTCTTCTCGCATTGCCGGCTCAGCTTCTTCCCGCATTACCGGCTCAGCTTCTTCCCTCATTGTTGTATCATCGTATTCAGGGAACCCATGGCCAGGATAGCTGTCGTCGTCCTCTTCTTCTTCATTGTCTTCCATCATAACCCCTCTTTCTCCATGCTTGGTCCAAACATTATAGTGGGGCATGAAACCGGACTCAAACAGGTGGACGTGAATGGTTCTTGACGTAGAGTAATTGCGACCATTCTTACAGCCAGCACATGGACAATGCATAAAACCATCCGCTCGCTTGTTTGCCTCAGCCGCAAGCAGAAAAGTACGCACGCCATTAATGAACTCGGGAGAGCATCGGTCATCGTACATCCATTGCCGGCTCATCTTCAATACACAGCACCGAAAACATCAAATTAATACAATACATAAAGTTCATACATAAAGAGCATACAACACTTCAATGCAACAAAAAAATAACTCTCTAGCTAAAGAATTTAAATGCAACAACAAATGCGATCAAGATCGCAACTAAGGTAACAATTGATCCAACAGCATAATGATACCAAGCCTCACTATGAATGGCATATTTTCTAATCTTTCTAATCTTCAAGCGCATTTTCTTCATCTTAATCTTGTGATCATCGACGACATCGGCAACATGCAACTCCAATTCCATCTTCTCCCCCTCAATTCTTTTCAATTTTTCCTTCAAATCCTTGTTTTCTCTTTCAACTAAATTTAACCTCTCGACAATAGGGTCGGTTGGAATTTCGGGTTCAACTACCTCCTACATACAAATATCTATGTCAACTTGATGGGCATAATTTGTCATAAACACGAAATGCAATGAATAGTTTTAAAAGAGAATATACCACATCCGAATCATAACTCGGCCAAGGGCCGACGGGGACGAATATCAAAACCATGGCACTATGCATAACAAACAACGTATTGGTAAGATAATTATACGAGTAACTATATATCCAAATCACACAAACATCATTTTTTTATATAAAACTTCATGAACAAGAGGCTCACCACAAGGTGGTGCCGGCGACGGGACGTTGCGAGCGATCGACGGTGGTTACGACGGAGATTTAGAAGGTACTAAGTAAACCACACCTACATATGCAAAACTAAGTGTTATTTTTGACCTCAAATTGCATATAAATCAAATACTAGCACATATATATAATTCCTCCCAAATTACTAAACTCAAAAATCAATCACTATATAAAGCATTGCACGAGCTAATCTAGCAATGAGAGATGAAAGGAAAGAGTTGCTAACCTTTGTGATCATTTGAATGGATGGGGGCTTTCAAATCTTGGGCAAAATGTGTGATGAGCTTGAGAGGAAGAGGGAAAAGAACAGAGAGAGGAGAGGGGAAAGGGGAAGAACAGAGCGAGCTCGGGTGGACGAAGGGTCTATGTAGGACGACCTTTAGTACCGGTTCGTGATACGACCCGGTACTAAAGGTGCTGGAGGGGCCCCGGACTGACAACATCTTGCCACCACTCACTTTAGTACCGGTTCGTGGCACGAACCGGTGCTAAAGGTTCGCCATGAACCGGTACTAATGACAGCGGCCCGGCTAGCCGTTGGAACCGGCACCGGCTCAAATTCAAACCGGCACTAATGTGCTTCACGTTTGACCCTTTTTCTACGAGTGTATACAACAACCGTCGTTGATAAAGAGAAGTGTAGTTCGGAAGGATCAAACCTGTAGACGCGGGACTGAAGATGAACGAACACTAGATCATAACATATCCACCGAAGACCAACACCGACCGAATCCCGCGAGATCTGGGGGCACACATCCACACGCCCTCTGACAACGCAGAGGTTCCATCGGGATGGGGATCGGGCATAGGAGACATTATTCCTACTATGGACGTCGCCACCCCCACACAACCCAACTGAGACGCTGAACCAAACAAGAACAGGAGTGGGGTCCCTCGGCCGGTCGCCTGGGAGGGAGGGGGTGTTCTCCGCACCTCCATGACCCAAAGTCCACTGGAGAAGGGCAAGACTAGCGGTGGCGGCGCGGGAGGAGGGGAAACCCTAGTCGCCTGGGAGTCACTTCTTGGGGATGAGGAAAACTTTTTTCTTAATTTCTGGTCCACCTGTAATTCAGAGCAATTATTACACGCATGTAACGCATCTTAACATTACTTACCATGTTGTAAACTATGTGGACATGGTACAATCACGAACGAATGAGAGTGTCACTTTGGTTGCGGGCTCCTGGAGCCTGGAATTTAAAAATTCAGAAAGCATATCATTTATCCTCTAGATGTATTATACATGTGTAGAATTTTACTAAACATTTATTTCTTTGTAAGCTACTTTTTAGGAGGGTTTGTTTTTTAACACATATATCATTTATTAATGATCAATGTTTAAAGGGATATACTCCCTCCGTTCCTAAATATAAGTCTTTTTAGAAATTCAAATGGACTACAACATACGGATGTATGTAGACATATTTTAAAGTGTAGATTCACTCATTTTGCTTTGTATGTAGTCACTTGTTGAAATATCTAAAAAAAATTATATTTGGGAATGGAGGGAGTAAATGATATTGGCAATTCAGGTAGCCACGCATGGCGCCCATAAGGAAGAGAGGAGGCCACTTTGGCCAGAGCATGAGTCTCTCCATTGTGCCGGTGCTTCTCATGAATTATCTTGATGGCTCGGGAAAGAGTCCGTTGATGATTGATCTCTCCTAGGATAGTAGCATAACGGCATGGAGATCCGGTCTATAAATTTGTCACCACCTCTGCCCAGTGAGATGCAATGCAGATCGAGTGGAGGTTGAAGTCAGCCGTCAGTGCCAAAGCTTCACTACACACTCAAGCTTTGAGAATTGTCGGATCAACAAGCCCATAAAAACCACGGCCGAAGCACCAAGTGCTGGCCGTTTTATCTCTTCGGATCACTGTCGTCTCGCCTTTATCGCCTTTAGGGGGATTTATAGGTTACATAGAAAAGACAAACTTTAGGGAGAAGTAGGTCGTTATATTTTATTTTGTGTACAAAACATATAGCACAAGATATAGACAGGTGTACAAAAAAAACCTGATTCTTTTGGGGCAAATCCTATTCGCCACTTAGGTCACCGGAAGGCTAGCAAAAGTGTACCCCTCTAATTGCTATGGACAGATATTGGACCGGTCCAAGTAGAATTTTCATAGAGAGTCCCTCTTTCGGTTTTGGGAAGGTTTTAGAACCTATTCAGACTGTTTCATTATTACTATTTTCAATGATTTTTTGGTTCTTTTAGTTTTTTATTTTTTTTATTTTCATAAAAATAATGTAATGGAAAAGGAAAATAATTATTTCGCGTTCATGAACTTTATCTGAATTTCAGAACTTCTTAAAATTGGCGATTTTTTAGTGTGAGTACAATTTTTAAAATCAAGGAAATCTTACGAAAACAAGAAAAAATACACAAATTTTTATTTTTCAGATTTCTGAAAAATTTAAAAATTCATGCATTTTTTGAAATCATTAACATTCTTCAAATTGGCAAACAACTTCTGAAAACACGAACAGATTTTAAATTCATGAACAGGTTTTTTTAGCTGCGAGCTTTTACAAATACATGAACAATTGTTTTTGAATTCAAGAGCATTTTTCCAATCCATAAACATTTTCGCAAACAATTTTTAAAAAAAATTCACTTCTCTGAACTCACAAATAGTTTTTGTATTTACGAACATTTTTTCAAATAAAAGATTTTTTTCCAAATTTGTGAACATTCATAAAAAAATTAAAACTTATTGCAAAATAGTTTGATAGAAAAATGAAGAAAAATAAATAGTCACCTAAAAAATTAATAAAGAACAAACAAAAAAACACATGAGTAGTATAATTTTTTAGCATAACATAAGTTGTACGTAGTCAAAAGAGCTATATGGGCCGCCCCACAGGAGCGACATGGGGCTGTGGGGTGCCCGTTTGCGCGACACCCAGCACCATACGCGTTTAATATGAGGTCTATTCTTATGGGGATATCACGCAATTCTTTTTGCTTTGTTTAAAAACGTCTCTATGTAGCCAACTCCATTTCGTCTTTTCCCACCAACAAACGGATCCATGCCAAATGCTAATCCTTTCGTCCCAAATTACTTGTTTTAGATTTGTCTACGTACGAAGGCGTGTTCTAGTGCTAGATACATTTGTATCTAAACAAATTTAAAATAAGTATTTGGAACGGAGGTTGTATTTGATGTTTGTTGTGTCAAATAGTCCACGGCGAGAGCACTAATGTGTTGTCGGTCACCAACAGTTTCCAGGAATATTTTTATAGTTTATTTTGTCCTTTTCCTATTACATTTCCTTCTACTTTTATGTTTTTTTCATTTTCAGTGTTTTTACGTTTCCCATAAAATTTAATTTTATAAGAATGAATAATTTCTAAGTTAAATGAACATCTATAAAAATATGTGAACATATTTTAAAACGTGTCAACATTTCTCAAAATTACATCACGCCTTCAAAAAAGGTGTGAAAGGTCTAAACAAGTTGCATTAATATTTTGGCATAAAGTTTACTTTTAAAATTGTATGAAAACTTTTGTAGAGAAATGTCCATATTGTATTTAAAAAACTCATCGTGTATTTTAAAAATATTTGAATCATTTATTAAAAAAACATCTGGACACAGAAAAATGAATTTAACTAATAAAAATACAAAATAAATAAGATTACCATCAAAATTACATAATTTGAAATAAAATATAAAACTGTAGGGAAAATTAAAAAACCAGGAAAACCCACAGAAGAGCGAAGGGGAACATGATAATAAACAAAGCTGGTGCAACCAAAAAACAAGATAAATGAAAGGGTAAAATGTTGCAACGGGTCGACCAGTGCGCTTCTCCTGTGTGCGTCAAAGCCCTTCATCGCGCTACCTTTCAGTCACCAGTTTCCTGAGTAGACAGCTCCTATGTTTTTTTTGGAGAAATAGTAGAGAGCTCCTATGTAAAGCATTCTATCTTATACAGGCAATGTTTCGCATAGGCGAGCCTCCTAAGTAGACAGGCCCATTACTGCACACTGTAGCGACTCAGGTCCAAGTTCTACAGCGGTTTGGTTCGGTGCAGAGACCTCCTATATGGTGCGTGGGGCGCTCCCCAGTCACGGCGCCGTGCACCCCCGCAAGCGCACCCTTTTTATTTCTTATTTTTCCTTTTTCCTTTTTTATTTTCCCTTTTTGTTTTATTCTATATTAAAATAATTCCGGATTGGTTCTAAAATTCAAAATATTTTGAATTGTCACAAAAAACATTCTTGAATTCAAATATATTTGCGTTTCAAAAGACTGAACATTTTTAAAATTTTAACGAATATTTTATAATAATGATGAACATTTTTTATTTCATGAAAAAGTTTTGAATTTGATGAACAATTTTTAAACTTGATGAACAAAATTTTTATTCAAGACAATTTTTCTGAAAATGGATGAATAAATTTTGAAATCAATGAACAAATTTTGAGTTTCACCAACAGTTTTTGTAAATGATGAACAAAATTTGAATTATGAACATTTTTTTAGGTCGGTGAATTTTTTTTGAATTTTAGTGAATATTTTTAAAATTCGATGAATGTTTTTTGAAAATGATGAACAACATTTGAATTTAATGAACATTTTTACGTCAGTGAACATTTTTTTAATAACATGAACAAAAAAGTTGAATTCAATGGACATTTTTTTTAATGATGAACAAAATGTGAATTTGATGAACAGTTTTTTAGGCAGTCAAAGGCGGATTTAGGTCCCCGGAGCATGCCTTCAGATGGCTTTTGCGAAAGATGGAACGCGGCAACTCCAAGTGGGAGTTGGATTTTGTTGCAGTGTCATTTCCGTTCGTGCTTATCATTGTTGTGCCTTTGGACTGCTACTAGGTCAGCAACAAAGACTGACTGTCTCATGCGCGTTGACTATCTAGCTCTACTGGCAAACCGACGCTTAGAGTTATGGTGCATGGCGAAATCTTGATGGATATAGGCCACGGCATAACATTTGAAATGAAAGTGATTGCATGATAGTATCGCCTACTCCTAAAAAAATAAACATGATAGTATCGCCTTTCTTTCTTTCTTTCCATTTGTGGGGGAGTGTCGCCCCTTTCTTTTTAGAAACGAGTTCACCGTTTTCAAAGTAAGTTGATTTCTGTATTTTAGATCATTAACTAGTACTCCCACCAGCTCTAAATATAGTTTTTTTAGAGATTTTACTATAGACTACATACGTAGTAAAATAAGTGAATCTACACCGTACATACACCTGTATGTAATTCGTATCAAAATCTCTAAAAATACTTATATTTAGAAATAGAGAGTGTATAGTTCAGTTTAGTAGAAGAAACATATGCTATCCAGAAATAACTGAATATACTAGTGCGCGCCACCCTGTGGGCTGCCCTCTCCTACTCCCTAATGACCCATTAGGGCCCATAGCTTTCCCGGGGGGTTTCGGTAACCCCACGGTTCCCCGATAAATATCCGAAACATCCGAAAACATTTCCAGTGTCCGAATACCTTCTTTCAGTATATCAATCTTTATCTCTCGATCATTTCGAAACTTCTTGTTATGTCTGTGATCTTATTCAGGACTCCGAACAAACTTCGGTCACCAAAACACATAACTCATAATACAAATCATCATCGAACGTTAAGCGTGCGGACCATACGGGTTCGAGAACTATGTAGACATGATCGAGACACATCTCTGGTTAATAACCAATAGCGGAACCTGGATGCTCATATTGGCTCCCACATATTCTACGAAGATCTTTATCGATCAAACTGCATAACAACATACGTTATTCCCTTTGTCATCGGTATGTTATTTGCCCGAGGTTCGATTGTTGCTATAATCATACCTAGTTCAATCTCGTTACCGGCAAGTCTCTTTACTCATTCTGTTATGCATCATCCCGTAACTAACTCATTAGTTACATTGCTTGCAAGGCTTATAGTGATGTGCATTACCGAGAGGGCTCAGAGATACCTCTCGGATACACGGAGTGACAAACATAATCTCGATCTATGTCAACTCAACAAACACCTTCGAAGACACCTATAGAGCATCTTTATAATCACCCAGTTACGTTGTGATGTTTAATAGTACACAAGGTGTTCTTCCGGAATTCGAAGTTGCATAATCTCATAGTCAGAGGAATATGTATAAGTCATGAAGAAAGCAATAGCAATAAAACTAAACGGCCATAATGCTAAGCTAAGGGATGGGTCTTGTCCATCACATCATTCTCTAATAATGTGATCCCGTTCATCAAATGACAACACATGTCTATTGTCAGGAAACATAACCATCTTTGATTAACGAGCTAGTCAAGTTTCTGGGTTAATACAATTCTAGCATGAATAATAAATATTTATCATGATATAAGGAAATATAAATAACAACTTTATTATTGCATCTAGGGCATATTTCCTTCAGTCTCCCACTTGCACTAGAGTCAATAATCTAGATTACATAGTAATGATTCTAACACCCATGGAGTCTTGGTGTCGATCATGTTTTGCTCGTGAGAGAGGCTTAGTCAACGGGTCTGTAACATTCAGATCTGTATGTATTTTACAAATCTCTATGTCTCCTTCCTGGACTTCATCGCGGATGGAACTGAAGCGTCTCTTGATGTGTTTGGTCCTCTTATGAAATCTGGATTCCTTCGTCAAGACAATTGCTCCAGTATTGTCACAAAAGATTTTCATAGGACCCGATGCACTAGGTATTATTAGATCGGATATGAACTCATTCATCCAGACTCCTTCATTTGCTGCTTCCAAAGCAGCTATGTACTTCGTTTCACACGTAGATCCCGCCACGACGCTCTGCTTGGAACTGCACCAACTTACAGCTCCATCATTCAATATAAATAGGGATTTTTACATTTGTGCCCCTGGTTCCTTAGCTCTACTCCCCGCGCTCTTAACTTTTGCTCAATTTTCTCCACTCCCTTGCCAGAAACCCTCATAACTGGGCACAACGGACGTTATCGTCGGGTCAAAGGCTTGACCGTTAACTCTGACTAGTGGGGCCACGCTGGACTGTGCCGCGTTGGGTGGTGTCGCTGTTCGACCATTGGGTTGTGGTTTCGTTGGGCCGTCCCTTGCATTAAACGTTTGCGCGCGCCGCCAGGACAGAAGCCTACTATGCATGCACCCAGCAAACCCTGCATGCATGCGTCGATCGAGCCTGCATGCGCTAATGCCAATATGTAGCTTAAATAGCCGTAGTGCTACGTGTTATTTGGCCGTGGCAATAACAGGGTCAAATGTGGAGTTAGTAGCCCGTTTTCAAACCCACCGCAGTATCGGGAATGTACACGCATGAGAAATGGTGGTTTGAAAAGAAGAAGAAAAAAGAAGCTAATTACATGCGCGGGAATCTGTGGTCATACCCTATATTATATGAACAAAAGGAGACAATTTTTGAAGAGCTTGTGGTCATTTTGAATGAGAAAAATAAATTTGGCCCTTAAAATGTTGGTCGTTTTGCATGATAAAAAGAGATAGAGGGCTTGTGGCCATTATACAAATGCAAAATGACCCATTTTTTGATAGTTTGTGGCCATTTTACATGACAAAAATAAATTTAGCCCTTATAGAAAAAAAGAACGATGCAAAAAACAGAGCAAACGATGCAAAAATATAGAGTCAGCACGTTCACAAAAAACAGAGCAAACGATGCAAAAAAAACGACGCAATTCGACGGTCCAGAGTTCGGTTTCCTTTTGGGCCCAATAACAGTATTTTTTCACGGAGTCAGTGGTGGGCGAGCAGCCGAGCACAACCAATAGGATCACCTCTCGCGGATCGCCCCACGATCCAACGATGCGGAGCCGTCCTTGTGATCCAACGGCGCAGAGCCTGCACACAGCCAGCCCACCTAGTTCCTTCTATAAGGCCAGATCTGAGGGTTGTCGCTTCGCGCGAGGGTATGATCGGACGGCTGACGTTGGGAGCTAGGGTTAGGCGAAACCCCGTGGGGTTTAGAGGGGTTTTGAGCTGGTCAACGGGGTTTCAAAGTCTTTGACTGAGCATAACTAATTTTAAAAAAATATGAAACCTTCGTTGTTCGTCGTTTTATAAGACAAACTAACGAGGAAAAATACTAAACTTGGTCTATGGTCATTTTCATGAAAAAACCCTAGCTGGCACGATCGAGGTCAAATGAGCACCATTAATTTTAAAAAAAATCAAAAAATATAAAACCTACGCATAATGTTGTCTTATGTGACATGTTACCAACCAAAAATCATAAACTTGCTCTATGGTCATTTTCATGAGAAAACCTTCACACATATGAGCTATCATGTACATGATTTCATAGAGTTCAAGGAGAGGAGGTGGTGTTACCTTCTGTTTTTGAATTTTTTTTAAAAAAAATCAAAAAATCAAAAAATAGTGAGACTTCGAATCTACATTATGGAAAGTGAATATGTGTTAATAGAAAAACATTTGGCTCATTTAGAGTAGGTTCAAAAAAACTTGATTACAAATGAGTTGTTTACCCTAGTCTGGGAGCTTATTTGGAACACATTTTCTCAAATTTAAATTTGCGCCCCAAATGCGCCGGCCACGTCCCCACCTGGCGGCCGCCCACTCGCGGTCAGCTTAATTTATAATCACGGGCCCACACGTCAGCGACGGCGGTCGCCCTTTTTTAAGCCGACTGTGCGGTGGGGCTATCCTCATCCAAACTCGATCCCCCGTCGCCGGCAAACCCTAGCAAAAACCCTAGCCAACCCTAGCCAAATGGGACTCTTCTCCGGCGTCGGCAGCAGCAAGTCCAAGGGCAAGGCCCCCGCCGTCCCTTTCCCCTCTGAGTTTGTACCGCCTCCGCCGACGCCGGCTCGCCGGCAGAAGTTGCGAGTGAGCGTGCCAGTGCACCAGGCGGAGTGGCACTAGCAGCACGCGTCCATCTGCCGTACCCCAACATCACCCTGCCGCACGACTGGCATCTGGATCCAGAGAGGATCCCAGTGTCGGCGGCGCCGCGGTCGACTAGGGCACACGCGGAGGAGGTGCGGTGCCGGCGGGCAATGCTAACGCCGAAGCAACATCGTGATGCCACCTACGCAACCAACTCGCCTAACTGGGTGAGGTGGTTCGCCTTCGAGCACGACGAGGCGAGGCGACGCGGCGTGCGGAAGGTCGACCGCAGCGTGCCGCCGCCCTCGCTCGTCGTTCGGGAGGAAGACCAGGCGGCGGAGGCCGCCTACCAGGCGGCCCTTGCGGCGGTCTACCGCGAGAGCAAGGAGGACGAGCGGCACAGGGTGGAGGCGGTGGAGGATGAGGAGGCTCGCTACGAGGCGGCCATGGCGCAGGCCCTCGCGCTCCCGCGACCGGCGATTGCGTCGTGCCACCAGTGGCCCCTCCGTCCCCTCCCCGACGGCTCATCAAGGCCGACCCGGAGCCGCAGCCGGAGCCCATCCCGCGCTTCTCCTGGACGGGAGTGGTGCGCAAGTGGGTGTCCGCGCCACTGGTTTGGATGGGGGCGACCCTGGAGCAGGAGGCGGCGTACCTCGAGATGTGGCGCCAGCGATGGCTCGTCAAGGAGCACCGTCGCGGTGAGGATGAGGAGATGCTCGAGCGCGACCTCGAGGAAGAGGCGCGCGAGGCTGAGGAGGAGGCGTGCCAAGCCGCGGCTGCACAGGCGGCCGCATAGCCCCCCGCGCCGGCACTGCCCCCGCTAGAACAGCTGCTCGCGGCCTACATCACCGCCGCCTAGAACACGGCATTCCCCTGGGCCGGCCCTGCGCCGACGCTGATCAACCTCACCCACCCCGAGGATGACGACGACGACGCCTAGAGCGCGCTGGGCAGCGCGGCGCCTCGTAGTTAGGTTGTTTTTAATTTCTTTTAATGCTAATAATACGGACAGTGGACTGTCGCCGGCCTTCCTGGCCGGCTTTAATGTTTAATTAAGTTATTTTTATTTTAAATACGCATGCTCCGTTTTTTTGTCGGCGCCATCAAAATGGGTCGGGCGATGGAGGTGGTTGTCCTGGGACGTTTCGGGCATGTCCATGGACAAGTGCTATCCCACGACCACGGTCTTGCATGCGCCCACGTATACGTGGCCCCACTCGTCAGCTAACAGTCAAAGGCATTGACCGACAGCAACGTCCGTTATAACCAGTTATGAGGGTTTCGGGCAAGGGAGTGGGGAAAAGTGAGCAAAAGTTAATAGAGTGGGGATGAATGAGTAGAGCTAAGGAACTAGGGGCATAAAAATAAAAATCCCATATAAATATGTATCCGGTTTGTGATTTAGAGTCATCTGGATCAGTGTCAAAGCTTGCATCGACGTAACCATTTACGACAAGCTCTTTGTCACCTCCATAAAGGAGAAACATATCCTTAGTCCTTTTAAGGTATTTCACGATGTTCTTGATCGTTGTCCAGTGATCCACTACTGGATTACTTTGGTACCTCCGTGCTAAACTTATAGCAAGGCACACATCAGGTCTGGTACACAGCATTGCATACATGATAGAACCTATGGCTGAGGCATAGGGAATGACTTTCATTTTCTCTCTATCTTCTGCAGTGGTCAGGCATTGAGTCTGACTCAACTTCACACCTTGTAACACAGGCAAGAACCCTTTCTTTGACTGATCCATTTTGAATTTCTTCAAAATTTTATCAAGGTATGTGCTTTGTGAAAGTCCAATTAAGTGTCTTGATCTATCTCTATAGATCTTGATGCCCAATATATAAGCAGCTTCACCGAGGTCTTTCATTGAAAAATTATTATTCAAGTATCATTTTATGCTATCCGGAAATTATTTATTATTTCCAATCAACAATATGTCATCCACATATAATATTATAAATGCTACAGAGCTCCCACTCACTTTCTTGTAAATACAGACTTCTCCAAAAGTCTGTATAAAACCATATGCTTTGATCACACTATCAAAGCGTATATTCCAACTCCGAGAGGCTTGCACCAGTCCATAAATGGATCGTTGGAGCTTGCACACTTTGTTAGCACTTTTAGGATCGACAAAACCTTCTGGTTGCATCATATATGACTCTTCTTTAAGATATCCATTAAGGAATGCAGTTTTAACATCCATTTACCAAATTTCATAATCACAAAATGTGGCAATTGCTAACATGATTCGGACAGACTTAAGCATCGCTACAGGTGAGAAGGTCTCATCGTAGTCAACTCCTTGAACTTGTCGAAAACCTATCGCAACAAGTTGAGCTTTATAGACAGTAACATTACCGTCAGCGTCAGTCTTCTTCTTGAAGATCCATTTATTCTCTATGGCTTGCCGATCATTGGGCAAGTCAACTGAAGTCCACACTTTGTTCTCATACATGGATCCCATCTCAGATTTCATGGCCTCAAGCCATTTTGTGGAATCTGGGCTCATCATCGCTTCTCATAGTTCGTAGGTTCGTCATGGTCAAGTAACATGACCTCCAGAACAGGATTACCGTACCACTCTGGTGCGGATCGTACTCTGGTTGACCTACGAGGTTCGGTAGTAATTTGATCTGAAGTTTCATGATCATCATCATTAGCTTCCTCACTAATTGGTGTAGGAATCACTGGAACTGATTTCTGTGATGAACTACTTTCCAATAAGGGAGCATGTAGAATTACCTCATCAAGTTCTACTTTCCTCCCACTCACTTCTTTCGAGAGAAACTCCTTCTCTAGAAAGGATCCATTCTTAGCAACAAATATCTTGCCTTCGGATATGTGATAGAAGGTGTACCCAACAGTCTCTTTTGGGTATCCTATGAAGACACATTTCTCCATTTTGGGTTCGAGCTTATCAGGCTGAAGCTTTTTCACATAAGCATCACAGCCCCAAACTTTAAGAAACGACAACTTGGGTTTCTTGCCAAACCACAATTCATAAGGTGTCGTCTCAACGGATTTCGATGGTGCCCTATTTAACGTGAATGCAGCCGTCTCTAAAGCATAACCCCAAAACGATAGCGGTAAATCAGTAAGAGACATCATAGATCGCACCATATCTAATAAAGTGCAGTTACAACGTTCGGACACACCATTACGTTGTGGTGTTCCAGGTGGCGTGAGTTGCGAAACTATTCTGCATTGTTTCAAATGAAGACCAAACTCGTAACTCAAATATTCTCCTCCACGATCAGATCGTAGAAACTTTATTTTCTTGTTATGATGATTTTCCACTTCACTCTGAAATTCTTTAAACTTTTCAAATGTTTCAGACTTATGTTTTATCAAGTAGGTATACCCATATATGCTCCAATCATCTGTGAAGGTCAGAAAATAACGATACCCGCCACGAGCATCAATACTCATCATACCGCATACATCAGTATGTATTATTTCCAATAAGTTTGTTGCTCGTTCCATTATTTCGGATAATGGAGTCTTAGTCATCTTGCCTATGAGGCATGGTTCGCAAGCATCAAGTGATTCATAATCAAGTGATTCCAAAAGTCCATCGGCGTGGAGTTTCTTCATGCGCTTTACACCAATATGACCCAAACGGCAATGCCACAAATAAGTTGCACTATCATTATTAAACTTATATCTTTTATCTTCAATACAATGAATATGTGCATCACTACTATCAAGATTTAGTAAAAATAGACCACTCATCAAGGGTGCATGACCATAAAAGATATTACTCATATAAATATAACAACCATTATTCTCTGATTTAAATGAATAACCGTCTCACATCAAACAAGATCCAGATATAATGTTCATACTTAACGCTGGCACCAAATAACAATTATTCAGGTCTAAAACTAATCCCGAAGGTAGATGTAGAGGTAGTGTGCCGACGGTGATCACATCGACTTTGGAACCATTTTCCACGTGCATCGTCACCTCGTCCTTAGCCAATTTTCGCTTAATCCGTAGCCCCTGTTTCGAGTTGCAAATATTAGCAATAGAACCAATATCAAATACCCAGGCGCTGCTGCGAGCATTAGTAAGGTACACATCAATAACATGTATATCAAATATACCTTTCACTTTGCCATCCTTCTCATCCGCCAAATACTTGGGGCATATCCGCTTCCTGTGACCAGTCCCTTTGAAGTAGAAGCACTCAGTCTCAGGCTTAGGTCCAGACTTGGGCTTCTTCACTTGAGCAGCAACTTGCTTGCAGTTCTTCTTGAAGTTCCCCTTCTTCCCTCTGCCCTTCTTCTTGAAACTGGTGGTCTTGTTGACCATCAACACTTGATGCTCCTTCTTGATTTCTACCTCCGCAGCCTTTAGCATTGCGGAGAGCTTGGGAATTGTCTTATCCATCCCTTGCATATTATAGTTCATCATGAAGCTCTTGTAGCTTGGTGGCAGTAATTGAAGAACTCTGTCAATGACACTATCATCAAGAAGATTAAATCCCAGCTGAGTCAAGTGGTTGTGGTACCCAGACATTCTAAGTATATGTTCACTAACAGAACTATACTCCTCCATTTTGCAGCTATAGAACTTATTGGAGACTTCATATCTCTAAATCCGGGCATTTGCTTGAAATATTAACTTCAAGTCCTGGAACATCTCATATGCTCCATGACGTTCAAAACGTTGTTGAAGTCCCGGTTCTAAGCCATAAAGCATGGCACACTGAACTATCAAGTAGTCATCAGCTTAACATCGTCAACAGCATCTGCAGCAGGCTTGTCACCCAGCGGTGCTTCCAGGACGTAATTCTTCTGTACAGCAATGAGGATAATCCTCAAGTTACGGACCCAGTCCGTGTAATTGCTACCATCATCTTTCAACTTAGCTTTCTCTAGGAATGCATTAAAATTCAATGGAACAACAACACTGGCCATTTATCTACAACAACATAGACATGCAAAATACTATCAGGTATTAAGTTCATGATAAATTAAAGTTCAATTAATCATATTACTTAAGAACTCCCACTTAGATAGACATTCCTCTAATCATCTAAGTGATCACGTGATCCATATCAACTAAACCATGTCCGATCATCACGTGAGATGGAGTAGTTTTCAATGGTGAACATCACTATGTTGATCATATCTACTATATGATTCATGCCCCACCTTTCAGTCTCAGTGTTCCGAGGCCATATCTGCATATGCTAGGCTCGTCAAGTTTAACCCGAGTATTCTGCACGTGCAAAACTGGCTTGCACCTGTTGTATGTGAACGTAGAGCTTATCACATCCGATCATCACGTGGTGTCTTGACACGACGAACTATAGCAACGGTGCATACTCAAGGAGAACACTTATACCTTGAAATTTAGTGAGAGATCATCTTATAATGCTACCGCTGTACTAAGCAAAATAAGATGCATAAAAGATAAACATCACATGCAATCAAAATATGTGACATGATATGGCCATCATCATCTTGTGCCTTTGATCTCCATCTCCAAAGCACTGTCATGATCTCCATCCTCATCGGCTTGACACCTTGATCTCCATCGTAGCATCGGTGTAGTCTCGTCAACTATTGCTTCTACGAGTATCGCTGCCTCTTAGTGATAAAGTAAAGCAATTACATGGCGATTGCATTTCATACAATAAATCGACAACCATATGGCTCCTGCCAGTTGCCGATAACTTTTACAAAACATGATCATCTCATACAACAATTTATATCTCATCATGTCTTGACCATATCACATCACAACATGCCCTGCAAAAGCAAGTTAGACGTCCTCTACTTTGTTGTTGCAAGTTTTACGTGGCTGCTACGGGCTTTCTAGCAAGAACCATTCTTACCTACGCATCAAAACCACAATGATTTTTCGTAAAGTGTGTTGTTTTAACCTTCAACAAGGACCAGTCATAGTCAAACTCGATTCAACTAAAGTTGGAGAAACAGACACCCGCCAGCCACCTATGTGTGAAGCACGTCGGTAGAAATAGTCTCATGAACGCGGTCATGTAATGTCTGTCTAGGCCGCTTCATCCAACAATAGCGTCGAATCAAAGTAAGACGTTGGTGGTAAGCAGTATGACTATTATCGCCCACAACTCTTTGTGTTCTACTCATGCATATATCATCTACGCATAGACCTGGCTCTGATGCCACTGTTGCGAACATAGTAATTCAAAAAAATCCTACGATCACGCAAGATCTATCTAGGATATGCATAGCAACGAGACGGGAGAGTGTGTCCACGTACCCTCGTAGACCGAAAGAGGAAGCATTTAGTAACGCGGTTGATATAGTCGAACGTCTTCACGATTCAACCAACTCAAGTACCGAACGTACGACACCTCCGTGTTCAGCACATGTTCAGCATGATGACGTCCCTCGAGCTCTTGATCCAGTAGAGGGTCGAGGGAGAGTTCCGTCAGCACGACGGCGTGGTGATGGTGTTGGTGATGTGATCCACGCAGGGCTTTGCCTAAGCACTACGACAATATGACCGAGGTGGTAAACTGTGGAGGGGGCACCGCACACGGCTAAAGAACAATTGATGTGCCTTTGGGGTGCCCCCGGCCACGTATATAAACAAGGGGGAGGAGGAGGCCGGCGGCCAAGGAGGGCGCGCCAAGGGGGGAGTCCAACTAGGATTCCCAATCCTAGTTGGATTCCCTTTCCTATTCCAAGAAGGGGAAGGAGGGAAGGAGAGGGAGAGGGAAAGGAAAGAGGGGGTCGCGCCCCCTCCCCCTAGTCCAATTCGGACTGCCCTTGGGGGGTGGGGGCAGGCGCGCGCCACCCTGTGGGCTGCCCTCTCCTACTCCCTTATGGCCCATTAGGGTCATAACTTCCCTGGGGGGGTTCCGGTAACCCCTCGGTTCCCCGATAAACATCGGAAACGTCCTGAAACCTTTCCGGTGTACGAATACCTTCGTCCAATATATCAATCTTTACCTCTCGACCATTTCGAGACTCCTTGTCGTGTCCGTGATCTCATCCGGGACTCCGAGCAAACTTCGGTCACTAAAACACATAACTCATAATACAAATCGTCATCGAACGTTAAGCGTGTGGACCCTATGGGTTCGAGAACTATGTAGACATGACCGAGACACATCTCCGGTCAATAACCAATAGTGGAACCAGGATGCTCATATTGGCTCCCACATATTATACGAAGATCTTTATCGGTCAAACCGCATAACAACATACGTTATTCCCTTTGTCATCGGTATGTTACTTGCCCGAGATTCGATCGTAGGTATCATCATACCTAGTTCAATCTCATTACTAGGAAGTGTAGTTCAGAAGGATCAAACTTGTAGACACAGGACTAAAATATAAATATTCTAGCGTGAATAATAAATATTTATCATGATATAAGGAAATATAAATAACAACTTTATTATTGCCTCTAGGTCATATTTCCTTCAGATAAAGGGAAGTGTAGTTTGGAAGTATCAAACCTGTAGACACGGGACTGAAGATGAACGAAGACTAGACCATAACAGATCCATCGAAGACCAGCACCGACCGAATCCCGCGAGATCTGGGGGCACACATCCACACGCCCTCCGACAACACAAAGGTTCCATCGGGACGGGGATCAGGAATAGGAGACATTATTCCTACTATGGACATAGCCACCCCCACACAACCCCAACCGAGATGTTGAACCAAACAAGAACAGGAGTGGGGTGCCTCCGCCAGTCGTCGGGGATAGAGGGGGTGTCCTCCGCACCTCCATGACCCAAAGTCCACCGGAGATGGGGAAGACTAGCGGCGGCGACGCGGGAGGAGGGGAAACCCTAGTCGCCTGGGAGTCACTTATTGGGGATGAGGAAAACCTTTTTCTTAATTTCCTTGTCCACATGTAATTCGGAGCAATTATTACATGCATGTAACACATCTTAACATTACTTTCCATGTTGTAAAACTATGTGGAAATGGTACAATCACGAACAAATGAGAGTGTCACTTTGGTTGCGGGCTCCTGGAGCCTCGAATTTAAAAATTCAGAAAGCATATCATTTTTCCTATAGATGTATTATACATGTGTAGAACTTTATTAAACGTTTATTTCTTTGTAAGCTACTTTTTTAGGGGGGTTTGTTTTTTTAACAACTATATCCTTTATTAATGATCAATGTTTAAAGGGATATAAATGATATTGGTAATTCAGGTAGCCACATATGGTGCCTATAAGGAAGAGAGGAGGCCACTTTGGCCAGAGCATGAGCCTCTCCATTGTGTCGGTGCTTCTCATGAATTATCTTGATGGCTCGAAAAAGAGTTCGTTGATGGTTGATCTCTCGTAGGATAGTAGCATAACGGCATGGAACCCCGGTCTCTAAATTTGCCACCACCTCTGCCCAATGAGATGCAATGCAGATCGAGTCGAGGTTGAGGTCAGCCGTCAGTGCCAAAGCTTCACTTCACGCTCGAGCTTCGAGAATTGCCGGATCAACAAGCCCATCAAAACCACGGTCGAAGCACCAAAGTACTGGTCGTTTTATCTCTTCGGATTACTGTTGTCTTGCCTTTATTGCCTTTAGGGGGATTTGTAGGCTACATAGAAAAGACAAACTTTAGGGAAAAGTAGGTCGTTATAGTTTATTTTGTGTACAAAACATATAGTAGAAAATATATACAGGTGTGCAAAAAAAACCTAATTCTTTTGGGGCAAATCCTATTCGCCACTTAGGTCACCGGAAGGCCAGCAAAAGTGTACCCCTCTAATTGCTATGGACAGATATTGGACCGGTCCAAGTAGGATTTTCATAGAGAGTCCCTCTTTCGGTTTTGGGAAGGTTCTAGAACCTTTTCAGGTTGTATTATTATTATTTTCAATGATTTTTTGGTGCTTATAGTTTTTTTCCTTTTTTGATTTTTTTCATAAAAATAATGAAATGGAAAATGAAAATAATTCCTTTGCGTTCATGAAATTTTTAAAATTGCTGCTTTTTTTAGTGTGAGTACAATTTTTGAAATCATGGAAATCTTACGAAAACAAGAAAAAATAAAAAAAAATTGTTTTCAAATTCGTGAAAATTTTAA
The DNA here is from genome assembly GCF_056163025.1 of Triticum urartu. NCBI lineage: Eukaryota > Viridiplantae > Streptophyta > Magnoliopsida > Poales > Poaceae > Triticum > Triticum urartu. The sequence continues at coordinate 570,976,417 of NC_141875.1, read as the reverse complement.
AAATTCATGCAATTTGAAGTCATTAACATTCTTCAAATTGGGAAACAACTTATGAAAACACGAACAGGCTTTTTAGCTGCAAGCTTTTACAAATACATGAACATTTTTTTTGAATTCAAGAACATTTTTAAAATTTATAAACATTTTAGCAAACAATTTTTCCAATAAACTCACAAATTGTTTTTGTATTTACGAACATTTTTTCATATACAAGATTTTTTTTCAAATTTGTGAACATTCATAAACATTTTTAAAACTTATTGAAAAATATTTTGATAGAAAAATGAACAAAAATAAATAGTCACCTGAAAAAAATCAATAAAGAACAAACAAAAAAATTACATGAGTAGTATATTTTTTTTAGCATAACATAAGTTGTACGTAGTCAAAAGAGCTATATGGGCCGCCCCCAGGAGCGTCATGGGGCTGCGGGGTGCCCGTTTGCGCGACACCCAGCGCCCTACGTGTTTAATAGGAGGTCTATTCTTATGGGGATATCAAGCAATTCTTTTTGCTTTGTTTAAAAATGTCACTACGTAGCCAACTCCATTTGGTCTTTTCCCACCAACAAATGGATCCATGATAAATGCTACTCCCTCCGTTCCGAACTACTAGTTTTAGATTTTCTGTTTTTGATTTATTTAGGTACGAAGGTGTGTTCTAGACAAATTTAAGATAAGTATTCCCTCTGTCTGAAAATATTTGTCATCAAAATGAATAAAAGAAGATGTATCTAGATGTATTTTAGTTTTAGATACATCCCTTTCTGTCCATTTTGATGACAAGTATTTTCAGACGGAGGGAGTAATTTGGAACGGAGGTTGTATTTGATGTTTGTTGTGTCAAATAGTCGATGACGAGAGCACTCATGTGTTGTCAGTCACCAACAATTTTGAGGAATATTTTATAGTTTGGTTTGTCCTTTTCCTATTAGATTTCATTCCACCTTTATGTTTTTTTCATTTTTAGTGTTTTTATGTTTCCCATAAAGTTTAATTTTGTAAGAATGAATAATTTATAAGTTAAATGAACATCTCTAAAAATATGTGAACATAATTTAAAACGTGTCAACATTTCTCAAATTACATTAGACGTTCAAATAATGTGTGAAAGGTCTAAACAAATTGCATTAATACTTTTTCATAAAGTTTATTTTTTTAAATTGTCTGAAAACTTTTGTAGAGAAATGCCCATATTGTATTTGAAAAAAACTCATCGTGTATTTTAAAAATATTTTCATCATTTATTAAAAAACATCTTCACACAAGAAAATGAATTTAACTAATAAAAATACAAAATAAATAAGATCACAATCACAATTACATAATTGAAATAAAAATATAAAACAGTAAGAAAAAATCAAAAAACTAGGAGAAAACCACAGAAGAACAAAGGGGAACATGATAACAAACAAAGCTAGTGCAACCAAGAAAACAAGAAAAATGAAAGGGAAAAATCTTGCAAACGGGTCGACCAGTGTGCTTCTCCTGTGTGCGTCAAAGCGCTTCACCGCGCTACCTTTCGGTCACCAGCTTCCTAAGTAGAGAGCTCCTATGTTTTTTTGTTTGAGAAATAGTAGAGAGCTCCTATGTGAAGCATTCTATCTCACATAGGCAATGTTTCACACAGGCGAGCCTCCTAAGTAGACAGGCCCATTACCGCACATTGTAGCGACTCGGGCCCAAGTTCTACAACGGTTTGGTTCGGTGCAGAGACCTCCTATATGGCGCGTGGGGTGCCCCCCCCCCCCCCCAGTCGCGGCAACGCGCTTCTTGGTTTGAACTTTGCGACATCAAAAGAGCAAGACTAGAAAAGGAATATATAGAACAAGAACCTTTCTAAAGCATATCAGCCGACCCAGCTTACGAATTTGTACCCCGCGCGCCTAGTTGGGCCAGCCCATGCGCGGGGCAAACTCCGCCGTTTTTTTTTCTTTTTGTTTTTCCTTTTCCTTTTTATTTCCTGTTTTTGTTTTATTCTATATTAAAATAATTTGGGATTTTCTTAAAAACAATTCTTTAATTCAAAAATGTTTGTGGTTCAAAAGAATGGACTTTTTTTAATTTTAATGAACATTTTTTTTATAATGATGAACATCCGATGAACAATTTTTTAACTTGATGAACAAAAATTGTGTTCAAGACATTTTTCTGAAAATTGATGAATAAATATTGAAATCAATGAACAATTTTTTAGTTTGACGAGCATTTTTTGAAATAATGAATAAAATATGAATTTAATGAACATTTTGTAGGTTGGTGAGCAATTTTCGAATTTTGATGAATATTTTTTAAATTCAATGAACAAAAAAGTAAATTCGATAAACATTTTTTCAAAATGATGAACAAAATTTGAATTTAATGAACATTTTTTAGGTCAGTGAACAACTTTTAAATTTTGGTGAATATTTTTAAAATTAGATGTACAAAAAAATTGAACTCAATGAACACTTTTTTGGAAATGATGAACAAAATATGAACTTAATGAACATTTTTTTAGGTCAGTGAACAAATTTTGAACTTGGGTGAACATTTTTTAAATCTGATGAATAAAAATGTTGAATTCAATGAACAACTTTTGAATTGTTGAACGTTTTTTTTAATGATGAACATTTGTTTTAAATGATGAACATTTTTGAATTCGATGAACAAAAAAGTGTTCATGAACTTGAAAAGAAAATTGGCAAAAAAAAAGTGAAAACTATAGACGAAAAAAGAGGAAAGAAAAAGGCAAACAGAAAAGAAAAGGAAAAGGAAAAGAGAAAACAAACGAAAAAACGAAAAAAGAAGGCGTGCAGTTCAGCTGGGGAACGCACCATATAGGATCCGCGTTCAGTGCAATATGGAGGCTCAGTCCAGGCTACAATAGCGCTTCGGTTCACCATACTATGGCAGATCGGTTTGGGATACTATAGCGATAGGTAGTTAGTTTTTCTAGGATTTTTTTTCAAAAACATGAACATTTTTGGGAAAATCATAATATTTTTTAGAAGCACAAACAATTTTTTGGAACAAAATTATTTTTCGTGAAATAAGAATAGTTTTTGTAATTTTGAGCAAAATTTTAATTATGGACATTTTCTTAAAATAAACTATTTTCAAACTTCAAAGTTTGGTTAAATCTTGCATTCTGAACGATTTTTCAAATCATGACATATCTGGAAAGTGCAAACATCCAAAATAAGAAAAAATAGATAAGGGAACATTTTTAAAATTCTAACAATAAAAACAAGAAAGATAAAACGAAAAAACTAATCTTGAACCGGACCAAAACCTTCTAATGGTCAAAAAACAGGAAAATGAATAGTGCAGTGGCTAATGAGGTCCGGTCCATTAGTGCGCACGAGTGTGCGTTTGGGTGCAAGAGCTACATCTGACCTGTAGCAAAATGGAACAACCTCTCGTGTCAGGCACATCGCCAGTGGGCATGCCAATTAGCGCAGTTATTCGCTCGTTGTGGTTCGATCGCTGCATTTCACAGCTGCTTCAGTTTTCCCCGAGTTTTTTCATTTTTTTCTTTGATTAGTTTTCTTTTTATCTTCGGCTTTTTTTATTTTTCTTTACCCTTTGAATAAATCCTGCTTTCTTTGTTTTTTTTTCGGTTTCCATTGGGGTTTTCTTTACTTTTTCTTCATTTTTCTATGGTTTCATTTTATACCTTGATATGTTTTTCCTTCTTTGTTATCTTTTTTTCTTTCTTTTTCTTTGATAGAACTTTTCTTTCTTCGCTTTCCCATTTTCCTTCTTTCTTTCTTCACTTTTTTTTGTTTCAGTGGTTGTTTTTTTAGCGGTTTTCATAGTTTTTCCTTTCTTTTCGCACTTGTTTATGGGTTTTTTTCGTTTCTTTTTTCTTTGGTTTCTCATATTTCTTTTTTGATTTTAATTTTTCTGTTTTTCTTTGTTACTTTTGGTTCTCATTCTACATCTTTTGTATCCACTTTTTCTATACATACTATTTTATATTTTTCAAAAGCTTGTCTAACATTTCCAAATACATGATAAACATTTTTTGAATACATGGTCAACATTTTTCCTATACAAGTTCAACATTATTCAAATGCTTCATTAATATTTTCTAAAAAGTTATTTAACTTTAACGTTTTTTCAAATTCTTGATTAATATTCTTTAAATACATTATAAACTTTCTCACACACATTGTATATTTTCTGTATACATGAGAAACATTTTTTCTATAAATATTTAACATTTTATAAAATATTTATATATTAATTTTTGTAACACAAAAATTTAGTATATTTGAAAAAATAGTAAAAAGTAAAAAAATTGAAAAATCAAAATCGTAAAACGTGAAGAAAAAAACGAGGGTGTGGACACCCGCGTGCCTGGGCCAGCCCATCTGGCGCCGACGCAAGGCTACACTTGGTCTCGCTCTGAGTGGGATTTAGGGGCGCCCCGTATTTGGGGATATCCTGAACGCACATCCGGGCGACCAACTGGCCAGCCCATTGGTTCACTATAGATCGCGAAAGTACTGTACCTCGTAAAAATACACCCGTAAGAAAAGGCTCGTAAAATACTGGGGCGCTTTACTGTAACTCGTGATTCAACAATTTGAGCATAAAAACAGAAAAGAGTGAACATTATTTTTGTAAAAATTCCATAATTTGTAAAATTTCGAAGTTTTGCGGTAACAAATAATTTGCCAGCATTTTTTCGAAAATGTGAAAAAAAACTGGAAATTTACCCCCAAAAAATATAAATATAAATTTTAATATTTATCTAAAGTCGTGAAGAATTTCAAATAATTTTCAAAATCATGAGCGGTTTTCTACAAATTGTAGATTTTCTGAAAATATGAACAAAATTTTGACATTATGAACATTTTTTAGAAAATGCATAAATTTTTTGGAAATATTAACAAATTTTTGGAATTCCAAAAGTTTTTCCAGAAAAAATATTCTTAAATTCTGGACTATTTTGAAATTTATGTGAAAAAACAAAAAAGACGAAAAATAAAGACACAAAATGACAAACAAAAACAGAAAATAAAACCGAAACAATCATAAAAATCAACAAAATATAAAGAAAAAACCAATAGAAAGACAGCTTGAAATCTTCTAGAAGGAAAAACGGATTGGAACCTTTCAAGAAGGTTCGTAACAGAATGGCTGTGCATACTGTCATAATGGGTTGAATACTAGTGCTATATGGGGCTATTTGAACGTGTACTCTTTGCACTACGTTGTGGGGATACTTCAGAAAGCACGTGTACCCAGTCGGCTACTGCCCCGATACAGCTCGGTACGTATCGCATACGCATCCCTTGATTTTTTGATTTTAAAAAAGAAAATAATGTTTGATACTCCTCAAATGCTGCTGCAATACATTTTGGATATGTGAAACCCTTCGATTCGATGTGAAATTCCCTCTAGAGTAAAGGCCCATCTTTTGAAGATTCTTAGCATTGGGGTGAGCTCATGTCAAAAGGTGACTATCGATGCTCTTATTCAGTTGAAAGATGAGCAAGAGAGAGCCAATGCACTGATTGAAAGCAGCAAAACCTAGGGAAATCCCACTGCCAACTGATGGAAGTGGACCAGTTGCAAGAAAAAAATGAGAGGTAATCCTATTGAGGCATGCTTTGACATGAAAGCTCCTTTTTTTTCATATTTTTAATAATTAAAAAATATATAAATGTATTCCCGTATCCTAGTTTTTAGAAAATTGGTGTATCGAGCGTATCCCCATATCACATATCTGATACATATCCCAATATCCATGCAGCGTAGCCTTTGCATGCCGCTATTTGATCGTGTGGACTTGAATTTTATTTTTTTTTGAAAAAAACTGGATATATACGACTAGCGTTGGATGTCGTCCTCCCACATCTGTGTTTATGGATTGGTCTCTTATCCGCGAACGGATGCGGGAGAAAATTTACGGATTGTCGTTGGAGATGCATTTACCCGTCAAAACAAACGCCCGTTTAACACTAGCACTGCACTTTTCAACAACAACGCGCACTTGATCTGGCAGCAGCACCCATCATCCTGACCCGACTGAGCAGGGCACTAGTCATTACAAGTCTTTCCACGCCGGTGAGGGAAATCTGAACAGCAACGGCTGCCTTCAGAGAGGTAGTCCTAGTGCTGTATCGGTCTGCTGGCAACTGATCTGTAGTGGGCGAATAACTTTGCCAGCCCAACCAAGAACGACCACACTGCATACCCGGACACCTACCAAGTCGGGCGTTAGTTGGTTTCACCTACCAAAGATACCGGATGGACCGGCTGGGAATTTCAATTGCTTGACTACGGAGGGCGACTGCACGAAGCTCTCAGTAACTATCATGTGAAATGATTGAATTTCAAAATGTAACCGTGCTATAGTTTGAAGGTCCACCTCTTGGGTCGATAAGAAATTCATACAACGGTTTATGTTGCATAATGTTTTAAGAGATGCTACATACTCCCTCTGTAAACTAATATAAAAGCGTTTAGATCATTATTTTAATATTCTAAACGCTCTTATATTAGTTTACGGAGGGAGTAATTAATATCGTCTGTCTCATATTCGAAACTTTTTCTTATTGTTTTCTTTTTTTGCAAGACTCTAGTGATCCAAAAAACATTTTTTATCATAATTTCATGAGTATTGATCCATATTGGCTCAACTTGTTTTGAATTGAGATAATATACATGTGGGAATCCCCTCCCCCCCCCCCCCCCCCCCGCCCCCTGCCTGCCCCGTTGCCAAATTCAAAAAATATTGCATTGAGAACTGAAAAGTTAAAGGTCAAAACTACCTGAACAGTCAAAGTACAGTATATACATGATGTTATATTTGACAAGAAAATGTTCTTCAATCCCCACGTGGGTTATTTATGTGTGGTGACATTAATCCTGGTTAGCATAGTTTGATGACGTACCATGTATTGAAGGAGGTCCCCAGCGCGTCGCCTCTGGCGCACGGGGGAAACCCTAACCGCGCCGCCAGCCGCCCCTCCCCGCTCCTTCCCCTCTTCGCCGCCGCCGGAGGGGACACCGGTGAAGCCAGCGTGGTCCCCAGGGAAGGTGGCGGCGGGGCGTCATCGTCGTTCTTGCGCAGATCGCGCGGCGGTGTTCCGCCGGTGGCTGGCGCCTGCTGCCCGTGGGGCGGCGTCCCTCACGACAGCGGGGCTGCCCCTGAATGGCGCTTGGTGGTGGCCACGTGGCGGCGCGCGGGGGGGGGGGGGGGGGGCTAGATCTGGGCTTCCGGTCTGCGTCCTTGTCGTGGCAGCGCTTGCCGTTGCCCTCGGCCATGAGGCGTGGTCCAGGACGGGCCGAGCACCGGTGGTGCTGGCCAGGACGCACGCTAGCAGCGCCCTACTTCATCTCGCGTCGTTTCGCTGGCCAATGGTTGTGGTCATCTTCTTCGTCAGAGATGACCACCCAGAGGCTTGGTGATCGGATCTCGAGATCCATCATCTAGTCCCGGTTGTGAGTTGGGGAGGCATGGTTGCCGGTGAAAACCGAGCCGTTGGCAAGCGATGGCGGCATTCTACGCGTTACCTTGATGGAGGCATCGTCGTGTAACTACTGTTGACCCACTCGTGCTGCTCTGGGGGAAACCCTAGGATCTGGTGTTCTAGATCGGATGATGGCGGCACTGCGTTGTCGTTTCTTTTTTGGGAGCATCGTTTGTGGAGCAGCGCTGGAAGTCAGAGGTAGGAGGTGGAGCGGCTTCGTCTTGCACGGAGCTTCGGTGGAGATGTTAAGTCATGCCTGACCGACAGGTGCTACGCTTTGTCATGCCTGGTCGGCAGGTGCTACGCACGACAGATCTTCCAAAGACTTCAAGTTATGTCGGCTGGTGGTACTTGGCAGCATGGTGCTGAGATGTATCAGTGGCGACTGCGACGTGCACAACTGTTTGCGCGCAAGGAGGGGGTGCCGTTGGGCGCCGTGATGGCGTCGACGATAGCTAGACCGAGCAAGGTTGATGCATCAGTACAGTTCTGAAGATGGAGCGGTGGCAGTTGACGGCGGCGGCCTCTGAGAGCACGCCGGACCGGCGAGACCCATGCCCGGCAGGCGTCCTGGATGGGTCCTCAGGTCTTAGATGTTAGGTTTGGCTGCGATATCTGTTTGGTATTAGGCCCAGGCTATCTACGCCCCTTCATCAACTGGATAGGTGTAGCGACAGTTTGTTGCTTAGACGACGGCTTTAGTCTTACTGTGGTATTACTCTGTAAGGTTTTGTGAGAATAATTAATAAAGTGGCCGTATGCATCGCCCAGATGCAGAGGCCGGGGGTCATCCTCCTTTTCTAAAAAAAATGTATTGAAGGAGGTATTGGGATAGAGTCGATGAGCAGGGGTGGGAAGTGATAGCGGATGATCCAAAATATCTGATATTTCTATTCGAGAAAATGCCTATTTGTATCTGAAACATCCGCATCTGAACCAAAATGAAAATGAAAATTATTCATACCTCAATTTATCTAACAAATAAAAAATAAAATATGGTATGAAATTTTGACACAAATATGGATATGAAAATGGATATATTTGTATCCGAATAAAATTATGGAAGGTATTTTTCAAATTCTAGCCTCTCATTATGATTAAGCTTAAAAATTATTATGCATTACAATAGTATTTATTCATAAACCTATTTATCGTTGACTTATTGTATGTCACAAGTTGATTATTTCATGTCACATAACTATTAACTAATATACTTAAGCAATATGTCGCTATTATTCGTATCCGTTCCGAATCAAGAAAACATATGATATGTATCCGTATTCGTATAACATCCGAACCACATCTGTATCCGATAACATCTATTTGCATTCGTATTCGTTTTGAAAATATAAAAATGGAAGTGGTAAGAGCGTTATCCGATCCGCATTCGATTCGTTTCCACCCCTATCGGTGAGGCGACCCCCCTATATAGAGGGGTGAGGGGTTTGGGTAATTTATGATGATCACAAAAAATTATTGGCAAAAAGGAGGTGTTGGACCGCCTTTTTTGGCACAACTCTCACAATACTAGAAAATGATTGGGAAAGGGGGAACCGCCCAAGATTCTCTTGTACATGAATTTGTATAATTTTTTAGTTTACTAGTGTTTGTCTTGTTTTCTATTTTAGGCCGAGTTCTGCAAAAAAAATCGTAATACTTGGAGCTTTATGCATGCCACGATGTGGAAACCAAGAGATATCACTGATGTATAGAATGCTACAAACAATAACCCATAAGAATACATTAAAGAAAGCCATGTCCAAAAATGATAAGAGAGATCCATGTTTCTTTTGTATGGAACATATGTGACATATTCGCTAATGATTCTTTTATTACTTTATAGGTTTATGTGTACCCATGAATCGTCTCAGTTTGTAGAAAAACTTCAAAATACAAAGCCACTCTACAACTCTAACCAAAATATTTAGTGTGGTTAGGCATTTTTTATGTTTCATAAAAAGATTGGAAATTTTGAAACATGGGGGATGGCGGTCTATAAAAATGCAACCAAATATAACAAAAAAAAATTGTCTCTAGTTATGTGTGGACATGACACAAATAATCATAGTCGATACAAAGTTTTGCACGTTATAAATTCATGTTATTTCTTACATGTATAGTTTTTGTACGGAACACCACAATGTGAAACCACTATCTAAAACCAAGCTACAGTTGAAATTTTAGGAAGTTTGGGGGGTGTGATATGGCTGGTTTCATATCCAGGGTACAAAACAGACCCTGAAACCATACTATATGGATTAAAATGGATTTCTCTTAAACAAATTATTATCTCTATATGAGAAAAATCTTCCATTGATCCAATAGTCTAAAAGCAACTCTAACAGTGTTGCCAAAATAGGCTCGAACTCCATAATAACCATTAATATGAAGTTCAGAGCCCAAAAAAGGTATAACAGAGTCGCCAAACGGCTTTTGACGAAAGTTATGGAGCGCGGTTCAAATAGTGGGTCGTACACTGGGGCGTCGTTTTGGATCACGCTCCAAACTCAAGCGCCAGTGCGGGCGGAACCTATGTCTATTCTCTTCTCTTTTTGAATGGTGCGGTCGTCCGTACCAATCCCGCAACTGTGATTTCCAGGGGAGAAACACATCCATTAATGGCCGACATGTGTCCCATCCGACTGAATTTGTTTCATGTCTGCATGTGATATTTTTCATTGGAGCGCGCCCTTTTTGGGCCCCTTGTCCTGCCGGAGCGCACACACAAACCGTAGTATCCTCGTCACCGCCACACTTAGCCATCCTCCTCTCCGCCCACTATCTTTACTCCGCGCCCACCTTTCTAGAGCCATGTCACGTTCGGGCCCTTCTTATGGACCCTTCCTCGGCGAGATCTGAGAGGAGCCGTCAAAAGGACTCTGAGAGGGTCCGTGCCAAAGCGCTCTGGGAGGCTGAATCAATCATCAGACCTGCCAGTACCAAGCCGCCATGGCAGAAATAGAAGTCACTGTCACGGAGAACTACAAAGTTGTGGCCGTCGGCTGCGTTCAAGAAGCCCAGTGGTACGTAGATCGCGTCAAATCGCAAGTGGGAGTAGACGAAGTGACCCCCTACTGTGAGGTCACTTCCACTAGGAGGAAGCCGGCGAAATAAAATAGTGTTTCGTCGATCTAGTCAATTTCAATTTCGGTTAGGTGATGTTGAAAGTAAGTTCCGTTGACAGGAATCGCAATGTCAATGTAATGAATGTAATGTTCAACGCAATGTGATAGTGCATCGCAATTTCTTCTTGTGAGGAAAGAACAAAGACATCGATTGATGGGTCCGTGGATTGTGGAGTTCAGATTATGACGACTATGAGTTTGTGCATCGTCTCCGTGACTTTCAAATTTACGGGCTATGCTCCAAAACAGTCTGCTCGAGTTGCTCCAATATCAACTTACGCAAGCATCGACGTGCCCGACGTCAAAGTCCGGAAGAGATCAGTCATGATCTACATAAATCATGGTAGTAGCAACGACCACACAATGACACAAACAGAACCAGCTCGGACTGTGAGAGTGGCTGGCTCATTCACAAGACCAACGACGGCTTGCCGGCCACACGACGTACGGCATGCAAAGGGTCTCGAAACGGGCCAGAGAGAAGACGTGTGTGTGGCTGCAAACACAGACGACGGCGGCGAGCGAATTAAACTGCAGAAAGAGACCTTCGTGGCCGGCGGCTCTGCTACTTGGCGCGGCGCGCTCGTGCCATGTGGCGTACCGCTGCCCGCTGGGGATCGCCTCGGTCTGCGTGCGCCTGCCTACCCGCCTGCGTCGGGCCACTGCTTCAGGCGTGGGCATTGGGAGGGTCACGAAAAGGTAGGGTAGCCGGTGATGCGTCATGCCGTGCTCCACGACTCAGCTGCACGCGTGCTTCGATGATCCCTCGCTGCCGCGGCAGAGAAGCAGGGAACGGCACGGCACGACGCACCGCCAACAGTGTTTATGTGTTTCCATGTACAGGTCCATGCGCGCGTGCCGCAACTCGGAAAGGAAACCAACGGCTGCGTGGACAGAGACGAGGCAAAGTTGCAAGCGAACAAACCCGAGGGAGAAAACGTTCGCTCTAGGTCAGACCCAGCGTGACCCTTCTTCTCTCGCCTCAGATCTAGATGCAATTTTAGAGATTTGCCATGACAAAAAAAGAAGATAATGTTGAAGATATTATGAAGGTAGTGGTGATTTACCATCTAAAATCTTGCAGATTTGCCATCTAATTTTGAGGTAAAGGGATGAACTTTGCCATGGGTGAATGGTGATGTGAAGGAAGCAGAGCCATGGTATATGGAAGAGTGGGGGAGAGAAGATAGAACTAGTGCATTAGGGTGTCTCCAACCCGTCCATTGAAACAAACACCCAAACATCTACGGACACGGTCGGACGTGTCCGCGGACAACGGTAGCAGAGCCGGCCATCTAACCTGGCGCGTCAAATGTCCGTCCCGGGCTTGGCCTTTTTCATTTGACATGCATATATGATCAATATAGTACAATGTGAAGATATGCAATCACAGCCAAAACGCGCTGGATGTTCATAAGTATTGTACATGCGGTTGATCCCAAAAGTTGCTAGTCTAATTGCCGTGCAAAAACCATGTTTTATTGTTTCCCAAGCCGGGTGTTCGTGTACAATTCTTCACTGTACTGCCGGCTAGCCCAAATCGACCGCCAAGCGCTTTAACATCCTAACACGGTAGGCTTGCGGGATCTTCGCCGCATCGGGATCCAAGTCCGAGATCTTCATGGTCAACATCTTGGTGTCCTCCAAAGCGATCGCGAGCTCATCCTTCTTCTCTTGGAGCTTGATCATCTTCTCTTGCACCATGTTGAACTTGTCAAACCTCTCGGCCGTTTTTTTCTCCTCCACGTCATTACACTTGACGCATGTCTCCTACTTCTTCGTCATGATATCCTAGAACATCTCCCTTATCTTGGCCATTGCCCTTCTCGCTTCTCTTTCTTCTTCTCACACTTTCTCCCCTGATTCCTAGCCATCCTTTTGGCCGAAGCAAAGCCTCCTTTGGTTGGATCACCATCTTCACTTACATTGGGCATGGCAGTGGTCTTAGACGAAATTGACAACGACATTGAGCCACTTGGGGTGCACATTCAACTCCAACCAACAATGCATGAAGAGGAACTGTTTCTTCTCCGTATTTAAGAACAATGTGATCGCTCGACGGAGCTACAAAGAAAAGGCATGATCAACTAGTTCCATATCTGGTCAAAATATATAGAAATTCTAAAAAGGTCACGTGGCAACTTTTTTTTAAATGTTATCTAAAATTTGCCATGATTGTAGATTTTGAAGTAAATTGGTCATGTCAGTAGTACACAATTACCAAAAAAAATCCTAGTGTAGACTTTTGTTCACTAAATTATGGCAAATTTATATAAAAGAACATAGTACAGAGTGACATGGCAAATTTTTAAGAATTCGTTGTATAGGTCATGGCAAATGCATAAAGTACTTTAAATTTGTTTTTGTTCCCTAGTTGATAGCAAATTTAGAAAACAACATAGTACAAGTGACATGGCAACTTAAAAAAATGATCTATGGGTCATGGCAAATGCATGAAAAATATGTACTGGTCTCATGACAAATTTAGAATTTTACTCACTGAAAATGACAAAAATTTGTGAAGGGGCACATAGAAACTTTAAAAAATTGTTAGTGTCTAAAAACAGGGGCATGATGGCCAATTTAGAAAAAAAATGTCAAATTGTAGAAACACTAGTTTTCGTTGTTAATTTATAATATGTGACATGTAAAACGATCAAGACAAGGTAAAAGTTACCAACTACCCTAGGGAAATTGTCAAATCCAACTCCCTGATAATCACCACACCAACCCACACATGTACGGAGTGGATACACACTACTTTTGGCTGTTAATTACTATATGTGATGTGCAAATGATTGAGACAAGGTAAAAACACACCAACTACTTAGGAAAGGATCAGTTTCAAGTCCCCATCAATCACCTCACCAACCCACTCAAATACAGAATTGCTTACACGTAAATGTCCTGAAGTTCATCTCTTATACCCCTATTTGGTTTTGTTGATTAATGATAAACACATTGAGAGGACTAACATTTTATCAAATTTATTTCAGAAAACTAGTCTTCGTGTTTGAGTGAAACATCAATGGTGACCTATTTTCAAGTGGTTGTCTACTCCAAGAGCTTAATATGTATTTATATGTATTTTGTTGAATCCAACATTCACATTAATTTAAGGACAACCATACCATCAAGAGGAGGACAACCTTTACTTTTTTCTTTCTAAATTCTTTTTTGATTTGAATTTCAATTTAGTTTCAAAACATATGTCTTTCTAAATTCCTTTTGAAATATTTGTAAATTATTAGACATTTATTTGGGGCCTTTGGTCTTTTATTTTCTCCCAGTATTTTTGTTATGACCTTGTTTTAAATATTCCATCTGAATTATTCTCATTTCCAAATGAGTTTTCTTTACTATTTGAATTGGGACTTCTGCCAATTTCCTAATTAATTGTATTGTCAATTTATCTTGGGGTGTTGTTTTGTTTCCAATTTTGCCCCTTTATACTTCCATTCAAACAATCGCAGTCACTCATTCAAATATTTCAAGCAATCCTAGATCAATTCCAGCTAAATAGCTAACATGCACAAGAATTTCTAGGAAATTTTTAATTCCTTGTGAATTTTTAAACATTCTAGATTTGAAAAAAAAATCCAGGATTTCATAATTGATTAGCTGAACATAGTACATCCAGTCAAATAAAACTGAAACAAAAACAAACTTACATCCGAAAGTCCTAGGAGAATAGTAACTCGAAAAACATTTCAAAAATGCTCAAAAAAATCTGATTTTTTATTGGAAACTTTGAAAAATGTTCTACGAGTTTGCAAAATTTCATCACGAAATCACATTTGTGGAATTCGTGGCAAAAAAAACAAAACCGGTGCTCCAAAATGCTTTTGAAAGTAGCATTTTCAGAGTATCGATTTTTTGCCACGACTTCCATAAATGTGATTTCATATGAAACTTTGCAAGCCCTTATAACATTTGTCAAAGTTTGCCAAAAAATCAGTTTTTTTAATATTTCTGATTTTACTGTTCACCCAAGCTGATTTGAGCTCACGTGCAAAAACTTCACATCCACTTACATCAAGTTTCTTCGAAGTTGTCATCTCTAGTTTCATCTTTACATCTCAATGTTCCACCAAGATTTGGTGAATAATATGCAGAAGACCAAGCATGTATAACTCAGACTAACCTAAAAAATGCATAAGCTATCCACTCGAATATGGAAGAACCTAAGGTCGTTGAAGGCAGCATGGCTAGGAACACATCCCTTGCAAGACAAACTTGAATCGTTGTGCCATTGCCATTGTCGAAAAAACACCTAAAATACAAAATAAAGATATAGGCGACTTATAACCAAAACACACCTCATATCATCATTACCATCACCACCATCAAGATAGGCTAAAGCGCCAGACAACTGCGGAGCTTAACGCATTGCTGCGGGGGCTGTGCCCCCCCCCCCCCCATTGGCATGTGTGTGCATTTTTTTTGAGAGAGAGGTCTTAAATAATTATTTTTTGTGTGCCTCCCCCCCCCCCCACACACACACAAAGAACTTTGTCAAGCTCGGCCACTGGCGCCGAACAAACCCACCAAAAAGGTAACTAACCTCGTGGCAAATGCATTGTAGGCTCCCAATGACTTTTGAGTTCTGGGCGACGACCATTTTGGGACATAATTAGAGTTGTGTGACGTTTACAATGTGTGACATATGTCTTCACTGTCAATATGTGGTTGAAGATTACACTTATCTAATGAAGAAAAAATTAATTAAACTACACCAAAATCTTGATGGTGGTTCTCATCGCCCCCTGGTGCCGAATAGGCCTCCGGTCACTCCTTCAACTCCGTCGGCTGATAGGTTTTCCCGTCGCTTGTCTTCTCTCGACTCCCTTGTGTAAAGTTGTTACCGATCTTTAATTTATCACCCATTCACACGTAATTTGTAGGACAGGAACAACACATATATCATGGCGGTATATATGTAATTTTACGCAAAATATTTAACCATGCGATCCTGGATGAATGATAACGTAACAACAACAGTAGCCAACATCCAGTGCAAAAGAAAGGAAAAAATAATACAAAAATGTATCCTCTCAAAACAGGATGGAAGGGACTAAGGGAGTCTATGATGTATGTTAACCACACCCGCGTGCTTACCTAGTTACCTTGTCAGTGACGACACAACACACACCACCTTCATCTTTGACTTGCCTGCAAAGAAAAACACATGTTCACAGTGTCAATTTATCCACACATGACACATCCAATTAATTACTAGTATAATGCCCGTGCGTTGCCACGGGCTTTTGAAATATTTCGCTGGAATTACGTAAACATAATGCATGTTAAATTTCATATATAAAGAAAGATAGCATGGGTACAATCGAGTAATAATTTAAATCCACTTCACTTGCAATGTAAATCGATAACAAAAAGTCAATTTGGCCATGCATACATATAAAACGATGATCTACCTAAAAATCGGTTACAAATTAAGATCTATTTAATGCGCTTAAGAAATTCTCGCACAATATCAGAAATGTTGTATTTATCTTCATTGACACAATATTTGAGCAAGTATAATAAAAACGTCTTCCTCAACTCGTACCCATCATGCACAAGCAATATATGCAATTAGCATGAATCCTTCAGGTTGAAGGTCTTAATATGTGTAACAGGGAATACTCACTGCACAAATCAGAAACTAATTCTTTACCATTCCACCAGATCATAACAAAAAAATAGCCAAAAAAATCTCTGCAATTTGCTAAATTAATATTATCTTGAATATATAGTGATAATGCAAATAAAATGTATTAGTATGGTCATGATGCATGTTAGTTCCAAGGGAGTGCCTTTGCGATTAACTAACAAGAAATTTATGTTTTAGTTGAACTCGCTTGTCGCTGGCCTTCCTCCAATTTTTTGTGTTCTCTCTTCACTCGTCGATCCAACCACTTCCACTACACCCCACTTGAGAGCATCGACATCCTGGCACCCCAAACCGTCCCTATACGCACGGTCGAATGGACCGGTCACTAACAGCTATGATGTCTGAACCTCCGCCCAGTTGTTAGTGCAATGTGCGTATGCTTCAGAGATAGCAATTTCGAAGGCAACATGCATGTGCTTTCACCTCTGAAAGAGCTATAGAATATGCTGACTTACCTATGTGCACTTCCTAAATCAGGCGAAAAAAATTTATTTCTATCGGCAATATAAAAAACTTAATATTAGGTCAAATTGAATAATACAGCAGAATTGCCATTTCAGAATTTTCATCCATCACTGAATACAAAATGAAGGGACAATGTCCACTAACCATGCAAATATGTTGACCATGGGATATTTAGGCTGGCATATATGGGAAACCAAAGCTACAAAATGACTCAGTATGTTAGGGATAGATAAAAAATACTGTAAAAGGGATAAAAACAAATCCGCAGCAACTCACGACCCTATGAACTCGTATTCTCAGGGAGCAAGCGAGTGAAGCCGCCACGGCAGGCTAGCACCGAGGGACAAGGGTGACAACTGCCTCCCCATCCAGTGCCTAGTGATTCTGCCGGCGCCACTTTCATCATGATCCCACCAATACCACTCGTGTGTTGTAGAGAAACTATGAATTGAAATTATCATCGAAAGCAAGAAAATGAAAATGTTCCTCTCCTCTCCCCTCCCTCATGTGAAATACCCAATTCATGGTTGCCTCACTACATTCAGCATAGCTCGGATGTGCAATGTTCTCCTCCAACGCTTAACAAATTCATCATAGCTCACAACTGGACGGGCCTTGCGGGTTGAAGAAAAAATCCAAACCTAAACAAAAACAACAAACTGAGGACAACTTACAAGGTAAAAGCGAGGAAGCACACACCTACATGCTCAAACAGAATAGAAGATGCAACTACACTATATAATTTGGGAAATGCTTACCATCACCCAGCGGATCGCAGTGGCCGCGTCCGCCACCTTCCCTATGTGACACGTGTCCAATTGAGGGCGAGCATACCATCCTTCATCGAACACGCTTCTGCAACAAGTGCTATGTTTCTGAAACAGACGCGGTGTTGCAATGGACTATGACGGTTTATGTTTTGCAACAAAATCTCTGTTGCAGAAATTTTTCTGCAACAAGACCTTAGTTGCAAAAATTGCAAAACAAACTCAGGTAAAAAAGAAAAAATTGCGACAAAACAGCTGCTGCAACAAGACTCGTGTTGCGAAAATAAAATAATTTTGCAACAAAGTCTGTGTTGCAATGGTGAAGACGCATTCAGCCGCTCCATGCAACACATCATTTTGGCTAGCGACCCGGCTGATCTGTTAAAAAGATCAGCCGGTGGACGCGTAGCACGCCCCATATAATTCACTCATTAAAGGAGGCATCACTCACTGTTCAAGTCTTAGATGTAATTTAGATCGGACAATAATAATGCAACTTGCACATTGAATTTATGGAAATTGAGACAAAACAATATGCAC
Source organism: Triticum urartu (assembly GCF_056163025.1). NCBI lineage: Eukaryota > Viridiplantae > Streptophyta > Magnoliopsida > Poales > Poaceae > Triticum > Triticum urartu. The sequence goes on along the minus strand of NC_141875.1, from coordinate 570,958,378 downwards.
TAAGAAGTTTCGAAAATTCAATATGGGTCATACTACTATATAGTCATATTATCTGCATCGTCGGTCCTCATAGGGATTTGCCATCAAAGGGTATAATGAGCCGTATTGATATAGGGTGGGCGCTTTATGTACAGTGTTTCTGACATGGAACAATCATCATTTATTGACGGACCCATCATGTTGGTACTCTATGGTCTCGCTGTTTACCACTTTTCATAGACCGGCTTACACACGTTCTTGGTCCGGCTCCCAGGCGTACGATGGAAGCCAGGGCAGGCGGGACTGGGATCCAGTGATTGCATTCACAGCAACATGCGCCCAGTTCAGCCATCCAAACATTGGCGCAAGTGAAAACAACCCCCACTTTTCTTTTTGACATGAAAACTGCCCAACACTTGACGCTCAGGCATTCAGCGCAACAGAACATAAAGGAGAGACTCGGCCATTAGACATACAAACAACAATTTGTGTTCGAGTCATTAAAGAGTACAAACAACATTTATATATTCAGTACTACCGAATTTGATACATTAAAATTCAGACTTAGCAGTCCTTAACACATCAAAAAATAGCAGTCTTGTATGTTGTACCAAATCATCAATATTTAGGCCCCATTCGGCAATGCGCCGGCTCCTTGAAATCCGTGGATCTGCGGAGCATCGTTTCGCCCGCTCCAAGACTTTTCACTGCAGCTCCGTCCGCTCCCGGAGCGGAGCAGTGGAGCGGATGGACACCGAACGGGGGCTTACACTCAGAAAACCCATTCATCACAAGAAATTTCAGAAGCACTTAGTTAGAATTCAGTACCACTTATCATTGACATATCAGAAGCACTTAGTTAAAATTCAGTACCGCTTGTCATTGAAATTCAGAAGCACTAAAAATTCATATTCTGGCCAAGTGCTACTATTGATCTCGTTGCTAAACAATACAAGAAGATAAGCACGGATGTGAAAAAAGGAAAGCATTGGAACCTCTCTAACTTGGAATGCATGCTGCCATCAGTACATATACATGATTGGGCTTTATGTGGAAACATGAGCAGAGAAGATACTTCGGTTATTTGAAATCGATGCGAGTCAAGGATGTTTTTTAAAGTAGGATATGCCAAATAAATGAAAGGATGCTGCAGATATGCACTTTTATTAAGACTAAGACAAGCTGTCAGGCAGTACATTTAGAGCGTCGACCCTGCCCTGCCCGCCGGCATGGTTCGCCATCACAGGCATCACTTTCCCGTCCAGCTCGCACTCACCAGCTGCCTCTCCCGCGACCCGCTACACAACTACGGGGCTCCTGCTTCCATGAAAACGCAATATAATTTATATTCACCAAGAAGCAACAGAAGTAAGATCACTACATTGCATCCTAGTATGATGAACCATTTATGCCGAGATACATACGGAGCAACACATAGGTTAAAGTTAAATCTAGCAATATAGTACACTTGGCACCGGGTAAACCACAGATTAAACAATGTGGTAGATAGTTGTTTACCTGAATGCTGACAGAAGTATACCAAGTAACAAAGCTAGTTACTGGCAAAGCTCAATGCCTCCAAACCAAAGTTTAACTCCTAATACGAAATGTCTCCGAATCAAGCTAGTTGTGGCCAAACTTTGGAACCTGAAAAAATGGAGTGGAAAGCAAAATTAGGAAATGCAAGAGAAAGAAAGTAACATAGGATAAAATGACCTCATTGCTCCAAACATATACAGTACTGCTAAGAAATCTCCTTATTAGTTCTTTTTATAGAATTAGTCCATTGATGAGATAAAGATACTAAATATAGTTATTTCTTATAATAATCTCTGGAAGATTAGTATTACACCAAATGTTACCAAGAAACATATACACTAGAAGAAATGGTTCTGTTTTAGAGAACTAACCGAACAAAGAGACTTCAACTAATAAAGTAGCACATAATCCGTGATGTAATCCGTAGCCACACACTTATGCCACCTTGGCTCTACCCTATTAGTGAAATAAAAGATGACATATTTTTAAACTTAATTATTATCACATCAACAAAGAAAAAACAAAAGTAATTTACTACTCCCTCCATCCCAAAATAAGAGTCGCTGAAACTCATCATGCAACGGAGGGAGTACTATAGTTTAGCACGTTTCTCTTTCACAAGTATAGCAGTTGAATAATGCGCAGCAATCTGAAATCCTTCACTTACAAAGAAAGAGGGAAGACATAATACAGGCTTGTTAGCTCACCCATACACAGATGAGTCAGTGATGAAGTGGATTGCCAAAAAGAACATACGGGGAATAATCATATCCATGTGTGGCATACTCAGCTCCACCTTTTCTCATCACTATCTTTGGTCACTATATTTGCTAGCACCACACCAAAAGTATGAAATTCCTCACGTTGAATACCTATGAACAAAAGGAGAATAGGAGTTTATGTCAGCGACCAATCGAAATCATCGAAACTTCAGCACATCAGTACAATGTGTTGTAGATATTTGATTAATGGATGCAATCAACTTACGCATATTTCTTCATCTTCGGATTCAGGGGTGCAAGTCCTGGATGGATTCTGTGGTGCGCCTCTATGATCAATGTGTTGGGGAACGTTGCAGAAAGCAAAAAATTTCCTACGGTTTCACCAAGATCCATCTAGGAGTTCATCAGCAACGAGTGATCGGATTGCATCTACATACCTTTGTAGATAACGCGCGGAAGCGTTCAAAGAACGAGGATGAGGAAGGCGTACTCGACGTGATCCAAATCATCGGAGATCCTAGCGCCGAACGGACGGCACCTCCGTGTTCAACACACGTACGGTCAGCGTGACGTCTCCTCCTTCTTATCCAGCAAGGGGAAGGAGAGGTTGAGGAAGATGGCTCCAGCAGCAGCACGACGGCGTGGTGGTGGTGGAGCTGCAGTACTCCGTCAGGGCTTCGCCAAGCTCTACGGAGGAGGAGGTGTTGGAGAGGGAGAGGGAGGCGCCAGGGCTTTGGTGTGGCTGCCCTCCCTTCCCCCCACTATATATAGGGCCAAGGGAGAGGGGGGGCGCAGCCTTGGCCCTTCCTCCAAGGAAGGGTGCGGCCAGGGAGGAGTCCACACTAGTAGAAAAAGGGTTAAACGTGAAGCACATTAGTGCCGGTTTGAATTAGAGCCGGCACTAATGTGTACATTAGTGCCGATTCGTGGCGGCGATCAATAGTACCGGTTCGTGGCGAACCTTTAGTACCGGTTCATGCCACGAACCGGTACTAAAGAGGCTGCATCAGCCTGCGGTCAGGCTATGGCCCCACCATCACCATTTAGTGCCGGTTCTTACCACGAACCGGTACTAATGAGGTTATGGCAAGCTGTTTTTAGTCCCACCTCGCCAAGAGAGAGGCAGTATGAGCGGTTTATAAGCCGTGAGTGCACAGACAATGACGAAGAGTTGCAATGCTCACCTACATGTTGATTAGCTTCAAGTCTTGCGGAATAGCATAGATTGCACTAAGCTATGTGCAGTGCAGTCTACACTATTCCGAATGGCTTGAAGCAAATTAACCAGCATTGCACCTCTTTTTTATTTTTAATAACTTATTTAAACTCCGGACTTCTTTTGTGTTCAGTATGCAGCATTTAAAGCGACCTCATCAATTTCCAACATGTTCTGACATCATTTGTTATTTTTCGGTCATTTACCTAATTGTTTAGAGAGCTAAATGACCGTGAAATTGAAAATCACTACAAAATGAATTCTGAAAATGTTGAAACTTGGCATGGTATCATCATATCACCCGCATAGCGTGCGCGAAAGAGTAGAGAGGGTCACGGCAAAAACTGGACGCACTTCGTGTACAAACTGGACAAACTCTTTCCGAGTATCAGGGTTTCGGAGTCCGGAGTGGGTACTAATGTGCATCCCACCAATCAGGAAGAATCACACGGATCGTGTGTTTCTTTCTAGCTCTTGCGAGTCGTTGGATCAAGGGTGTGTTTCTTCCTAGCTCATGTGAGTCGTTGGATCGAAACTACCACAATCACTTTGTGAGCCAGACGACCCTATATATAGCTAGCCCACCTCTCGCCTTCCTTGCATAAGTCTTTCAGTTCATCGACTACATACATCTACCAGTTCATCGACTGCATACATCTACCAGTTCATCGACTGAATACAAATCATTCGGATTCGTCATCATACGTCCAACCGTGCATTTGATATGCATATATATGCATCACGAGCCACGGTTGGGCTGTATGATGACGATACCGATTGGTTTGTTCTAGATCCGACATAAAAGGTTTGATACAACTTCTTTTTTGTGACATAAGAGCTATCTCTCCTCCTACCTATTTTAGTTACACAACTACCTATTTGTGCCAAATTTTCACTTTTGCTGTTTCTCTTGCATCATAAGCATCCATGTTAACTGGACTTACAAGTAATGCAATTTAACCAAACTATCTTGTGATCTTCGCCAAGAGAGAGGCAGTATGAGCGGTTTATAAGCCGTGAGTGCACAGACAATGACGAAGAGTTGCAATGCTCACCTACATGTTGATTAGCTTCAAGCCTTGCGGAATAGCATAGATTGCACTGAGCTATGTGCAGTGCAGTCTACACTATTCCGAATGGCTTGAAGCAAATTAACCAGCATTGCACCTCTTTTTTATTTTTAATAACTTATTTAAACTCCGGACTTCTTTTGTGTTCAGTATGCAGCATTTAAAGCGGCGTCATCAATTTCCAACATGTTCTGACATCATTTGTTGTTTTTCGGTCATTTACCTAATTGTTTAGAGAGCTAAATGACCGTGAAATTGAAAATCATTACAAAATGAATCCTGAAAATGTTGAAACTTGGCATGGTATCATCATATCACCCGCATAGCATGCGCGAAAGAGTAGAGAGGGTCACGGCAAAAACTGGACGCACTTCGTGTACAAATTGGACAAACTCTTTCCGAGTATCAGGGTTTCGGACTATACAAAAATAAATAATGCAGAAAATAAAAAAAACTATACAAAAAAATTACTCAAAAATAAATAGAAGAAAATAAATAATGCAGAAAAGAAAAAACTATATAAAAACTACTCAAAAATAAATAAAAGAAAATAAGTAATGCAGAAAAGAAAAAACTATATAACAAATTTGTTGGCACACTGCCCTATGGGTCTACCAGACCTAGGGTGTGCAAATGCAGGCCCAGAAGGGTCAGCAGACTCACAGGGCAGCGTGGCATAATTAATTAGGCCCAGAAGCCTGCTATATAGAGGAGTTCAAAGAGGTAGCCGCGGTTGGGTTTATAAACCAGTGCGGCTGCCCTTCGCCGGGCGAGGTGGGACTAAACTTTGGGGTGGCAGCGCAAGGCCTTTAGTACCGGTTGGTGGCTCCAACCGGTACTAAAGGCCCCCCTTTAGTACCGGTTGATGGCTCCAACCGGTACTAAAAGCCTTCGTTTCCTGCCGCTTGGCCTGGCGAAAATAGGCCTTTAGTACCGGTTGGAGCCACCAACCGGTACTAAAGGCCCATCCTATATATATAGCTCTTACGAAAATTTCAGTTTCATCCCCACTTCGTCTCCAACCTCCGCCGCGCGCGCCGTTCGATCCCGTCGTCGCCGCCCGTCGTCCGTCGTCATCGTCGCTGTCCCCGCCGCCGCCCGTCGTCGTCGTCGTCTCGCGCTGCCGCCCCGAACGCCGCCGCCGTCCGTCGCCATCGCCGCGGCCGTACGTCTCTCTCTCGCTCCCGCACACACATACACACACATACATACACACACACACCGGCGCCCCCGCTCGTACGTACGGGGCGGCGGCGTACGGGGCCGCACACACACACACATATACCACACACACACGCATACACACACATACACACATACGTACACACATATACGTATATATACACACACATGCATACACACACACATACACACACACACATTTTTTTACTTATTTTCTGTTTTTTTAGAAAAGTTAATTAGATGATCGAATGTTAGATTAATGTCGAATGTTAGATGAATTAGCTAGCTAGATAGAAAAATTGTCGAACTAGAGATTAGAACTAGTTGAATAATTAATATAACTAGTTTATTTTCAGTAAGAAAATTTAGGTATATGAGATTAGAACTAGTGGAATAATTAATATAACTAGTTTATTTTTAGTAAGAAAATTTAGGTATATGAGATTAGAACTAGTTGAATAATTAATATAACTAGTTTATTTTAGTAAGAAAATTTAGATATATGAGATTTGATGATCTAATTAAAATATTATTTGTTAATGAGTTTTTCTGTTTATTTAATTTTTTATATATTTTGAGTTTATATAAATGTTAGATTAATGTCGAATGTTAGATGAATTAGATAGAAAAGTTAAATATATAGTAATGTCAATTGAATATATAGTTAGATATATTAATGTCAAATGTTAGATGAATATATATTTGGCTAGATATAGGTGTTTAATGTTTCACCTATATGAACATAAGAAATGTCATCTGACGACGAAAAAGATTTTATTTTGTGCGAACACTGTGAAGACCAGCGCGGCCTGTGCAACCAAAATTTCCTTGTTGATGGTAGGCGCTTCAGTATCAAGCTGGATGAGACATTCGAAGTTGATACAGTAAGTCACTTTGTCAATTATTATTTGAATGCAAAACTTATGCTTCATTTGCTTCAACTTATAATTTTAAATTTTCACTATTCTATTAGCGCATCCCCTGCAATGCAAGAATTTTTGTCTTGGATAAGATAGGTTTTAGTGCTATAGATGATATGGAGTTAAAGAGAGTTTACTTGAAGACGGAGCATGGGTATACTTTCAACGTCAAATTATATAATGGAGACACATACACCCATTTTGAATGCAAAACTTGGCAAGCACTATGCAAGGCTTATGCATTTGAGCCTGATATGGTTATCACCTTTGATATTCGTCCGAAAGATAATATTGAAGGTAATATAGACATCTGGGTCGATGTGCAAACGCCTCCAGTTCTACCATTTGATGAGTTTTTCTCAACCATGCATGCATATGTTTATGTCTTTCATACAGTTTATTCAAAAATAGTTGACAACTAATTTGTATTGTCAGCTTATTTCGGTTCAAGCAAACATGTCCGGCGCTTGGTAGACAGGACCTACTACTGCCCCGGGGCTCAACTAAACTGCGAGGAGATAAGTCATTATGTTTCATGGCTTGAGGATCTTAATACTGTCAAGACAAATTTTTTCCCTAAACTTAGAAATGTTAGTACTCAAAACGTGCGACCAATGGTGATCGTATTGAACTACGGTCACATCTATAATCAAAAGATGGTAAGATTTTAAATATTTGTCCTTAATTAGTGCATCTTTTACATACATTATTTTTGAAGCTAAACTTTCATTGCTTAGTATATTAATTACTATACGATGTTGTTCAACAGGGACTTCCGATGACAATTGTGCCTCAGTGGATCGAGACAAAAGGTCGCATGTCAATGGTTAGCTTACGACCAAGATTTCCTACATTGCACATGAGTGCATTCAGGATTTCTGAAAGCGAAGAATGCTTAATAGTGAAAGATTGGAGCAAAATTGTTAACGATCGCAGAGAAGTACTAGGGGGCAGTAAGGTGAAGCGCAACCCAAGATTAGGAGACAGATTCATCTGCATGCTCCAGTATGATGAATCAGGAGAGCTATACATGTTCTATGCTATTCTACCTGAGAGGGAGCAGCAGGATCAGTAGCTACTAGTTCATGCTCTTAATTAGTACTTGTCTCATGTCCGTGTCCTGAACTTCGATCTTGGTGACGATTATGTTGAACTTGATGATATCTTTGCTTCTGTTACAAAGTGAATGTTTCCTCTTTAAGCTAGCCAGCATTGATGATGATTAGATAGCTAGCGCGGTAATGACTATGATGATTAAATAGTGGTAATTAGAAGACTACGATGATTTTTAGTTAGCTAGAGTTTATTTATTTATTAATATGCAATGATGATGATGATGATGATGGCGACTACAACTCATTATAACGTAAAACAATCCTAAATTAAATTGATAACACAAATTTAATTAAAAAATACAAAATAAAACAAAAACCCACAATCATTTAGTACCGGTTGGTGTTACCAACCGGTACTAAAGGGCTCCCGGCCCCCGGAGCTGGCTCGTGCCACGTGGTTCCCCTTTAGCACCGGTTCGTGCTGAACCGGTACTAAAGGGGGGGGCCTTTAGTGCCGAAACGTTAGTGCCGGTTCCATAACCGGCACTAAAGGCTCTTACAAACCGGTACTAATGGCCCGTTTTCTACTAGTGCCATCCTCCCCAAGGCATCTAGGAGGTGCCTTCCCCTTTTAGGACTCTTCCTTTCCCTCATCTCTTGGCGCATGGGCCTCTTGGGGCTGGTGCCCTTGGCCCATATAGGCCAAGGCGCACACTCCTACAGCCCATGTGGCCCCCCGGGGCAGGTGGACCCCCTTGGTGGACCCCCGGACCCCTTTCGGCACTCCCGGTACAATACCAATAATGCGCGAAACCTTTCCGGTGACCAAAACAAGACTTCCCATATATAATTCTTCACCTCCGGACCATTCCGGAACTCCTCGTGACGTCCGAGATCTCATCCGGGACTCCAAACAACATTCGGGTTACTGCATATACATATCCCTACAACACTAGCGTCACCGAACCTTAAGTGTGTAGACCCTACGGGTTCGGGAGACATGTGGACATGACCGTGATCGCTCTCCGGTCAATAACCAACAGCGGGATCTGGATACCCATGTTGGCTCCCACATGCTCCTCGATGATCTCATCGGATGAACCACGATGTCGAGGATTCAAGCAACCTCGTATACAATTCCCTTCGTCAATCGGTATGTTACTTGCCCGAGATTCGATCGTCGGTATCCTAATACCTCGTTCAATCTCGTTACCGGCAAGTCACTTTACTCGTACCGTACTGCATGATCCCGTGACCAGACACTTGGTCACTTTGAGCTCATAATGATGATGCATTACCGAGTGGGCCCAGTGATACCTCTCCGTCATACGGAGTGACAAATCCCAGTCTTGATCCGTGTCAACCCAACAGACACTTTCGGAGATACCCGTAGTATACCTTTATAGTCACCCAGTTACGTTGTGACATTTGGTATACCCAAAGCACTCCTACGGTATCCGGGAGTTACACGATCTCATGGTCTAAGGAAAAGATACTTGACATTGGAAAACTCTAGCAAACGAACTATACGATCTTGTGCTATGTTTAGGATTGGGTCTTGTCCATCACATCATTCTCCTAATGATGTGATCTCATTATCAATGACATCCAATGTCCATAGTCAGGAAACCATGACTATCTGTTGATCAACGAGCTAGTCAACTAGAGGCTTACTAGGGACATGTTGGTGTCTATTATTCACACATGTATTACGATTTCCGGATAACACAATTATAGCATGAATAAAGACAATTATCATAAATAAGGAAATATAATAATAATGCTTTTATTATTGCCTCTAGGGCATATTTCCAACAGTCTCCCACTTGCACTAGAGTCAATAATCTAGTTACATTGTGATGAATCGAACACCCATGGAATTCTGGTGTTGATCATGTTTTGCTCTAGGGAGAGGTTTAGTCAACGGATCTGCTACATTCAGGTCCATATGTACTTTACAAATATCTATGTCTCCATCTTGAACATTTTCACGAATGGAGTTGAAGCGACGCTTGATGTGCCTGGTCTTCTTGTGAAACCTGGGCTCCTTGGCAAGTGCAATAGCTCCAGTGTTGTCACAGAAGAGTTTGATTGGCCCCGACGCATTGGGTATGACTCCTAGGTCGGTGATGAACTCCTTCACCCAAATTGCTTCATGCGATGCCTCCGAGGCTGCCATGTACTCCGCTTCACATGTAGATCCCGCCACGACGCTCTGCTTGCAACTGCACCAACTTACTGCCCCACCATTCAAAATATACACGTATCCGGTTTGTGACTTAGAGTCATCCAGATCTGTGTCGAAGCTAGCGTCGACGTAACCTTTTACGACGAGCTCTTCGTCACCTCCATAAACGAGAAACATTTCCTTAGTCCTTTTCAGGTACTTCAGGATATTCTTGACCGCTGCCCAGTGTTCCTTGCCGGGATTACTTTGGTACCTTCCTAACAAACTTACGGCAAGGTTTACATCAGGTCTGGTAGACAGCATGGCATACATAATAGACCCTATGGCTGAGGCAAAGGGGATGACACTCATCTCTTCTATATCTTCTGCCGTGGTCGGACATTGAGCTGGGCTCAATTTCACACCTTGCAATACAGGCAAGAACCCCTTCTTAGACTGATCCATATTGAACTTCTTCAATATCTTGTCAAGGTATGTGCTTTGTGAAATACCTATGAGGCGTCTTGATCTATCTCTGTAGATCTTGATGCCTAATATATAAGCAGCTTCTCCAAGGTCCTTCATTGAAAAACTCTTATTCAAGTAGGCCTTAATGCTGTCCAAAAGTTCTATATCATTTCCCATCAAAAGTATGTCATCTACATATAATATGAGAAATGCTACAGAGCTCCCACTCACTTTCTTGTAAACGCAGGCTTCTCCATAAGTCTGCGTAAACCCAAACGCTTTGATCATCTCATCAAAGCGAATGTTCCAACTCCGAGATGCTTGCACCAGCCCATAAATCGAGCGTTGGAGCTTGCACACCTTGTCAGCATATTTAGGATCGACAAAACCTTCCGGCTGCATCATATACAATTCTTCCTTAAGGAAACCATTAAGGAATGCCGTTTTGACGTCCATTTGCATATCTCATAATCGTAGAATGCGGCAATTGCTAACATGATTCGGACGGACTTTAGCTTCGCTACCGGTGAGAAAGTCTCATCGTAGTCAACCCCTTGAACTTGTCGATAACCCTTAGCGACAAGCCGAGCTTTATAGATGGTCACATTACCATCCGCGTCTGTCTTCTTCTTAAAAATCCATTTATTTTTTATGGCTCGCCGCTCTACGGGCAAGTCAGTCAAAGTCCATACTTCGTTTTCATACATGGATCCTATCTCGGATTTTATGGCTTCCAGCCATTTGTCGGAATCCGGGCCCGCCATCGCTTCTTCATAGTTCGAAGGTTCACCGTTGTCTAACAACATGATTTCCAAGACAGGGTTGCCGTACCAATCTGGTGCGGAACGTGTCCTTGTGGACCTTCGAATTTCAGTAGGAGCTTGATCAGAAGTATCCTGATCATCATCATTAACTTCCTCTCTAGTCGGTGCAGGCACCTCAGGAACATTTTCTTGAGTTGCGCCATTTTCCGGTTCAAGAGGTAATACTTCATCAAGTTCTACTTTCCTCCCACTTACTTCTTTCGAGAGAAACTCCTTCTCTAGAAAGGATCCATTCTTGGCAACAAAGATCTTGCCTTCGGATCTGAGGTAGAAGGTATACCCAATAGTTTCTTTAGGGTATCCTATGAAGACGCATTTTTCCGACTTGGGTTTGAGCTTTTCAGGTTGAAGTTTCTTGACATAAGCATCGCATCCCCAAACTTTTAGAAACGACAGCTTAGGTTTCTTCCCAAACCATAATTCATACGGTGTCGTCTCAACGGATTTCGACGGAGCCCTATTTAAAGTGAATGTGGCAGTCTCTAAAGCATAGCCCCAAAAAGATAGCGGTAAATCGGTAAGAGACATCATAGATCGCACCATATCTAATAGAGTGCGATTACGACGTTCGGACACACCATTACGCTGAGGTGTTCCAGGCGGCGTGAGTTGTGAAACTATTCCACATTTTCTTAAGTGTGTGCCAAACTCGTGACTCAAGTATTCTCCTCCACGATCTGATCGCAGGAACTTGATTTTCCTGTCACGTTGATTCTCAACCTCACTCTGAAATTCCTTGAACTTTTCAAAGGTCTCAAACTTGTGTTTCATTAAATAGATATACCCATATCTACTCAAGTCATCAGTGAGGGTGAGAACATAACGATAGCCACCGCGAGCCTCAACACTCATTGGACCGCACACATCAGTATGTATGATTTCCAATAAGTTGGTTGCTCGCTCCATTGTTCCTGAGAACGGAGTCTTGGTCATTTTACCCATGAGGCATGGTTCGCACGTGTCAAATGATTCGTAATCAAGAGACTCTAAAAGTCCATCAGCATGGAGCTTCTTCATGCGTTTGATACCTATGTGACCAAGGCGGCAGTGCCACAAGTATGTGGGACTATCATTATCAATCTTACATCTTTTGGTACTCACACTATGAACATGTGTAGCATTACGCTCGAGATTCATTAAGAATAAACCATTCACCATCGGAGCATGACCATAAAACATATCTCTCATATAAATAGAACAACCATTATTCTCGGATTTAAATGAGTAGCCATCTCGAATTAAACGAGATCCTGATACAATGTTCATGCTCAAAGCTGGCACTAAATAACAATTATTAAGGTTTAAAACTAATTCCGAAGGTAAATGTAGAGGTAGCGTGCCGACGGCGATCACATTGACCTTGGAACCATTCCCGACGCGCATCGTCACCTCGTCCTTCGCCAGTCTCCGCTTATTCCGCAGCTCCTGTTTTGAGTTACAAATGTGAGCAACCGCACCGGTATTAAATACCCAGGAGCTACTACGAGTACTGGTAAGGTACACATCAATTACATGTATATCACATATACCTTTCGTTTTGCCGGCCTTCTTGTCCGCTAAGTATTTGGGGCAGTTCCGCTTCTAGTGACCACTTTCCTTGCAATAAAAGCACTCAGTCTCGGGCTTGGGTCCATTCTTTGGCTTCTTCCCGGCAGCTTGCTTGCCGGGCGCGGCAACTCCCTTGCCGTCCTTCTTAAAAGCTTTCTTTCCCTTGCCCTTCTTGAACTTAGTGGTTTTATTCACCATCAACACTTGATGTTCCTTTTTGACTTCTACCTCTGCTGATTTCAGCATTGCAAATACTTCAGGAATGGTCTTTTCCATCCCCTGCATATTGAAGTTCATCACAAAGCTCTTGTAGCTCGGTGGAAGCGACTGAAGAATTCTGTCAATGACCGCGTCATCCGGAAGATTAACTCCCAGCTGAGTCAAGCGATTATGCAACCTAGACATAGTGAGTATGTGCTCACTGACAGAACTGTTTTCCTCCATCTTACAGCTGAAGAACTTGTCGGAGACTTGATATCTCTCGACCCGGGCATGAGCTTGGAAAACCATTTTCAGCTCTTCAACATCTCATATGCTCCGTGTCTCTCAAAACGCTTTTGGAGCCCCGGCTCTAAGCTGTAAAGCATGCCGCACTGAACGAGGGAGTAGTCATCGGTACGTGCCTGCCAAGCGTTCATAACGTCTTGTTCTGCAGGGAGAACAGGTGCGTCACCTAGCGGTGCTTGTAGGACATAATCTTTCTTGGCAGCTATGAGGATGATCCTCAGGTTCCGGACCCAGTCCGTGTAGTTGCTGCCATCGTCTTTCAGCTTGGTTTTCTCTAGGAACGCGTTGAAGTTGAGGACCACGTTGGCCATTTGATCTATAGTACATATTGTAAAAAATTTAGACTAAATTCATGATAATTAAGTTCATCTAATCAAATTATTCAATGAACTCCCACTTAGATAGACATCCCTTCAGTAATCTAAGTATAACATGATCCGAGTTAACTAGGCCGTGTCCGATCATCACGTGAGACGGACTAGTCAACATCGGTGAACATCTTCATGTTGATCGTATCTTCTATACGACTCATGCTCGACCTTTCGGTCTTCTGTGTTCCGAGGCCATGTCTGCACATGCTAGGCTCGTCAAGTCAACCTAAGTGTTTGCATGTGTAAATCTGTCTTACACCCGTTGTATGTGAACGTTGGAATCTAACACCCGATCATCACGTGGTGCTTCGAAACAACGAACTGTCGCAACGGTGCACAGTTAGGGGGAACACTTTCTTGAAATTATTTTGAGGGATCATCTTATTTACTACCGTCGTTCTAAGTAAACAAGATGCAAAAACATGATAAACATCACATGCAATCAAATAATAATAGTGACATGATATGGCCAATATCACATAGCTCCTTTGATCTCCATCTTGGGGCTCCATGATCATCTTGTCACCGGCATGACACCATGATCTCCATCATCATGATCTCCATCATCGTGTCTCCATGAAGTTGCTCGGCAACTATTACTTCTACTACTACGGCTAACGCGTTTAGCAATAAAGTAAAGTAATTTACATGGCGTTTCTCAATGACACGCAGGTCATACAAAAAATAAAGACAACTCCTATGGCTCTTGTCGGTTGTCATACTCATCGACATGCAAGTCGTGATTCCTATTACAATAGCATGAACATCTCATACATCACATATATATCATTCATCATTCATCACAACTTTGTCCATATCACATCACAGAACACTTGCTGCAAAAACAAGTTAGACGTCCTCTAATTGTTGTTGCAAGTTTTACGTGGCTGCAATAGGGTTCTAGCAAGAACGTTTTCTTACCTACGTGAAAGCCACAACGTGATTTGTCAACTTCTATTTACCCTTCATAAGGACCCTTTTCATCGAATCCGCTCCAACTAAAGTGGGAGAGACAGACACCCGCCAGCCACCTTATGCAACTTGTGCATGTTAGTCGGTGGAACCGGTCTCACGTAAGCGTACGTGTAAGGTTGGTCCGCGCCGCTTCATCCCACAATACCGTTGAAGCAAGATAAGACTATTAGCAGCAAGAAAGTTGACAACATCAACGCCCACAACAAATTGTGTTCTACTCGTGCAAGAGAACTACGCATAGACCTAGCTCTGATCCCACTGTTGGGGAACGTTGCAGAAAGCAAAAAAATTCCTACGGTTTCACCAAGATCCATCTAGGAGTTCATCTAGCAACGAGTGATCGGATTGCATCTACATACCTTTGTAGATAACGCGCGGAAGCGTTCAAAGAACGGGGATGAGGAAGGCATACTCGACGTGATCCAAATCACCGGAGATCCTAGCGCCGAACGGACGGCACCTCCGTGTTCAACACACGTACGGTCAGCATGACGTCTCCTCCTTCTTGATCCAACAAGGGGAAGGAGAGGTTGAGGAAGATGGCTCCAGCAGCAGCATGACGGCGTGGTGGTGGTGGAGCTGCAGTACTCCGTCAGGGCTTCGCCAAGCTCTACGAAGGAGGAGGAGGTGTTGGAGAGGGAGAGGGAGGCGCCAGGGCTTTTTTGTGGCTGCCCTCCCTTCCCCCCACTATATATAGGGCCAAGGGAGAGGGGGGGCGCAGCCTTGGCCCTTCCTCCAAGGAAGGGTGCGGCCAGGGAGGAGTCCATCCTCCCCAAGGCACCTAGGAGGTGCCTTCCCCTTTTAGGACTCTTCCTTTCCCTCATCTCTTGGCGCATGGGCCTCTTGGGGCTGGTGCCCTTGGCCCATATAGGCCAAGGCGCACACCCCTACAGCCCATGTTCCCCCCCGGAGCAGGTGGACCCCCTTGGTGGACCCCCGGACCCCTTTCGGCACTCCCGGTACAATACCGATAATGCGCGAAACCTTTCCGGTGACCAAAACAAGACTTCCCATATATAATTCTTCACCTCCGGACCATTCCGGAACTCCTCGTGACGTCCGGGATCTCATCCGGGACTCCGAACAACATTCGGGTTACTGCATATACATATGCCTACAACCCTAGCGTCACCGAATCTTAAGTGTGTAGACCCTACGGGTTCGGGAGACATGTAGACATGACCGTGATCGCTCTCCGGTCAATAACCAACAGCGGGATCTGGATACCCATGTTGGCTCCCACATGCTCCTCGATGATCTCATTGGATGAACCACGATGTCGAGGATTCAAGCAACCCCGTATACAATTCCCTTCGTCAATCGGTATGTTACTTGCCCGAGATTCGATCGTCGGTATCCCAATACCTCGTTCAATCTCGTTACCGGCAAGTCACTTTACTCGTACCGTACTGCATGATCCCGTGACCAGACACTTGGTCACTTTGAGCTCATAATGATGATGCATTACCGAGTGGGCCCAGTGATACCTCTCCGTCATACGGAGTGACAAATCCCAGTCTTGATCCGTGTCAACCCAACAGACACTTTCGGAGATGCCCGTAGTATACCTTTATAGTCACCCAGTTACGTTGTGACGTTTGGTATACCCAAAGCACTCCTACGGTATCCGGGAGTTACACGATCTCATGGTCTAAGGAAAAGATACTTGACATTGGAAAACTCTAGCAAACGAACTATACGATCTTGTGCTATGTTTAGGATTGGGTCTTGTCCATCACATCATTCTCCTAATGATGTGATCTCGTTATCAATGACATCCAATGTCCATAGTCAGGAAACCATGACTATCTGTTGATCAACGAGCTAGTCAACTAGAGGCTTACTAGGGACATGTTGGTGTCTATTATTCACACATGTATTACGATTTCCGGATAACACAATTATAGCATGAATAAAGACAATTATCATGAATAAGGAAATATAATAATAATGCTTTTATTATTGCCTCTAGGGCATATTTCCAACACAATGCAAGCTGCGGGGAAAGAAAAGTTGAGATGTGATATCTTCAGACCAAGAACTACAGTTACAGGTTCAGATTTGCTTCAAATCATTTAGGCGCAACCAAAAATACCGAGATTAAATGTTCGCTTGTAGCCCTTGATGAATCTCTGGATCTTCTCGTTGAAATCGAAGTCGGGGTTCCAGATCAGGGACCCATACCCGAAGACCCGCACCACCATCTTGTTGTTTGTTTCCCCTGCAGACAACAACAAACTGAGCGCACAAGAAGCCATTCCCCTTCCTCGAATAATAATGTCAACATCGCCCCCAAACCAAAAGCCCCAAAACAGTTCAACAAAATCCCCCCAAAAAGGTACGGGTAGGGGTAGGTGGATTCGGTTACCTAGCACACCAGAAAGAATGCCGCTGGTGGGTCGGCGGCGCGCGGGGAGGAGCATGATGGGGATTTGGCTCCTCTTACCTCACCCGCGTCTCCTCTCCTCCGCCTGCAGTCTTCTCTCGTCGGATGGATAGATAGGGGTTTCTGGTCGGAGAGGGGGGAGAAGAAGACAGTGGCCTTCTCTCATCTCCTCCGCCATGGTATCCTCTCCCCGGTTCACGCCCACGCCCATCGGCTCCCTTGCGGCGCTCGTCCTTGCTGCCCGCGCCGCAGCCGTGGCCACGCCCTACCAAGATGATACAACAATAAGAAGCCAGGGGGTGAATCATTATCCTTTAGCATGGACACCATGATGTTTTAGCGTCTTGTCATTGCATTTAATAGGAAAGAACCTTCTTAGCAAAGGTGCATTGCTATTACCTTCGGCGGAGCGAATATTGCCACTGAACAACACTCATGGTGCAAGATAGAAATATTATTAAACGGTAAGCTAGTTCAAGTGATCATGAATAGCAAGGGAAACGGCGTGTTTTATCACTGATATTATATAGTTGAAATCTCAGTGCACATCACATATATATTTTCTAGCAATACCAAGCTTGATCTCAAATAGAACATATCCACATTACCCTCAGGATAACTGAACAACAATACCTGACTGTGGGTCACCCAGTTGAATCCATCCATCTTGGCACCAAAATTGAAAGTTCCAGGTAGCTCCAGCTTGCCAAATAAAAACAGAATGATTATGATTTATGCACCTAGGTGATATCCCTCTGCAGATCATGATCGTTATACTGTACCTGTTGCCAACTTTGCTAGCCACATCATAGAAATTAACACCTAAAGGGTTGAAGCACAAAATATTCAGTACTTACTATGAGTAAAGGAAAATCATAAGAAATTATATCTATGGACTTGCAAAGACAATCAAGAGCAACGGCTGATGTGAAAGCTTACACTGGGTGTATATACGACTCATCTTTTTCCACCAAATTGTCAGTGATAGCACAAACATTTGTAATTTGGAACTAACTGGACAGAAAAATAGGATGCAAATTTATGTCCTCTTGCATGAAACATATTGTTACAGCTGCAAAAATCATGTCATGGAATAGAAGCTACCATTAATCATGTTAGTGCAAGAGGCCACAAACATGCTACCTAGATACACCCTTTGGATCACCCTGGTAGCAGCCAAGCCCTCTGCCATTCCGCCAGAAGGAGATGAGATTCTTATATCTTTTATGCTTCTGAAAAAATATATAAAAGGCCAACAGATCAAACCATCATATATATGACCATTTCAGTTTCAATAATTTATTGATTCTCTTAAAATTAAATGATGTCTCGTCATCTTGTGTTTGCTTAAATATATAATTAATAGCCAGGGATTAGAGGCGGGATGTATAAAAAAATTAAAGCTTGGCTCTTGCACAGTCATTACCAATTGCATGGACAGCAGTGGACAGAAAGCTAGATAAGCAGGATGCCGCTTTGCAAGCTTACTCGTGCATCAATGAACCGTTGAAGAAGTGAAATCTATCCACATACCCAGGTCGCAAGCTTACTCGTGCATCAATGAACCATTGAAGAAGTGAAATCTATCCACATACCTAGGTCGCAAGCTTACTCCTGCATCAATGAACCGTTGAAGAAGTGAAAACTATCCACATACCCAGGTCGCTTTGCAAGCTTACTCGTGCATCAATAAACCGTTGAAGAAATGAAATATATACACATACCAAGGTCTATGACAGGAGCCTAGAGAGGCCATCTAGTACTGTCACCAAGGGGAGATCACTTCTTGTCGAGATCGATTGAGCCTCTTCTCGAGCTCCCGGGTCCCGATGTGTCCTGTCTTCCTCAATCTCACTGCACCATTTCTCTCCCCTTGCGGCATCCTCTCTGCTGCATAAATCATATATTGCATTTGCAGCAATATAAATGCCATTCTCAGTACTCCACGGCTTACAGTAGTAAAATATCTAGCTGATTCTCTATGGTTCATTTACTTGAGAACTGCTGACAGAATTGAATACTAGAGAGTAGCTAAAATCGAAAGAAGAGAAGGAACAAGGATGTACACGCCTGCTGGAAAGTACCTAAAACTGAAAGAAGAAAAGGAGCATGGATGTACGCACATGTTAGGCTCCCTCTTCCCCAAGCTCGCACCTGCACCTTCTTCTCTCTACCTCTCCTCCTCCCTGAATCTTCCTCTTTCTCTCTTTTCTACCAGGGAAAACTAAAGCCCCACCATGGCTTGGAGCTCTCCCTGCCAGCCATGGAGACCCGCCTCTACCTGCAAGGAATTCACGCCGCCGCACCAGATCACTCCGTCTCACGCGCCCGTCCGCCGTCGCTCAGGTCCGGGGAGCTCCTGCCTAGGTCGCTGGATCCCTCGATCCGGCCTTCATCGTCGTCACCGACGACCCCCGCCTGGATACCTCGCTCGGTGAGCCCCGCCTCGCCGCCCGCCTTCAGATCAACCAGATCCGTGGAGAAGGCCGAGGTGAGCTCCTCCATGGAACCGACAGCATCGGTTGTGGCCACGGCCAGATCCGTGGAGAACGACGACGGGAGGTCGGGGAGGAAGAAGAACGGTGACGGTGGAGGTCTCCCTTTGTCGATCTAGGAGGAGATCGATGGAGGTTGAGGGTTGGCGGCAGCGATGGAGAGGAGGGCATCGATGGTGGCCATGGCCGAATCACGGAGGAGGGGCGGCGATGGTGACGTCTTGTGGAGGAGGACGGAGAGGGCAACGGCGTCGTCGTGAGGTGGAGAGCCAGATCGGGGATTGGGGTGCGGCGGCGGGTGCAGCTGGAGGCGGGGAGACGAGGGGTAGCTAGGAGGCTGGAGGCGGGGAGGGACGGAGCCACGTTCGTGCGGGCAAGCGCATCGAGCGCATCGAGGGCACGAGGGATCGATCCCAGGGACGAAAAAAAAACAGAGGTGGGAGGATGACGAAAATAAACCAGCAAAAATAAACCGTCTCGGCTGAGCGGGAGGTGGGAGCAAGTACCAAAGAAGTACCAAAAAAGACCGGATGAGGTGGGACGAAAATAAAATCCGAAACGCGACCTATCAACTGAGACATTAGGAGTAGAGAAAAGCTAAAAAAAAAAAGCTTGCAGGATAGATGCACCAAACATGCGGGGGAAATGGTCAAAAATCAACTCCCTAAACCTCACCTACCCAGAGCACCACCAGCGAATCCTGCGTTTTTTCTCTCCGCTCAACAAACACCCCGAAGACATTGCGGCCGCAGAAGCCTCGACGCAAGCGCACGCCTGCGCACCCGCCACACCCACCCTTCAAAGTTCAGACCACCCATTGCGCAGGAGCGCCATGAGATCAGACACTGCCTGCGGGCCGCGGTCCCCGACTCACCTAACGCCGTCACCACTCGTGGTTCTTTTGCACGTGCTCTGTTGGACAAAGTCAAACAATGTTTTACGTCCGTGCTGCTCTTTGTTATTTAATCGAATCGTTTCTTAAACATTGAATGATTATAACGTAGACATACACACTCACATCATCACACACGTGCACTCACACACTACCATTGAAGACCGGATCATATTTTTTTAACACAGTACAAACGCAAACGCTCATATTATTTTAAGATTTTATGACAGGAACGTCTTTTTTCATTAAACGTGCATCGTCGAAAATTCTGAAATAAATTCACGATAAAAAATGAGAACCATGATTTAAACCCCGATGAGCTGAGTATATCACTGTCCTCCTAATCATCCAACCACGAGTTGGTTTGCGACCGAATCAAAGTTGCAGGGTATCGAGATTGATGAAGCCATCACATGCGTCTTACTAACGACGTTGTTGTTTCTTACCGAAAAATATTTTGTATTCCCTCCGTCCACAAATATAATATGTTTTAACCTTTTTTTAAAACAAATGTATATAGAAAAAATTAGGCCTTTTTTGGTTCATAGAATAGGATTATCATAGGAATAGGAATTTTGTAGGAAATGAGATGGCATGTATCCCAAATCCTATGAGTAGGAATAGGAAATGAGATGTCATTTGGTTGACACCAAAGGAATTTTTCCATTGAGTCTAGGCTCATTTTTATTTTTTTATGAAAAGTGAAGGATAGAAACCAATCCTATGTAGGAATAGGAATCTATTCCTATGAACCAAAGGGCTCTAAAGAAAAAAATCTTATAAGAATCCTATCCTCTAGAATTCTTATGAAATTCCTCCAAACCAAAGGAGGCCTTAGTGTGTTTGTTCGATCATTGCAGTTTGTATGTAGTCTATGCTGAAATATTTAAAACATCTCATATTTACATGTGAAGGGAGTATTAGTGAAACGCCAAAACATTGAACTAGGGCTTGATTCCTAGTGGGTTGAAAGTATCATTGCACTTCAACCATTCAATCACTTTGATTACCTATTGGTCTGTTTGTACATAATCGTGGTAGCTATTTTTCATATTTTTTAGGAAGTGTCGAACATATGTGCGTTATATAGTTCCACTTCCCCGCAAAAAAGAAAATGTTTTGACTACACCAATTATACGCACTGCTCCTTCCGCACTAAATTAGACTTAGTACAAAGTTGTATTAAATCTGTGATAAAATTAATATGGATCGGCGGGAGTCGCACCTTTTCCCTTGTCAACACCGACAGGAGAAGGCAGAGGCGAAAGTGAGTAGGAGTGATCTCGACCAAGAAAGGACGGCCTCGCCTCTCCTCTCCTCTCCTCTCCTCTCACCAAACTCACTCCGTCTGCCTCCCTACCTACCCGCCGCCGTCAACTCTAACGGCGGCCGGCTACTCCAACTCTGCCGCGCCCGTCCTTATTTAAGCGCACGGTGGCACGGTCATCCCCCAGGGACAAAACACAACAACCCAACCGCAACCGTTCCAGAGCGCCAACACACAACAGAGCGGCAGCAGTTCCCGGGCCGTTCCCGCCCCGGCCGGCGCCATGGACTTCGTCTTCGTGGAGAAGCTCCTCGTGGGCCTCCTCGCGGCCGTGGTGGGCGCCATCGTCGTGTCCAAGATCCGGGGCCGCAAGCTGCGGCTGCCGCCGGGCCCCTTCCCGGTGCCCATCTTCGGCAACTGGCTGCAGGTCGGCGACGACCTGAACCACCGCAACCTGGCGGCGATGGCGCGCAAGTTCGGCGAGGTCTTCCTCCTCCGCATGGGCCAGCGCAACCTGGTGGTGGTCTCCTCCCCGCCGCTGGCCCGCGAGGTGCTCCACACGCAGGGCGTGGAGTTCGGGTCCCGCACCCGCAACGTGGTGTTCGACATCTTCACCGGCGAGGGCCAGGACATGGTGTTCACCGTGTACGGCGACCACTGGCGCAAGATGCGGCGCATCATGACCGTGCCCTTCTTCACCAACAAGGTGGTGCAGCAGTACCGGCCCGGGTGGGAGGCCGAGGCGGCCTTCGTGGTGGACAACGTCCGCGCCGACCCCAGGGCCGCCACCGACGGCGTCGTGCTCCGCCGCCACCTGCAGCTCATGATGTACAACAACATGTACCGCATCATGTTCGACCGGCGGTTCGAGAGCATGGACGACCCGCTGTTCCTCCGCCTCCGGGCGCTCAACGGCGAGCGCAGCCGCCTCGCGCAGAGCTTCGAGTACAACTACGGCGACTTCATCCCCGTCCTCCGCCCCTTCCTCCGCGGCTACCTCCGGCTCTGCAAGGAGGTCAAGGAGACCCGCCTCAAGCTCTTCAAGGATTACTTCCTGGACGAGAGGAAGTAAGCTCTCCACTAGTCTTAATTAATTGAGACATCTTTCTTGATCCATGTCTTCCTAACTTTCCATGATTAGCTGGGCCATTTGGCTGAAAGCGAAAGGCCAACCATGAGAAATCATGGGGATGGCATGATAGATTTGCTGATATGTTGAGGCCCCTTGTGCGTGCCTGCTTGTGTGTGTGCAGGAAGCTGGTGAGCACCAAGGCCGTGGAAGACAACGGTGGGCTCAAGTGCGCCATTGATCACATCCTGGAGGCGGAGCAGAAGGGGGAGATCAACGAGGACAACGTCCTCTACATCATCGAGAACATCAACGTCGCAGGTACGCTTAAATTTCTCTTCATTTCTTTTATTTCTGGCAGAGATTGCGTTGCATTGGCATTTTCGTTTGTGAGATAGCAACACTGTACCATCGCGTCACATCTGTGGTTGGAGTATAGTGCTGTCCTAGAAGGTTGGTGAAGTGTCTGGTCCAGAAGCACCAGGACTATAGAGGCATTTGTCAGTTGTCACTGTACACCTGGTCAAAAATACTCGCCTAACCTCAATTCGGTGTTCCAAACTACACCGGCCTTTTTTTCTCCGGAACTTACTACACCAACCTAAATAGCACCGGCACCAAACCCTGTACTGTACCAGTCGCTTCTTCAGCAGTAGTGCCACCAATTATCTATCTATCGGGGAACAGCTAGCAGGCACCACTCTCCCAGAGTGGTCTTCGATTGGCCCTCGTGGATTTGGCCCCATCCCTTCCAGGGGGCCGCCCTCGTGGAGGACGGTCAGACCGACGGCAATGCACCACCATGTCCGTGAAACTATGTCGTGCTATGAGTGTTGAATTGATCGGCTGTTGAAAATGATCTCTGACGTGTTGCCTGTGAACCATGCAGCGATCGAGACGACGCTGTGGTCGATCGAGTGGGGGCTGGCGGAGCTGGTGAACCACCCGGAGATCCAGCAGAAGCTGCGGGACGAGATGGACGCGGTGCTGGGCGTCGGGCACCAGATCACGGAGCCGGACACGCACAAGCTCCCCTACCTGCAGGCGGTGATCAAGGAGACGCTGCGGCTGCGCATGGCCATCCCGCTGCTGGTGCCCCACATGAACCTCCACGACGCCAAGCTCGCCGGCTACAACATCCCCGCCGAGAGCAAGATCCTCGTCAACGCCTGGTTCCTCGCCAACAACCCCGAGCAGTGGAAGCGGCCCGACGAGTTCCGGCCGGAGCGCTTCCTGGAGGAGGAGAAGCACGTGGAGGCCAACGGCAACGACTTCAGGTACCTGCCCTTCGGCGTCGGCCGCCGGAGCTGCCCCGGCATCATCCTCGCGCTGCCCATCCTCGGCATCACCATCGGCCGCCTCGTCCAGAACTTCGTGCTCACGCCGCCGCCCGGCCAGGACAAGCTTGACACGACTGAGAAGGGTGGCCAGTTCAGCCTCCACATCCTCAAGCACTCCACCATCGTCGCCAAGCCCAGAGTGTTCTAAGCAGTCCCGTACCGGACGTACGTGCTCTGGAGTTTGGACTTCCAGCATTTTGGTTCGGTGTTGTACTTTCATGATTGTTCGCTCGTCCTAAGTATACTTGATTATAGTATCTGTCACAGAGTAGACGCACGTTTCGTTAATGTTATCCGCAAGGAACAGAGGAGCTGAAGAAATGTCGAACGGGGAGGAAAAGACTGGACGATTTCCATCAGATGTACTCCTGATGCTGCCATAAATTAAATCCTCAAAATATTGATGATTTTTTCACAAACGAAATGATCCTCCATTTGTTTCTTGTAAATTTGTGGACTCATTTTGTAACGACCACTTGTGTGGAAAACTCGCCATGGGAAGCAACGCCTTTCGTTTTCCTCAAAAATTCCATAGTACTGACTATTTCTGCATTGCAAATTGCTTTCGGTTCAAGCAAAGCTATTGAAGGCATAGGTTGCATTGGTTGTGATGCTTCAGTTTCCACTAACTCTACCTTTTTGCTTCTGCTTGTTCCCCAATTGGTTGTTGCACCAAACTTTTGGTGCTTAACCAAGCCAATCTGGTCTAGGATCGATAGGATATAAAGTCCGTCTATATAGACTAGGCGTCATGAAAAGTTAAGTGCCAAATCTACCATTCGGTTTTCTAAAATCAAACTGTCTAAAATAGATGAATTATGCTATCATTTTTTTAAAAGAATCACATTTCTTTTTTTTATCTCTACTCCTATAAAAAGCTGAGATGATGATGATAGTATGTCTGTCATCCTTCATTTACAACTGTTCGATTTGCATCCAACGCATCTAAGACAAACTATATCAGTTTTGCAAAAAGACCCCACACCCCACTCCTTCTTTATAGATAACCCCTTGCCTCTCAGCTCGTCTAGCCATCTCATGAAAAAATAAGAAGGATCTAGAGAGGTCGCTGCTCTGGTGTTGTCTGCCCTCAACGCCTCTCATGCCTTCTCTTAGGCCGCATTGCCGACCACCACCATGACTCCATCCTCCTCGCCATCTTCTTCGCCCCCTTTCAAGTCATCCTGAGTTACATTCATGGCGGTCTAAAAAAAATAAACAAATCTATACTTGAAAAATATTTTTAAAGATCATTTTTTTACAAAGCACAATAAGTGTTATTTCTTCATGAAGTTTTGATGCAGGTTGAACACTTGAACGCTTTTGTTTGCAAAAGATATTTTTTTATCTATTTTCCCTGCATTTACTCTTGACCCGGATGCATGTGAGCTCTAGAGAAGAATGAATGTCTGAAGAAACCTATCAATATTTGTTAAACATGAGATGAACCGGATCAATGCATTTCGGTGTTACGTGCAATGCACGGGCATCTTACTAGTGGTATGAAAACATTACAATTTGTGTAGGAGTTCTTGTACGAAAAGAAAGAAGGTAGATTAACTATATGAAAATCATAACCATTCACTTAAACCCCCAAATATTTTAAAATGGCAATGCTTAACCCCTTAGTCTCTGCTTGGATTGGGTGCAAATTTTGTGTGCATCCAAGCAGTAGATATTTTAGCAGTAGTTTTCCTAAGAACATACAAATTTACAACTCCAGTCAATCACCCCAGTATTTGAAATCCTCTAGTTATTCAAATCCAATTATTCACCTTCTTTATGAGAATGATCTCATACGTCTACTTATAGTAAAAAGTGACAATTGTTGATGGTGGCGCGAGGGTTGTGTATTGACATGTGACTATTTATAGTATTGAAATGCTTGTGTGGTTATATGGTGCATATGCTCCAACAAAATCACCTACAAAATTTAAATAAACTACTAAAACTTGTCTTCAAAAAAGACAGAAGTAAACTTGCCTCACCGCTGTATAATAGTATAAAAATGTTAAGTACGTGTAGCATAAATTGCTGGTGTATCATCACGATCATCAAGAGCAAAAATAGTTGAAGAAAATATCTGTGGACTTCTCATTATCCTTTTTTTATAAATATTGTTTAGCATTGTCTCACTGGATTATATATGTTCTATATTATGGACTTTAGATGTCAAATCCTTACAAAAATGGTTGGATGGCACCTCTGTTTTTTCCTCAAACATTTGTGATAGGTGGAATAGATAATCCAATCTATTTAGTGCACCAAAAAATTCAGACATGGAAAGTTCATAACCACTGGACCCAATAATTCCATCGTTACTGGACAAGGTGCTCACGGTACCCATAATTGTTATACACGAATAGGAGATGTCCGAGACAAATGAAAAAAGAGAACCACCTCTTCATATTGTACTAAAATAGTTATGGACAATTTTATGCACTAAGTTTCAAATCCCGATGTTCATAGATAAAAGACATACACCCGACTTTATATTAATAAAGCCACCAGAAACCAAACAAAAGGTTCATACAACCCACATAAACAACCAGCTAGGCAAGTTAACGTAGTCAGTAC